>NC_064628.1:505499019-505871519 GCF_023864275.1 Schistocerca cancellata | reverse complement strand
TGTAGCAGCTATCCCAGCCCCGTGACAAATGATCAAATGGTTCAAATGGCTCTGAGCACTATAGGACTCAACTGCTGTGGTCATAAGTCCCTTAGAACTTAGAACTACTTAAACCTAACTAACCTAAGGACATCACGCACATCCATGCCCGAGGCAGGATTCGAACCTGCGACCGTAGCGGTCGTGCGGTTCCAGACTGTAGCGCCTTTAACCGCTCGGCCACTCCGGCCGGCCGTGACAAATGAAGAGTGCTCAAATAAGATTTAAAAAGACTTTAGATTATAAATTCGGCTCTTTCTTTAGCTTACGAATCTACTGATGTAGGTCACTGTCTAATTGGACCAGTAGTTTAATAGCCGATTTAATTATATGGCATTTAAAACATATCAAATGAATTTTCCCCGGCAATAAGGCTTGCCTAACTATAGGGCTCCCGGATCGGGAAGAGATTATAATTTTATGAAGTCTGGTTCAATTAATGTAGAATTTATACAATGTGGTGTATTTCTGGAAGGCCAAGTTAGCCGTTAGTTTGAATTTCAATCCTTCCCCACCAGCAATTGGGGGTGGGGGTTACATTCCACCTGGAGTTTGCGCAGAAGACCGCTATTCCAGGTCTCCCAACTTGTGGGCCCAGGCACTGCCTTAACGCGCCGGAACAAATTCCCAAGAGACGCACCTGTCAGGTTTGTTACGGGACTCCTCTTCTCGCCGGCGCAGGAATGCAATATCATTGGGTCTTCGTACACAAAAGTGAGGCGAGACACAATCGCCACGCCCGTGGAAGTCAGTGCTAGAAAGGTGCACGTTCGTGACCATCGGCAGCGAGTGTGTTTCCGCCGTTATGCACGGGTGAGCGTGCTTGTCACATCGATAGCGGACATCGATCGCGCTACTCGATACAATACGGTCAGTACCCATACCCGTACGGTCAGTAATCAGTTTCCGCTTGCTAATCGGCAACAGTTCCGCCGCGATGCAATAACGCGTACACCGTACACTCGGGGCGGTGACTGTATCATGTTTCCGGAGTAGCAATCTATACCGCCCGTGCCCGGATCGGTCTTCTGAATTCTTATGACTTTTAGCATTCAAGTATAACTCGGCGCCCTCGCACTTAATCAGGTGTTACATAATGCAATACAATTTCCGTAATTTAATTGTTCTTGTGTCTTGACCTGCAGCTTAATTTGTGTGCACTAACTGTTATTCACTTGTAACAGCGTACCTCTCATTTAATATGTTCTTCTGAGACAATATATTCTAAATTTTACGAGATCTGTCTGTTTTCTCTTGGTCTGCGGTTCACCCTGTTGTTTCCTTTTATGATCAGTTGAATAATGAAACTCCAGCTAGACGTGACAGGGCCAGATGCCGGCTGCGGCCTGAACAACAACAACAGTACCGCAGGTGAGGTTTAACATCGCCAGTTCATTATAGGAACAATTTAAATCATTGCTATCATACTTTCGATTACTCACATCATTTCATTTCATCTCGAGAAGCATTGCCGCCACAAAAAGTCTGTACCAGTGAGAGTGTCCATTAATGAGAAACGCGTCAATCATTCCGCAGCCACAGTTCTGATTGTCTGAAAGGGCTAAACTGCTCAGCAAGTTCGGAGATTTGTACTGAAGTTACGAAAAAGGAATTTCGTTATTCTCCGTCATGGAAGGAATAAGGCGTGTCTCAAAGGACCAGGAGTTTTATCGGCAGATCTCAATTTCGTTTAGGGATTTCATTTTAGCAGGTGCATGTGTGATTTTGCCTTGGAAATTTTGCTGTAGTGATAGCCGACCGGTCATTGTGGCTTTCAGCGTTAAGTGTACTGCGATTTACCTCAAATGGTTAGTACTATTCGGAGGCAGCCATCTGTGAGAGCACGGAGACAACAGTTAGATAAGGTGCTTGTCGAAGAAATTGACTTGGTGAGGTTCATTATCATGACAGAAAAATTCGTCTCGCAGCTCGAAGCGTGGCTGCGGACCTGTATCATGAGCCCTGCGTCCAGCGTTGCACACGGGGGAGGCAAGGATATGTTCAGGTTTATCCCTCGGATTTTCGGAAGTGGCTCTGTAATAATATCTATGATAATTTGTGGGGCTATAGAATGATGGAATGAAGTAAACCAGAAGGTGGTTGCAAAGCAACTTGGGAGGGATCAGAGATTTGGCTGCCCAACCATAACAAGGGGGATTAGCAACTCACCCAATGCAGAGATGAAGAACATGGTGCAAATACCCCCAAAAGATCTTTGGGCTATCTTAGAAGCAGCAGAAAGCAAATACTGGTGCCGGCCGCGGTGGCCGAGCGGTTCTAGGCGCTTTAGTTCGGAACTACGCGACTGCTACGGTCGCATGTTCAAATCCTGCCTTGGGCTTGGATTTGTGTGATGTGCTAGGGTTAGTTAGGTTTAAGTAGTTCTAAGTTCTAGGGGACTGATGTCCTCAGATGTTAAGTCCCATAGTGCTCAGAGTCATTTGAACCATTTGATGGAGCAAGGACATCAAAAGCAAATAAGTTGACCATGGGAGGGTCGACAATTCCGCAGGAGACTGTCTTAATCAACAGGAAATGTAAACTACATAGCTGGCTCAGGAGGCAGCATTTAGAATACTGGCGTAAATCCAAAAACAAAAAGAAAAGCAAACTGATCCCGGAACCATGTTTTAAGAGAATCTCTAGAGAATCTTGGGCCTGAAAGTGAGGTGTATTAAACTCATGGTAGATCTAAAGACTGTCAGCAGAAACCACTTGCACACGATGCGCGTAGAGAAAGAAGCACCTAACTGGAGAGTGTGGTTTAGGGAATGAAATCGTAAATTTGATATTCCAATCACTGCATGCCAAAGAACGCAGAATATTTGAGTCACTAATTCCTGAACACACATGTCTAATAAGGATTTATTAAAGGAGTAACCTACTACCCTTTAAGGATAACGGCTGGCTTTACTAGAATGATAACGAGAACGAGCGCACAATAATCTCAGTTTCGGAATGGACAACAGGTGCTAATAACATGTTATTAGTTTCCATGATTAAATCAAATCAACTAGAAAATGTTTATTTGGTTGTAACCGAACTAGACAAGTTGTCACTGGCCTCTGTTTTACCATTTAGCATTTCACATTGACGTGAATGCAGCTTTTGCTCACACAGCTCCGCCCAAACAAAACTTATACTTTAAAAGTAACAACAGCGCATTGACTGAGCAGTTCAGACGCTGTAGCTCAGCGTCTGTACTGCAACTGACTATAGCAGCCTGTGGACAAAGGAGATGTTGTTGCTCTAAAGCTTTTTTTATTATGAAGCGTGATTACATTTATCAGTATTTGTGAGCTTACAAAGCAGCTGAGGGTGGAGTTGTGGTGATCCTCATCAGTTGCATCAAAAGCACCTCCACGATACTAAAAAAGGAGTGTCGAGTGCAGGAAAGTGTGACAGGAATTATTTCAGCAAATGTTTCCTGTAAAACCAAAACTTCTGATAGGTTTGTTAACAATGTACTAGAAACTATTTCTTTCAGGCAACTAACAGTTAACGAAAAGACGTACGTTTATTTCATACTGAGCAATGCATGAGTACGCATAGCCACTGCATGTATGACAATATTATGAGAGTAATTCAGGTAATCAAAAACACCTCGTAGTACTGTCACTGACGTATTTTCATTGCTTCAGGAAATTTCAGCTCTTTGAGAGGGTGCTACGGAAACATCATACAGGAATGCTAAATGGAACAAAGATTATCTCGGACTTCCTACTAAGGTCGTTCCTAGCTCGTCCAGAGTGCAACAAATAATCCACCTGTCGAAGTCAGAAAGAAGGAACGGAGCATACGTGATGATCAGAACCTGCCCCTCCCTAGTAATGGTTCCAGCAAGACGCCAGGCACGGGACCTGTGTGAGGAAAACGCTGTACATCTGCATTTACACGGACCGATCAAAAGTATCCAGACACGTATCAGCGAACATTAATATGGCGTGTGTCCACCAGTCACCTTTCTCGAGGTTTGAACTCTGATGCGGACACTGCCAGTGAGGTATTTGAAAGTCTCTGGAGGAATGGCAGCCCAGAGAAGGTAGTGACGTTGGACGCTGAGGTATGGAGCGAAGTGATATTGCATTTCGCCAGGCCAGTCAATTTCAGGAACGTTACTGTCCAGAAATCAATGCCTTACAAATGCTCCTTTATGAAAGAGCGCTCTGTCATGCTTATGAAAAGAGTCATCGTCTCTGAACTTTTCCTCCACTCTACAAAATACATAACGCTGTAAAATGTGTTCACATCCCTCCACATTTAACGATTTCATAAGACCAATCAGAGAACCACACCCTAGGCACGAAAAATACATCCTGTACTATAACACTACCTCTTCTGTACTTCTCTGTTGGCGCTACACACACTAGTTTTCAGAGAAGCTCTAGAGAATCATGAGCCTGAACGTGAGGTATATTGAACTCATTGTAGATCTAAAGACTGGCAGCAGAAACCGCTGGCACACGATGCGCATAGAGATTTTTTCGTTTTGGTCATTTCGTGAGACATTTGAGGGGGGAAGTCATATGTACTAGATTCTTAACGAAACGTACTCTCTCAGAATTTCAACAGCAAACCTCTCCGTGAAACATAGCATCTCTCTTACAACGTCTGCCACTGAACTTCGTTGCCGGCCGGGGTAGAGTCCGTCAAATAAATGGAAAACAAAGCGGTTCTAGGCGCTACAGTCTGGAACCGCGTGACTGCTACGGTCGCAGGTTCGAATCCTGCCTCGGGCATGGATGTGTGTGATGTCCTTTGGTTAGTTAGGTTTAAGTAGTTCTAAGTTCTAGGGGACTGATGACCTGAGAAGTTAAGTCCCATTGTGCTCAGAGCCATTTGAGCCATTTTTTGAACTTTTTTGTGCATCTCCGTAACGCTCCCCCTTCACCTAAATGAAACGAAGCGAGCCGTTCGTCGTTGGATTTTCATTATCTCTTTTACTAATTCAGCCCGGTAAGGGAGCTAGACAGATGAGTAATACTGAAAAATCCATCGCACAAGAGTTGTAAGCCACTTCTTTCGGAGATTAATTACATTTGGTTAAGTATGGTCCACTCAGTCTCTGCCTGGCATCTGCTGTTCGTACAATTTGTTGCGTGTGGTCATTATACTTCAGATCCCCCTGATATTTACTCCCACGTGTTTTACGGTAGACACGGTTTCCAGTGATTTGTCGCCAGTAATCGACGCAGCTGAGACACTTCCGTCATTAGTGTTCGTGTCGTTTACATGTCGGTGCCAAAGCAAAGTGTATATTAATAAATGCTCCGTGAATGTGGAGTTACGAACAACGCTCCCTCTATTTCCTAACAAGTAATCCTTGTATGTTATGTCAAAGACCCTACTAGTCTGTCCTTTATAAAACACCGGACCCGTACTGCAAGCAATTTTATAAACTCCTCAGCTACGTAAAGATTCATTTGAAATTTTTAAATTATGGATTAAATTTATTAGCAAACTTTTATTTGTGGCGAAAGCAACTTTCCATCCATATATCTTAACCAACAGACACTGATCCTACACGATACATTACTTAGGCGAGATGTCAAAATAAATTTTCTGTTATTATTAACACCATTTTAAGAGTTACCTAGTGTTGTGCCTGTTTTATTCGTTTAGGCTCGAAATTTTTTTCCACTAACGAGAGTTTGCAGTTACTACAGGCTACAGTTTTAATTAAATTAATTTCATTCTTTGGTGTAGCTGGTGAGGAAGGAGTGACTACAGATCGATGAATAGCTGAACGAGAGAAAGCTATCTCCTGGAACCGATGACGTGTTGAATAAGAAGATACTATTTCCTCAGTACTTGTTGCCTTACGGAAAATATAACAAGTTATTCTGCCATCTATTATGGTCAAACTGAGACCTAAAAGATTTAGCTTACGTTTTTCATTCTAAAACTAATTTTCTCATGTATATTACTAAGAGTTTGAAAGAGAAGGTCTACACCATCTTAAGTTCCATTCTAAAGTGAAGAGCCAAAGAAACTGGACACCTGCCTAACGTCGTATAGGGCCCCAGTGAGCACGCAGAAGTGCCTCAACACGACATAGCATGGACTAGACTAATGTCGGAAGTAGTGCTGGAGGGAACTGACACCATGAATCCTGCAGGACTGTTCATAAAGCCATAAGAGTACGAGAGGGGTGGAGATCTCTTCTGAACAGCACATTGCAAGGCATCCAAGATATGCTTAGTAATGTTAATGTCTGGAGAGTTTGGTGGAAAGCGGAGGTGTTTAAACTCAGAAGAGTGCTCCTGGAGCCACTCTGTAGCAATTCTGGAGGTGTGGGCTGTCGCATTGTCCTGCTGGAATTGCTTAAGTCCGTCGGAATGCACAATGGATATGAATGGCTGAAGGTGATCCTCCACCAGCTTAAACAGTGCCACAAGCTTTAATATACGCTGCTTTAAGTTATGTACGAACCATTTTTATTCCCTGTACTTCAATTCACTGTTGCAATGTACTGGCTATTTTCGATTGTAACACTCCTGGAAATTGAAATAAGAACACCGTGAATTCATTGTCCCAGGAAGGGGAAACTTTATTGACACATTCCTGGGGTCAGATACATCACATGATCACACTGACAGAACCACAGGCACATAGACACAGGCAACAGAGCATGCACAATGTCGGCACTAGTACAGTGTATATCCACCTTTCGCAGCAATGCAGGCTGCTATTCTCCCATGGAGACGATCGTAGAGACGCTGGATGTAGTCCTGTGGAACGGCTTGCCATGCCATTTCCACATGGCGCCTCAGTTGGACCAGCGTTCGTGCTGGACGTGCAGACCGCGTGAGACGACGCTTCATCCAGTCCCAAACATGCTCAATGGGGGACAGATCCGGAGATCTTGCTGGCCAGGGTAGTTGACTTATACCTTCTAGAGCACGTTGGGTGGAACGGGATACATGCGGACGTGCATTGTCCTGTTGGAACAGCAAGTTCCCTTGCCGGTCTAGGAATGGTAGAACGATGGGTTCGATGACGGTTTGGATGTACCGTGCACTATTCAGTGTCCCCTCGACGATCACCAGTGGTGTACGGCCAGTGTAGGAGATCGCTCCCCACACCATGATGCCGGGTGTTGGCCCTGTGTGCCTCGGTCGTATGCAGTCCTGATTGTGGCGCTCACCTGCACGGCGCCAAACACGCATACGACCATCATTGGCACCAAGGCAGAAGCGACTCTCATCGCTGAAGACGACACGTCTCCATTCGTCCCTCCATTCACGCCTGTCGCGACACCACTGGAGGCGGGCTGCACGATGTTGGGGCGTGAGCGGAAGACGGCCTAACGGTGTGCGGGACCGTAGCCCAGCTTCATGGAGACGGTTGCGAATGGTCCTCGCCGATACCCCAGGAGCAACAGTGTCCCTAATTTGCTGGGAAGTGGCGGTGCGGTCCCCTACGGCACTGCGTAGGACCCTACGGTCTTGGCGTGCATCCGTTCGTCGCTGCGGTCCGGTCCCAGGTCGACGGGCACGTGCACCTTCCGCCGACCACTGGCGACAACATCGATGTACTGTGGAGACCTCACGCCCCACGTGTTGAGCAATTCGGCGGTACGTCCACCCGGCCTCCCGCATGCCCACTATACGCCCTCGCTCAAAGTCCGTCAACTGCACATACGGTTCACGTCCACGCTGTCGCGGCATGCTACCAGTGTTAAAGACTGCGATGGAGCTCCGTATGCCACGGCAAACTGGCTGACACTGACGGCGGCGGTGCACAAATGCTGCGCAGCTAGCGCCATTCGACGGCCAACACCGCGGTTCCTGGTGTGTCCGCTGTGCCGTGCGTGTGATCATTGCTTGTACAGCCCTCTCGCAGTGTCCGGAGCAAGTATGGTGGGTCTGACACACCGGTGTCAATGTGTTCTTTTTTCCATTTCCAGGAGTGTAGGTGATATTATTCCTTCTGAAGAAGATATCATTCGTGGTACCAAAACTTGGTCAAGGCTTTTCACAATCAAGTTTTTGCAACAGTTGAAAATTTATGTATGGTTACTGCTGCCAGCCATATTTGAAACTGTGATATTTTGATAGTCTAATTTTCCGCTGTTAGATCTACGGCTGCCAATACAGAATGTTCGTGCTATGACACGCGAGTGCTACTGGGTCTCCTGGTTTCACCAACATAGACTTCGTCGCAGTCACATCGAAGTTAGTAGAAAGCAGCAGTGCTGAGAGCATCTACCTGATCGTCCACGGGCCTTAACAGATTTCGAACTTTATGGCCACTCTGGAACATGTACCTAATTCCTCTGCTATGCAGAACCTTGCCTACACTGATATGGTGGGATGAGGCTGTCATTGTATGTAGTACTTCGTTCTTTCGTGCTGGATGTTGCTGCGAATGAGCATGCAAGTGCCTGTTGGTGTGCATGGGTTTCCTATAGACTGTACGTCTTAGTCTGCTGCTAGGTATTCTGTATCACTCCACATTCAGAAAAGAAATCGAGCTGTTGTTTCCCAGTTCTTGCGCGAACTATATGTTCCTTAACAAGCTGTTGAGGTGCTGATTGAATCTGCCTAGTTCAGCCTCCCCATACGGCCATATGACTTGTCCCCTGCTTACTTCAGCCAGCAGTGTTGGAGCAGCGGCACAGAATTTACAGCTGTCTGTTCGAAAGCTTTCGTGTATATGTCAGCTGCTAAAGGCGAAAGAAGCGGCCAGTTGCCATTTCGACTATATTCTCGTAAAATTTGCCCTGGCAACTAAAATATGTTGATAACAAGCACAACTGCACCTAGTCGCAGCTGCCTCGTGGTGTTTGATCCTGTAGGATGTTGATGGCTTCGGATATAGTCAAAAAAATGTTCAAATGTGTGTGAAATCTTATGAGACTTAACTGCTAAGGTCATCAGTCCCGAAGCTTACACACTACTTAACCTAATGTATCCTAAGGACAAACACACACACACCCATGCCCGAGGGAGGACTCGAACCTCCGCCGGGACCAGCCGCACAGTCCATGACTGCAGCGCCCAAGACCGCTCGGCTAATCCCGCACGGCCGTATATGGTCACCGCAGTAAACAAAGCTTTTATCCATGTCCGCGCATTCTGTTGTGGTGAAAGACAGCCACAGCCGAGGTGGCGCGAGTGTTTTGACAGCTGAGGTGTGCGGGCCAAGTCAGGCAGAGCTCAGTGGCCATCAGCGTTCCGTGGTGTCATCAATAGATAGCGGCACCCCTTGAGACTCAGTGACTGGCGGACACACTGAGTACTAGAATTTCCAAGACGGCAGAGCAGAAGCTAGCACGCTCTGGTCATATTGTCGGGATAACATGGTTGTTGGGATGAAACATGGAGGGGTAACTGCCATGGTTGAATTGACTGCCCAGAACATATAGCGAATGAGACTACTTCTGATGAAACCTAAACCTACTGACTGACACAGAATCAAATAACATGGGTACAAATACAAAACTAAGATGGGTGCTTGGGTGACAACGCGCTCTCGATATGAAGTTATTTCATGTTAAATGTTTTATGTATAAAACACACTTAAAAATCAATATCTCAACAGCGCCTGCAATCTATCTATGGATAGGTCTCATTTACCACTATAGGACCATTAGAGCAGATTTTATTTACATAGTACCTATTCTAAATTACAGGCCGGAATGTGCAGTCCGTAAAAACCTGAATTTTCATATAAATAATAAATGCTGCATTGCAAGGAGCATAGAATACGTAGATGGGGCTGGTGAATGTATTTAGTTTTAATTATTTAAATTTATCAGTAATAGAACAAGGAAAAGTTGTGTTTATCTGGATATAACAATTAGTTTTGTACAAAACTATTTAATTTACAAAAACACTAAGCAACAGAAAGCCGAGGAAATTTATGTACTAACTCTTCTGTGATTATATACATATTTCAGACGTCAGAATTGTGTGCACCTGACTCACAGATAGACTACACTTTACTTCTGGACCGGATCCGGTGGCCGTCTGATTTGAGATCTGGAACAGGGAGTATTTATAAGCGGCAGTATGTCACCTCTCAAGTATTCTAAGTGTTGAGTCATGAACTTACGATTGTCATGTGTGTCGCTAGTCAACAGTCTGAGATATTCTCAACATGAGTCATAGAATATTTTGCATCAGGTGACGCATTCCCAACTGTAAAACTTTACTGCTGTTATTTTTGTGCTTGGAATGCATTCGTAATTTAGTTACTTCGCAAATGTTGAACTTTAATTTCAGATCTGCGCTATTGGAACTTTGATTATTTCACAGAAGTTTACGTGAACTTGAGGTACTGTTCCATATAAAGATATTGATTAATTCAATGTTAAACTATTATTAACTGATGATAAGCTTGAAGTGTTCTCAGATAAAAATTCGGAGGCAGTGCTTTTCAGCATTCCATCGCGCATTTCAGGTATTGTGTGAAGCACAGAAGCCTTTTCACTGCAGCAAACAAAGTGAAAGACAGCTTGTGTTTCGTCTTATGAATGGAAGTAGAATCAAAAAGATGCTGCCTACTTCTACTTGCTACATGCATTCCTCATTGTGCATTATGTTTGCTCTGTCATTCTACACAAAAGGTGTGACCGTAATAAATGAGAACGATCGTGAAATGACATTATAAACACAACGTAAAGTGAAGAGTAAATGCACCACCTAGCAGTAGAAGCACTTTTTCGATTCTATTTGCCTTCAAAAGACGAAACATAGCCCATCTTGCAGTATGTCTGCGCTGTGTAAACATGTCTGTCCTCTACTCTGATATCAGGATTGCAACAACACTAATATTCAATGAAAGATGATATTGCGATCCACCGAAACGCGTAGTGGGAAGATAAATTGTTAGGGCAATAAACAGTTTGAGCTACACTCATCAACGGTCATTTATGGACGAAATATTCTTTCTCTCTCGTACCAATCGCGACTGAAACAGGTAAGGGGAAAGCGACAGCAATGCACAAAGTAACGAGGTTATGGAGGGCTGTGTGTCGTAGGAAGCCGTATAAGATGGTGCTTTTACTTGACGACATCACCTCAGTTCGGTCTGTACACTTATACTTACACCTTCTTTAGCTTACCAAATTTTATACCACCGCTCCTCCCCCACAGTCCTCCCAATATTCTCCTGAAATAGCTTCTTCTTGTTTGCACGGATGAGGAATACATTACATGGCAAGCATTTATTGAGTGAAGACCAGGTGATTTTCGAGATGGAGCGTTTCCTGAACAGCCAATAATGCAGATTTGTATAACCAAGGGCTGTGCCAAATTATCCGTCGTTGGGAAGATTATATCACATTGATAGGTGAATGTGTAGAGAAGGACTCTCTACATTACGTACCTTTATCATCGCAGCTTGTACCTTGTGGCAATGACGTGAAATGGATGTGTTGAAAGTGCCTGAATAGACTGTGATCTAGAGTTGGCAGATCAAAGGTTAATTTGGCCAGATGGCGCTACACTGATCCAAATGATATTCAGTATGACTGTGGAGAAGACTGGACTGTTCATCATATGCTTCAATGCTGGGTTTCTCCAGTCTCTTGCACAAAAGATGAACTACATCAATGAGTAGGAAATGAAATGGAAGTGGCAAAGTTTTTGGGAAATATAGTTGAAACAGTGTGTAATGTGTATCTACACTCCTGGAAATGGAAAAAGAACACATCGACACCGGTGTGTCAGACCCACCATACTTGCTCCGGACACTGCGAGAGGGCTGTACAAGCAATGATCACACGCACGGCACAGCGGACACACCAGGAACCGCGGTGTTGGCCGTCGAATGGCGCTAGCTGCGCAGCATTTGTGCACCGCCGCCGTCAGTGTCAGCCAGTTTGCCGTGGCATACGGAGCTCCATCGCAGTCTTTAACACTGGTAGCATGCCGCGACAGCGTGGACGTGAACCGTATGTGCAGTTGACGGACTTTGAGCGAGGGCGTATAGTGGGCATGCGGGAGGCCGGGTGGACGTACCGCCGAATTGCTCAACACGTGGGGCGTGAGGTCTCCACAGTACATCGATGTTGTCGCCAGTGGTCGGCGGAAGGTGCACGTGCCCGTCGACCTGGGACCGGACCGCAGCGACGCACGTATGCACGCCAAGACCGTAGGATCCTACGCAGTGCCGTATGGAACCGCACCGCCACTTCCCAGCAAATTAGGGACACTGTTGCTCCTGGGTTATCGGCGAGGACCATTCGCAACCGTCTCCATGAAGCTGGGCTACGGTCCCGCACACCGTTAGGCCGTCTTCCGCTCACGCCCCAACATCGTGCAGCCCGCCTCCAGTGGTGTCGCGACAGGCGTGAATGGAGGGACGAATGGAGACGTGTCGTCTTCAGCGATGAGAGTCGCTTCTGCCTTGGTGCCAATGATGGTCGTATGCGTGTTTGGCGCCGTGCAGGTGAGCGCCACAATCAGGACTGCATACGACCGAGGCACACAGGGCCAACACCCGGCATCATGGTGTGGGGAGCGATCTCCTACACTGGCCGTAGACCACTGGTGATCGTCGAGGGGACACTGAATAGTGCACGGTACATCCAAACCGTCATCGAACCCATCGTTCTACCATTCCTAGACCGGCAAGGGAACTTGCTGTTCCAACAGGACAATGCACGTCCGCATGCATCCCGTGCCACCCAACGTGCTCTAGAAGGTGTAAGTCAACTACCCTGGCCAGCAAGATCTCCGGATCTGTCCCCCATTGAGCATGTTTGGGACTGGATGAAGCGTCGTCTCACGCGGTCTGCACGTCCAGCACGAACGCTGGTACAACTGAGGCGCCAGGTGGAAATGGCATGGCAAGCCGTTCCACAGGACTACATCCAGCATCTCTACGATCGTCTCCATGGGAGAATAGCAGCCTGCATTGCTGCGAAAGGTGGATATACACTGTACTAGTGCCGACGTTGTGCATGCTCTGTTGCCTGTGTCGATGTGCCTGTGGTTCTGTCAGTGTGATCATGTGATGTATCTGACCCCAGGAATGTGTCAATAAAGTTTCCCCTTCCTGGGACAATGAATTCACGGTGTTCTTATTTCAATTTCCAGGAGTGTATTTGACGGGAGCTTGGGTTTTCGAAGCAGTAATTAAAACTGTGCTACTACCCCTCGGAGGTACACTACACATGTCAATCGAGTCGTCGATTTTACTGTGTATGCACATACGAGGGCTGTTCGAAAAGCAAAGTCCGATTGGTCGCGAAATGGAAATCACAGTGAAAATCAAAAATTATTTATACGCAGCAGTTAACCACACCTTCCATCTACCTCTCTAAATAGTGGCCGCTCCGACTAAAACATTTGTGGTGGCGCTGTACAAACTTTCCAGTACCCTCGTCACAGAAAGCAGCCGACTGTGCTTTCCGCCAATTCTCTACGCTGGTCTGCCTTTCGTTGGTTGTATCGAAATGTCTTCGTAGTCAGCGGTCCATGTGAGCAGAGATGAACATCTGAGGGAGCCAATTAAGGACTGTATTGTGGGTGATCAAACACTTCCCATCGGAAACGCTGCAGGAGTGTCTTTATTGCCCCTGCAGAATGTGGCTGAGAACTGTTTTGAAGAAAGAAGCGCGTGATATTTATGTTATGTGGGCTGCATAGCTTCAGGTGAAATCTCTCACCAGGCTTCCGTACTTGGCGGGAGACATAGATTTTGTAGGCATCTCTACTCGATCATTGTGCCCTCAGAATTGAAAAGAGCGACGTGAGGCGATCAACGTGCATACTAGAGACACCGCCCAACACATCCGTGCAGAGCTTCATTGCATAGTGGTTTCCATTTAGCGCCAAATCGGACCTTACTCTCCGAATATGTCTCGTAAAGAAATGCAAATACACATTCAGTAGCCTTTCATGTCTTTTGTCTGGAACAAACTGGGAGTTGAAATAAAATTATTAAATTAGTGCATAAGTTCGTACCTGTATTTGTTTTTCATTTTGGTATTCCGGTTGTAAGGGTTTATTTTTCTGCTGTCGTTTACTTGTAGTCCATTGTTGCTATGTGAGTTTATGTTTTGTCATTTGGCGATAGTGAGTGGACCTGGGGACGCTAGTAAATGCAGTGCCAAATGGATAAGTTGGAACATTTCAGATATATCCTTCTGTTTCAGTTCAATAGGCAAGTGACAGCAGCAGAGGCGGCCAGAAGCATTTGCGCCATGTATGGGGATAATGCTACTTGACAGAGCACGGTAAGAAAATGGTTCTCACTTTAAGGAGGATCATTTTGACATTAGTGACTCTCCTCGTTCAGAAGACCTTCTGTGTTTGAGGAAGATCGTTTAAACACATTAATCCACAATGGTCCACGTCAGTGTACTAGAGCTGGCACACGAAATAAACTGTGACCATTGCCCAACGTGAGATATTTGCATGCAATGGAGAAGGTGGAAAAATCATGTGTATGGATACCGTATGCTCTAACCCAGACTCGTAAAAATCAGAGGGTGGCCATATGTGCATCTTTGCCTGCTCGTCATTAATTTTCAAGTGAACAACGCCTACCATTCCTATACTGTATCGTTATTGGTGACGAGAAATGATGTCTTCGTGCTAACATAAGGAAAAGAAATGAAAGGTTGAGCGCAAACGAAACATCAAATACCGGTACAAAGACCTGCATGAATCCTCAAAAGATAATGTTATGCATCTGGTGGAACAGCGGTGGTGTAATGTACTACGAATTGTGTAAGGTGTCAGGCAAATCCAGCACCTTCCATGAAAACCCTGACATGATAAGCAAATCCAGTAGTATGTCACATAGCTCCGAATAAATAGTGACATTAAATTAAGCAAATTAATACGAGCAACGAGTGAGCAAATGGAATACCACAGACTAACACAAGAATGCCTAAATGCTTGTCACACCTTCTCACCGTGAGACAGACGCAGTTCCGAGGGGAGAAACGAGAACAGAAGCCGAGAATAGAACCGTGTTAAGCTGGAAGGCCCTACGATAAGGGACGGACACCCACGTCGCCAGCTAACCGCTAGGACCACCCCCCCAGCCCAAGTTAAAAGCTAGAGCCCTCCAGAAGAACAGTATAGATCTTACGATAACACAAAAAGGGCTTCCCCAGCCGCAAGTTTTAGCGTGAGACTTTTTCGCGTCTCTGTTACGTCAGGACTACCCCCCCCCCCAGCCCATGTTAAAAGATAGAGCCCTCCAGAAGAACAGTATAGATCTTACGATAACACTAAAAGGACCACACCAGCTGCAAGTTTTAGCGTGAGACTTTTTCCCGTCTCTGTTACGTTGCAAACTTTAAAAACATTGTCACACCACGAAAAGTATAACGTTTCTCATGGGATAGACAGAATTTTTGTAGGCGGAGCTTAAGGTTAACATTGAGACCCTAATTGGTCAGATGAAAACACAGCCTGATAGTTTTTTTTAAACCATCTTCGGTAAATTGTAGTAAGGAAATGGAGAAATGTAGGGTCCCCCTGAATAGGTCAGGCGTGCACTATACGCCGGAAGCGGCTACAAGGGTAGCGGAGTACGTGTGGAGTGCACATGGGGTTTTTTTAGGTTGGAGGATCCCCTCCTTAGGCCCGACAAGACGCCTCCTGAGACACGGCAAGGTAGGAGTAGGCAAAATGCAACAGGGAATATCAATATTAATGTGCTAATAGTAAACTGCAGGAGCGTCTATAGAAAGGTCCCAGAACTGCTCTCATTAATAAACGATCACAACGCCCATATAGTACTAGGGACAGAAAGTTGGCTGAAACCAGACGTAAACAGTAATGAAATCCTGAACTCAGATTGGAATGTATACCGCAGAGACAGGCTGAACAGTGAAGGAGGAGGCGTGTTTATAGCGATAAGAAGTGCAATAGTATCGAAGGAAATTGACGGAGATCCGAAATGTGAAATGATTTGGGTGAAGGTCGCGGTTAAAGCAGGCTCAAACATGGTAATTGGATGTCTCTATAGGCCCCCTGGCTCAGCAGCTGTTGTGGCTGAGCACCTGAAGTATAATTTGGAAAATATTTCGAGTAGATTTCCCCACCATGTTATAGTTCTGGGTGGAGATTTTAATTTGCCGGATATAGACTGGGAGACACAAACGTTCATAACGGGTGGCAGGGACAAAGAATCCAGTGAAATTTTTTTAAGTGCTTTATCTGAAAACTACCTTGAGCAGTTAAACAGAGAACCGACTCGTGGCGATAACATATTAGACCCTCTGGTGACAAACAGACCCGAACTATTTGAAAAAGTTAACGCAGAACAGGGAATCAGCGATCATAAAGCGGTTACGGCATCGATGATTTCAGCCGTAAATAGGAATATTAAAAAGGGTAGGAAGATTTTTCTGTTCAGAAAAAGTGACAAAAAGCAGATTTCAGAGTACCTGTTGGCTCAACACAAAAGTTTTGTCTCAAGTACAGATAGTGTTGAGGATCAGTGGACAAAGTTCAAAACCGTCGTACATTATGCGTTAGATGAGTATGTGCCAAGCAAGATCGTAAGAGATGGAAAAGAGCCACCGTGGTACAACAACCGAGTTAGAAACCTGCTGCGGAAGCAAAGGGAACTTCACAGCAAACATAAACATAGCCAAAGCCTTGCAGACAAACAAAAATTACGCGAAGCGAAATGTAGTGTGAGGAGGGCTATGCGAGAGTCGTTCAATGAATTCGAAAGTAAAGTTCTATGTACTGACTTGGCAGAAAATCCTAAGAAATTTTGGTCTTATGTCAAAGCGGTAGGTGGAGCAAAACAAAATGTCCAGACACTCTGTGACCAAAATGGTACTGAAACAGAGGATGACAGACTAAAGGCCGAAATACTAAATGTCTTTTTCCAAAGTTGTTTCACAGAGGAAGATTGCACTGTAGTTCCTTCTCTAGATTGTCGCACAAATGACAAAATGGTAGATATCGAAATAGACGACAGAGGGATAGAGAAACAATTAAAATCGCTCAAAAGAGGAAAGGCCTCTGGACCTGATGGGATACCAGTTCAATTTTACACAGAGTACGCGAAGGAACTTGCCCCCCTTCTTGCAGCGGTGTACCGTAGGTCTCTAGAAGAGCGTAGCGTTCCAAAAGATTGGAAAAGGGCACAGGTCATCCCCGTTTTCAAGAAGGGACGTCGAACAGATGTGCAGAACTATAGACCTATATCTCTAACGTCGATCAGTTGTAGAATTTTGGAACACGTATTGTGTTCGAGTATAATGACTTTTCTGGAGACGAGAAATCTAATCTGTAGGAATCAGCATGGGTTTAGAAAAAGACGGTCATGTGAAACCCAGCTCGCGCTATTCGTCCACGAGACTCAGAGGGCCATAGACACGGGTTCACAGGTAGATGCCGTGTTTCTTGACTTCCGCAAGGCGTTCGATACAGTTCCCCACAGTCGTTTAATAAACAAAGTAAGAGCATATGGACTATCAGACCAATTGTGTGATTGGATTGAAGAGTTCCTAGATAACAGGACGCAGCATGTTATTCTCAATGGAGAGAAGTCTTCCGAAGTAACAGTGATTTCAGGTGTGCCGCAGGGGAGGTCATAGGACCGTTGCTATTCACAATATACATAAATGACCTGGTGGATGACATCGGAAGTTCACTGAGGCTTTTTGCAGATGATGCTGTGGTGTATCGAGAGGTTGTAACAATGGAAAATTGTACTGAAATGCAGGAGGATCTGCAGCGAATTGACGCATGGTGCAGGGAATGGCAATTGAATCTCAATGTAGACAAGTGTAATGTGCTGAGAATACACAGAAAGATAGATCCTTTATCATTTAGCTACAAAATAGCAGGTCAGCAACTGGAAGCAGTTAATACCATAAATTATCTGGGAGTACGCATTAGGAGTGATTTAAAATGGAATGATCATATAATGTTGATTGTCGGTAAAGCAGATGCCAGACTGAGATTCATTGGAAGAATCCTAAGGAAATGCAATCCGAAAACAAAGGAAGTAGGTTACAGTACGCATGTTCGCCCACTGCTTGAATACTGCTCAGCAGTGTGGGATCCGTACCAGATAGGGTTGATACAAGACATAGAGAAGATCCAACGGAGAGCAGCGCGCTTCGTTACAGGATCATTTAGTAATCGCGAAAGCGTTACGGAGATGATAGATAAACTCCAGTGGAAGACTCTGCAGGAGAGACGCTCAGTAGCTCGGTACGGGCTTTTGTCAAAGTTTCGAGAACATACCTTCACCACAGAGTCAAGCAGTATATTGCTCCCTCCTACGTATATCTCGCCAAGAGACCATGAGTATAAAATCAGAGAGATTAGAGCCCACACAGAGGCATACCGACAATCCTTCTTTCCACGAACAATACGAGACTGGAATAGAAGGGAGAACCGATATAGGTACTGAAGGTACCCTCCGCCACACACCGTCAGGTGGCTTGCGGAGTATGGATGTAGATGTAGATGTAGAAGGAGAAGTTAGAGGAGAATTGCTTCCGAGACGGCGAGGTGAGCGGAGCTGTGCTGACCGCCGCCCCCTGACGAACACTGACAAGGTAATGAACGCACACGATGCCGCATAACAGCGCATAAAGCTTCACTCAGAACTGCAGAAGTCTCATCTGTTACACCCCCTTTTTGCGTAATACTAGTGTCGATCGTCAATTAAAGCTCATGGTGTTCACATTTGCCACTTGAAGTAAAAATCTGAAATGCGGTGATTTTTCTGTTATGTAGTTATAGTGGTATGGCATAGGTCATCCTTCGATCCATTGTAGAACTTGGAAACCCATTCAGGGAATATTCGTTCACATTTTTGTTGAACGCAGTTGGTTTTTACCATCCTGTATTAAAACATTTCCTTTTATCAATAGTGCAATTTATAAACAATGTTTTGTGAGTAGAATAAAATTTCCAATGGTAAACTTAACTGCTTTTTCGACGTTATTTTACCAGCTAACTAAAAATAGGAAAGCCTTGAACCCCTTCCACTAAATTTAGTTAGTATTAAGATTCTTTTACAGGGAGTGTAGTGAAGCTGACGCTGAAATCATTAAGTATTGGGTTATATCATCGCTAGTCTCACTGAACTCTTCTGAACTCTACATGTCATGTGTGGTCTGGCGTCTCCTTACCAGCAACAGGTCCCAGGTTCAAACTAGTCAATTCCCTAAAAAACACGCTCAGAGCGTCGTTGCGCGAAAGTGGTAGGGAGACACGATATAGAACAAACAGACACCACGCAGAATGTTAGAATTGATTCCCCTAGGTGTAATCGTAACTGCTGACATTTATTGCCAACAACCGAGACGTCTTGCAGACGGAGTAGAAGAAGAACGACGAGGAACTCTGCGTAAAGCGTTGCTACTGCACGATAACGAGCGTGCGCATTCTGCTAGACTGACAAAAAACACTACATAGGAACTATGTTGGGAAGTCATTCCCCAACCAGCTGATCCTGAAACCTCAGATTTTCATCTTTTCAGCTTTCTATCGAAAAGCTTCAAGGAACTTCCTTTCCGGATAAAAATATGCTAGGAACACAGCTCGACGAGTTCTTTTTCTGAAAACCACGTGATTGCCGTAGTCGCAGAATCAAAGAATTACCCCTGCGTCGGCAGACTGTTGTAAATAGAGCAGGAGTGTATATTATTGACGTCCAAAGTCTCAATTATGTTTATCTTTCGTGTCTGTTCATCTTATGGGAAAACGATGCGAACTTATGCACCAAGATAAGGGCTCCTTTTCCCTGGTTCTGACCAAGGTTCTGAGCAGGATTTCCTTGGTTTTAAGGCAAGTACTGGAATTGGAAATCCCTCCCAAATTGAGACGAACTTACGCATCAACACAAAAGTTCTTTTGCCCTGGTTCTGACCAAGGTTCTGAGCAGGATTCCCCTTGGTTTTAAGGCAAGTGCTGGAACTGGAAATCTCCCAAATTTAGACGAGGGCGGGCTGATATCTGGCTAAAAAGTCCCTGACTCTGAAATGGGTTATTGATCGAACAGCCGGCTATACGTTTGGGATAGGGAATGAAAAGTTATCAGAAGAAACCTCGTTGTTGATGACATTAGAACACTACAGTACGTATGAATGGTTACTCGACTCACGTGCTCTGTATAATGAGAGTCTGTCCCGTGCGGCAGCCTAAGGAGCTGGACACCGCGCGTCCAGGGTGGTCCGGTTATGTGTCGGGGCGAGATCCTGCGGTCTCTGGCGGGGCTCCAGCGCGCGCGCGTTATGAATAATTCGTCGTCCGTGGTGCTCTCCAGACCAGACCAGACCAGACGGATCCCAGAGGGCCGGGCCAGCGGCCGACCCGCGCCGTAAATTATCCATTCAGCGCGCGGACGGGCCCCGCTATCTGCCCGTAAAATGTTTATCGCTGCGGGGTGGCAGGCGGGGGGCGGAGGGCGGGGAACGCACGCCGGGGACCGCTTCCTGCCGCGCCCGCGTGGTCAAGAGAGGGCTGGGCAGGGGCATTCCAAATTTATCGCCGTTAAGCACCGGGGAAGCTTCGAGGAATGTCTCTCTAACGGCAACGTCCAATTAAACTCCTTGGCCCAGTTACATACGACGAGGTAAATAAGCACTGTTTGTTCTGATTGTAGGCACCATCAACATGAAGCCTTTGGCACGGCAGATGAAAATTTTTTCCATAACTAGTACGCACACAGTTTTGAATATGTGCTTAGCACGCAAATCTGCAGGAATTCGTAGACGTTTGTTGGCGAATCTATGAGAGAGACGTTTAATAAGTAATGCAACACTTTTTTTTTCGTGGGCAATTTCGGCTGAAAAAATACGGAATTTGTTTTGGGACAGCGTGGAATATTCCCGCTTCAGTCCTGACATATGCGCTTGCGGAATGTCTTCGGGTACCTGTCAATCAACGAAAGCACGGCGAGTCGTTGGGCGAGGCGTCGGTCATCATCGCAACAAGGTCGCGCAAATCTGTCCGATCTCCTGCGTGTCGGCCGACCGCACACGACCGTGAAGCCTGCAGTGTTGGAGCGTGAGGACTTTGCCATTCGAAGTAATCGACGGATCGTGATCAGAAAACTCGCTGCTCAATCGGACGTCTGTGTTAGTAGTGCTGCCCACCATAGATAAGCCCGCAAAACTTCACTGGGCTATTCCACCTCATCCACCCTACAGCCTGCATCTCGAAGTTTCCGAATTCCATCCGTCTGGCTCAGTGAGGGATGCACTCCACGGAAAGCAGTACATGGTGACGGGGAGATTATTGATACAGCAACACGCTGACTTTGCAGTCATGAAGGGATACAGGCCCTCTCAGTAATGCTGGATAAGACTGTCGCACAGCACAGACGTTATATAACCAAAAGTGTGGGGAATAATGCATAATAGGCAAGTCCTGAATACGTCTAACTTGTTTCAGAGAAAAATGTGTTGAGTTACTTATTGAGCGCCCCTCGTAAAATCTTCTAGGATGGTAGGCCGCGTCATGTGCCTTTTCAATATTTTCTGCACGGTCGACGTTTCGACACCTCTATTGGGATCTTCTTCAGTCACAGCTAACCGCGAACACCAGATAATCCTGAAGAAAAGACCAGCTGTTGGGTCGAAACGTCGATCGTGTACAAGAATTTGAACACCACACGGTCTAACATATTACGAGATTTTATCTTCACTTTAAGTCTTATTTTTGACAGTGCGTTTTAACAGGTTAGTATAGTAAGTTTGAGAATGAGGAATAGACTTAACGTTATAATAACCATCTCGAAAAAATAAAATTACACAATTCATTTTTTGTTTTCTTGCAGGTACAGGTCTGCAGGAGAGAAAACGAGCTTCGCAATTCACTGTATTCCGCAAAGTGTCCTTTAGGTAGAAGAATGACTGAACACGATTTTGGGAAGACGGTGAATGACGAATGCGAGCGACAGTTTTATCTTGTTGTTTCAGTCAGTTACTCTTACACATTATTGTGAGTAACATGGTAAGACTACGTCCAGACTTTATTTTCGGCTCTAGTTCTCTACGTAAAACGGAGCAGAAAAACAGAGAAAGGTACGAATTCGTCCAGAACAATGTTGTACATTGTCAAAATAGTTAGCTGGACAATTTACACTTAATGAAAGGAGTTGAATGTAAAGCTTATAAGTTATCATTAGCTTAAAAATATTCTTGCAATTAAAACTCATTTATATAATCATTTCCTACACAAACATTTTCGTCATACTTCTTTGATTTACGGTATTTAACGTACTTTAATTTTTTTAAATTTTGTAATAACATTATAATAGCATTGTGTCTATCAGGCCAATCCAGCAACTTCTTTAGCGGCTTAAAACCACAAACAATACACTTACCATATAATAGATACAGAACAATGTAGTACGTATCCCATCTCGTACACTAATAATAAATCTATAAAACTGTTGCGCCTGTCTGTCGGAGCACGCTTCTCCAAAACTACTAAAGGAATTTTCTTGAGTTTCTCACATGTAGCTTGAGTGAGGTCTGGGGCACTATGTAGGCTTTATTTTATCAAATACGCAAAAAGAGCTATCGTGGTTTCAAGTTTTATCTAAAGCCGTGGTATCGTTCTGTTTCTCCGTTTGAACACACTAATCTCCAAAACTACTACACGAATTTTCATGAGTTTTCTACAGATAGCTTGAACAAGCCATGCAGGCTTTACGTCATCAAATTCGGATCACGAAAAAAAAATGTATCAGTACTAATATTATAAATACGAAAATAACTCCGTCTGTTACATTTCACAACTAACTCGCTGAACCAATGTCGATAAAATTTAGCATGGAAGTTGCATGAACCCTGAGTAAGAACGCAGGGCAAATTCTTTATTCTTTGATAAAGCTATTTACTCTTTGACTTTTGATCGGAAACATATTTGTGGAAATGCTTTTATTGGTTGATATGCACTTCATGATGCGATTCAATGGTAATGAATACAATGCTTATAAAATTTTCATTGTGTTTAATTGATATTTTCACTCTATTTGTTGCATAATGTACATGTTGTAATATGTATAGCTACTTCAGTAACACGATGCATAGATGAGCGTTCCTGTCCATACGCCTCTGATGCACTGATCAGCACTGACACACAATGTGAGGGGCAGCTCGAGAGGGGGGAGAGTGGTACACACATTACGATCTGCGCCTACCCGATCGAGCAGACACGTGAGGGCAACTGATGTTATAGCACATACAGTAGCTTACTTACTCATCATCACTCATAAAAAGAACTACTGATATACAGCTATGTGTAGCAGCTAGTACATAATATGTACACATAGATCAATGCAAAGAATATAGAAATGAATGTAAATATATTAAAAATACAGCCATATATTTATAAATAGTCAGATAATTTAAATGAGCTGCCAGTAATCTCTAAATATCTCGTATCAAAATATGTATAATTACCAAGTTTTCTTTACATTATAGGCCACTGACGAAGCCTGGCATCAATAGCCGAAACATGTTTGGTGGACAAAAACCATTTGGTTGCAAAAAATTGAATTTTTGCTGATTATATGTTAAAACACAATATCCAGTATATATTTAAAACGTACAAAGGCAACCTGGTATAGGGAAGACTTATGCAAAACCCACCCTAGTATGTTCATTGAAAGATAACTAAAGGTATGAATTCGATTGCCGGTGAATTTCAAACTTACTCACGGTGGACTGTGCCTGTACCTTAGGGGCCAGCACTTGGATGCATAAGCTTCAACCGGTACAGCACATTGCAGTGCTGGGCAGAAAGTAGCGAGGAATACACAGGGGGCTCGAGGAAGCATTCAGAGTTACGCCACTGTAAGAGTCTATCACGATTTTTGTGTTGTGTAAGGAATCAATGAAACTTATTCTGGACTTAATTTTAATGCAGGACACATTGAGAGGGAGAATTACATTCATTTTTGTAAGACTGTGTTCAGGAACAGTCGTGCCCAGGTCATAGTGTGCTCGTTGTGGGACATGCAGAGTTCCCCCACACGACATGGCAGTGCCCGATGGAATCTACACCAGATTCTGCACAGAATTTGCAACTGAGGAATTTGCAACTGAGTTAGCCGGTCTTCGAATCATGATACACTGTGAATATTTTGAACAAGAAATCATAGGACATACTAGTCTACAAGAAGGATAGTAGAAACCAGTCACTGTACATGACGGACATCCATTTGTGTAGAATTTTAGAAATATTCTGAATCGAAAAGTATTTGTTTGTAATTACTATTACAGTAATTATTAATAAGTGTTGCACCTCAGAATGATATTTGACCTCAAGGTAGAACATAACCTATGAAAGTAATTGCTATAACCAAGAATAAAATTATTGTACCAATTATTCAGGTGTGTATATAGATATAAGAATCGTTGTAGATACCTCGTCCTACATTCAAATAAACGCAAATAAAAAATATAGATATTCCATTTGCATGTAATGTTCGGATAATTGAACCATTATTTACGTCCTGACAGATGTGAATTACACTACTGAATGCTATTTCAATGTTTCATGTATAATGTATAGCTAAAAATAATCCGGCCACAATTTGAATTACTAAAATAGCCACAATAGAGACCCAAAATTTCATCAAAATGAAATGTTTGTTGGTGTGGATAGATCAGTTAGGGAATTATTAATAATTTTAATTAAAGGGTGTCTTAATCATAGGGGTTTATTCATTAGTAAAATTTTCTTATTTTATGAATAGGTCCTTGGTTAATATTAGTAATGTTAACTACTGCTAATAATGCTAAAAATAAATACATTATTATTATTATTATTGTAATAATAAATTTTGGTCTATCGAATAATTTTTTAAAGATGTTATTTCTTGATAATTAAATGAGTTATTAATATTTGTAGTTTCGGTATTTTTGAAGAAATCTGAACGTTTACAATACTCCTGTGACCAGCACTGAACATTTGGAGCTACGTACAGCCATTCGACACGATGCCTAGCTACACTACGACGCCGTCACCAGCAAACAAACCACTTTCCATTGTTCCACTGTTGTGTCGGCTACGATGTTCTCTCCAGAGAAAAATGTAACGAGAATCATTTTGTAAACGGAAGCGGGATTCTTCTGTGAAGCATACATTACTCCTTTCACTCGTGGTCCAATTTTGATGATGCCGATTTCACAACACACAGGCCTGTCTCTGCGCTGGAGTGAGCGGGCTGCATTCACCCTCTCGCCTGACAAACAGGTCTGATGTTCTGAACGTGCAATACACAGTCTGTCAGGGAACAGCAACTCCTGTGGCTGCTGCAAGCTCTGCAGCCAGTTGTCTTGCAGGTGCACTCCGATTTCGTCGGGCAGTAACGGTCAGATATCAGTTCTGGTGTGTGGTTATTCTTGGTCGACTTGATACTGGCCTACGATGAACATCTTCTGTATCTACATCGTCGTCAAAGCCTTTTTTGTGGCACATCCAAGGATACTGTGACTTCGGTCTGTGTCTGATCTGCTTCCAGGCGGTCGAGTGTTCTATCCTGCAAAACAGGGTCCAAACGTCACGTTTATGGCATTACGTTATCCACTTGACCAAGAGACTACACTCTCCTCACAATGAACGGAGGAACAAGTCAGAAATGAGTGGCCTCATGGACTGTTGTATTTTTGCATTTCGGTTACGCTTCTTTTCACTACACGGAGTACTCCTTTCCTACACAAAGCGAACAAGTAGGGTTCGTAGATAAATATTTACGGTGATGCTGGACGATTGCTGACCTTTCCTCGTTTCATTTTCGTGTTTTCATGATTGTGCTTAACTTCTGGAAACTAATGTACATGAGCATAAAACTTATTTCATAGTCCTACAACAGGCTAACGCCAAAGATATAGGCCGATAGTTACGAGCGTCTGCCCGACGTCTTTCTTGTTAACGAGAATGACCTATTCTTTTTTTTCTCAATCAACAAGTACCCTTCCTCTGTCCACTGACCTTTGATGAAGTACTGCCAGAAGGGGAGCAAATTCTTTCGCATAATTTCCATAGAACCTCCCAGGTATCTCAACTTTTACAGTTGTCCTTCCAGCGTTGAGCAGTTTTTCGATACGCTTACTAACGTTACATGAGACGAAAATATATCAGGAGTTTTAGTGAGAACGTTTGGCATAATATTTCCTTGAAATTCACTGAATGCTTCCCAAATCGTTCACCTCACAATCATTTCGGCTTCATTCAAATTATGTCTATCGACCAAGCTTTGCGTTCGCCGGAATCTGAGATGTAGCTCTCTTTGCTTTCGCAGCGCGTTTCTAACACGGATACTGAACCACGGTGGGTCTTTCTAATCCCCTCACAAAGTTTCTCACCGCGCACGACTACTTGTCTAAGGCATCCTGTACAATACTTAAGAGTTTTACTGATTTGGGCTCAACATCTTCAACCTCAAACAAAAATATATGATATTGCCTACTTATATACTGAACTCTGCAATTCATATCCTGTCACTCTTGCTTCCCTTAAATGTTTTCCTACCCTTTTTACCTACTATTTTTGACATCTCTAGTCGCTCATGCTGTCATACCCTTATGATCACTGATTCCCAACCCGGCTCCGTATATGAAGTGACTAATGCACGCCTGGGGCCCATCTTGTTTAACCTGTACATTAATGACTTCCCAGCGACACGAAACACGACGTTAGCCGTCTACGCGGATGACACAGCCATCCTCGCGCAAGACTGGAAACCGTCGAACATCAACTCACGAATACAGACAGCACTCAGAACAGCTGAGCCTTGGCTGCAGCGATGGCGTATTAAAGTAAACGTCGACAAGTGCGAAGCAGTTCTGTTCACACGCAGACCGAAACTACTGCGCAAACACCAACACTGTAAACCGATAACACTACATACACGCCCAATACGTTTCCGAGAGAAAGTCAGATACCTTGGTGTCTGGCTGGACCGGAAACTTACATGGGGGGACCACATCGAATACGTTGCCAACCGAGCGCACGCGAGGCTCAAACAGCTCTACCCAATGCTCAACAGGGAAAGCACACTGAATAGGAGGGTGTCGAGGTCCTTATACATGACACTGATTAGACCTCTGATGACGTACGCAGCTCCCGTCTGGGGATATGCAGCTCCCACACGACTGCGCCGCCTGCAGATCATACAGAACAAAGTGCTACGAATCATTAGCAATGCTCCACGCTACACACGCCCCGTGGATCTTCACCATGAATACCGCCTTGATACCCTCGAGGAAGTATTCAAGAAACACGCCACACGACTATACAGGAACTCGAGACACTCGAACAATCCTTTCATCCTCACTCTGGGAAACTACGATCACAACCACAGGTGGAAACACAAGCGACCAAAGACACTGCTAGCTAGGGCATAACCACCTATGGTAAACTAACATATGCAAACAGCGACAAACGTCGGTAAGCCCCTGCATATCAGCAACACTGACTGGCAACTACCAGCTGCTATTAGAGCCGACCAACAGGCCACAGCAGGGACACCGACGAGCTCGCCCACAGACGCACGAACAATCTCCCAACACTCCCTCACACTGTGCCTCCGGTATATGACCTATCGGACACAAGACCGATTACAAACATAACTGTTCCAGGTTGCAGGACGCTGAACGAGGACTCTGTACCAGCACCCAGCGCCAGCCGCCGAGCAGCACAAACGCACAACGTCAAGGTATCGACATGCATGATACCCACTACTAACAAAGCCTATCCTTCCACAACCTATCGCAGGCAGCAAGACAACCGCTACTGCTCTTGCCGCCCGACCTAACTTTCGCAGAGGTTTTTTTCCCTTGGCTCTTGCCTTGGCACTTTTTTTCCTCTGCCCTTCAAACCGCTACCCTTCGTCAGATTTCGACCAATCTATCTCCAGATGAGCGCGTATTAATGGTTAATACTAACCAGACGTACGCAAACATCGCAGTACCCACATCCTGCGACACCTCACTTTAGTGAATACTAACCCTTATGCAGAGATGGCAGTAGACCTTTTGTGTTGGCCATCATGCCGGTGTGGGCGTGGAGGGGCTCCAACTCTATGTAAAAAAAAAAAAAGCCTGTGCGGCGGCGTTCGACTCTGTGGTAGGTCATTGCGATTCCTAGTTTTGGATGAAATTGTCACAAACAGTATTTGGCCCGCAAGCGATGGAGAGTTGATGGCTTAAATTTGCTTATCGCCAGTCCTTACGCCAATGTGCTGGATTAAATTTCAAACTTCTCCGCGTTGCCTGAAGAAGTCATATAGGAACGTTAAGCTCGATGGCCCTCTTGGTGCTATTCGAGAGTTGTTGGCTACGTGGTGGCAACGGGTTTCATCTTCTCCCTTCTCTCATTTTCATACAACACAAACATAGTACTACACTGTACACGCGTCCACTACACTCAGCTACATCGTCCTATAGCGAAGATAGATGAAATTGGCATCCGAGATCGTCGCAGAGCAGCTTTAGCCTCTGGTTTAGATAGTCAACGCAACTTCAAAAGGACCGCGTCGGTTGTGGTCACGATGCTGCCAACGGTGAGGTGTGTTTGCACTCTGCGTGCAACGGTAGCTGCCTCTCCAGCTAACAGCCCGTAGGAACCTAGGACAGGCTAAGAGCCCTGGCGAGCCACTGTGCACAGCCGGTAGGAACCGGTGAGTTCAATAACTGCTGGCAGCGCCTCCCGCACATCTCAGACGCCACCTAAAGGAAATTACACCGAGTGCACTCCGACATTTTATCTGCCTGCTATTTTCCTCTGGGGGTCAATTACCCACATAACGCTGGAGATCCCAGTGACCAAACCAGCCCTAAAAAAATCGGCTACTCGCCCAACAGACGAGATATCCCGTGCTGGCTCAAATATGTTATCAACAATGGGAAGCAACTAGTACGTGTTGTGTCAGAGATACGAGAATTCACCACAGTCCGTAATTCATACTTTGGTGAGGACAAATTGACCACATAACGAACAGTCTAAGAGGTTCAGTCGAAGACATCGGGGTAGCGAGGGGAGTCCAGCAACACCAGACGTGTCGCAGCTTTCATCACTGTTGCCCCAGCGTCGCCGCAGCTTAGTGCAGCAGCCTGTAATGAATTCGTGGAGATATTAATCGCAGTGGGCATAGAGGCTCAATGATAAGTGTATCAGGTGAGAGATATAGTTTCGTTGGAAGGTTACTTAAAAAATTCAGTTAATACTCAAAGAAGGCTGCTTATAAGACACTAGTGTTTCCCATGCTAGAAAACTGCTTACTCGGGTGTACTCCTTATGAAACGTGGCTGAAAGAGTTATTTGACCCTCGGGAGAACGTCATGGAAAGGCTGACATCCTACACGACTAGACACTTTGAGATAAATGTTAACTATATCGCAAAAGCTTATTTTAAACCGTCCAAGGAACAGTCGCCAACAAAGAAGAAATTAGATTAGTTATTATAGAACGCCCAGTCTTATTTAAGCAGTCATGGTTTCGCTCTCGTTACATCAATGGAAGCCGAAAATCTGTGAGACGAAAGTGCCGTCTGACAAGCACTCTATAGTGCTTTGAAGAACATAGACGTAGATGTAGAAAAGTAAATGAGAATAAAAATTGGCATCATGGGAAAGGACGGAGCACCATGATCGGATGTGAGGGGTGCCATTGTGTGAGAGAGAAGGACGGTGGTCTGCTTCCGTGGTGCTCTGTCTTTTTCTTGAAACATATCTGGTGATGCTGCTTGTGAAACAATTTTTCCCTAGAATATTTAGACTTTAGCGTTCGTTCTATTCATGGGCTTTAATTTATCCTGAGTTCAATAGCCCATACGAACTTGGATGCACCTAGTTAGTCATCGATCCAAGTATGTGCTACACAATGGGGCTTAAAAATATGTATCCCTAATAATTCTTTAGCTATCTCAGTTAACTAGCCCCGGACATTCTCTTCAATTATCTGACTTCGTGCTCATAGTGATGAGAGATCAGAACTATACACGCAATAAACAAAGTACCTCGTCAATGTGAAACTTCAACCACGCAAACTCACTAATAAATTTATTCAGTGAAGTAAACTGCGAATCAAAAGGTGAGAAATGCTCTAAATCAGTGGCGAAGTATTCTCATTCCCTAACAAATATCGCGCCGAGTTACTCTGGCTATCAGTAATCACTAATATTTCAATTCAAATTCCAGTCAAGCAAATCTGGCCTGGCGCATACATGTAACACAAGATTTCGTACATGATTAAAAAGTACAAAACTGGTTTTTAACAATATCATTAAATACTTTCAGTCATTAGTGGTCATGGCCTGGCGTTCTTTGACAACTGCGGTTTTATCGCCAGCTGTCGCATAGATCGCTGCCAACGACTAGTTACAGGTGTTCCAACTGTCGTATCATTGATAGCGCAGCTCAGTTATGAAACAGTTTTCATCCATTTAACACACAGAAAATCCTCCACGGCGTTAGTTCGTCGGCATCTCAGCAATCACCTTATTAAAAACTCAAATATTGCAAAGAAGGTCATGACGGCCGATATAGGCGATCCATCACACACGCTGTTTGCTGTCTACAACAGGTGTCTGACATGACCTCGAAGCTACACTGTGGGCATTGACGGATTCACGCATGTGAGTCAATGCAGATAAGAGTAGATTTACATTTTATCGATTGAACATGTAATGCAACAGCTGAAATTTGACTAAAAATTAATAAAATTCAACCCTTAAACTGAAACCATAAAAATCGATGCTTGAGACACCGATTTTATGAGCAATGTTAAAAGTCTTTGACTAACTATTAAAAGGAAATGATTCAATTATTATTTCTTAAATAAACTAAGAGCATAATAATGAATGTTTATAGTAATTACAGCAGCTGAAATATTCAGAGGTTACTTGAAAATGTCTTAAATTTTTGAGTAAGCTAGTAAGAGAGGTGGAGATCCATTACAGGTTGGCGCCGACTAGAACGAACGTAATGTTTCATCGCATTTTGACCTGCTGTATTGTGACATACATTGTATAATTGCCACTATTTATTTATTTGAATTCTTGGTTTCAATGTAATATTTTACGTAAATTAATAACTTTATATCTCTGATTCCCTACGCCACATGGCGGTTACTGTGTTATAACAAGTTCTGTTATATTTGACGTCATGTTATTTGCATATTTTTCTTTTTTACTAGTCCTGTAATCTGACACCATATAATTTTACCTGTTGATTTTTATGCATACATGTTTTTTAAGTTGTTTGAAAATAACACGCCAGCATATGTTGCTAAGATCTGCATTTCCCCCTTTCTTTTTTGCTGTGCACTTTTTAATGTACAATTGTAAAAATTGAAATGTTCAGTTAATGATTTGAAAGTGTACTTTGGTATTTTGTGGTAATCTCTTGCCAAATAAAGTATTGTTAAGTCTTCACGTGACACACGCCACATAGAGGGCGTTCCAAGACCCTGTCAATCCGAGGTCTGCTGTATAAGTGAATGTAAACAGCGGCTTCAGTTATTGTTATAGTCTCTCAGATTTGGTTACTGGTAACTTGATACCAGTGTCTATGAGTTTACTTTGTACACCACGAGAATGTTCATTCCAACAGTTGGTTTATACTCAGGTGTATTTGTGGTTTTTGGTTTTATTCACTGATCATTATGTGAAATTTTTAACTTCCAGCACTGAAGAATCGATTTTGCTATCTATAAACCATCAATATTACGGCCAACAATGACCTTCCTTTTAATTTAACATGTATGGTCGTTGTGCACACAGCACTCCATGGAGTCACCGATCAATTCTAATTAACAAATCCTTTAAAGGGAGATTTCAGAATTTCATATCAATAAATAAAGAATTAGTTAGCCATTTGTTTATTTTCTACAGAAAAGGGACACCTCCCTTGAGTAATGGAAAAGCTATATTTGGACTGATGCTCAGAGAGCTGTAGTTTGATCCGTATTTAATACCTGGTAGTGCCATGAACCTGTATGCTGCATTACCGGGACATAACAGCGTGGAAAGTACTATTAAAACTATTTTAGGAGTACAAGATGCTCAAAATTCGTAAACTATAAATGATTAACGAATAATTTTTTGTAATTACATTGTACAATAGTGAGTATGTTTATATTCAAATAAAATCTTATTTGAATCGAAGAATTGTTCGGTTGTTCAAAATATATTACCAAATTTCAGCTATTTAGCAGACAGTTACCGAAATACAATACTGAGTGTACTGAAACGAACAAAAACAGAAGTCCTGTGATGGTGCAAATATGTTAGTAATAATATAACTTTTGTTTGAGCATTTAATATTTTGATGGGCTTATCTGCGACTAATTTTTTTAATCTTCAGCATCACATTCATTAGTACCATTCTGTAGAATATAATCTATGTCGGGTGCCATTTTTATGTGGTAATGCATATTGTTAAGTCCAACACTGCAAAGTCATTTTTATGTAAAGATCAATTTATATGATGATGGATTGTATTGTGTTAGCTAGCTTGGGAAACCAATGCACGTTGAACATATTTATTAATTACAACAAACAGCACTAGAGTGCAGGATGTAATTAAAACACATTATGTTTGTTCTTATTTCCATAGCATGTATTTTTTTCCATTTAATTAGCCAAAATGTTTCATTTGGCATGTGCAGCTATAACTCTTCTGTCACTGATTGTGGTAAGGAACTATCAGAGGAGCACAACATTGTAGTACTTCATTAGAAAACGACCAAATAGTCAGAATAACTTTTTATTTCAAATAAATATTCTCTCTTCCTGAAAATCGTGCAAAAATTAAGTTTCCCAGGAATATATAATGTGGTTTGTATCTTAAATGTACATTTCGTACAGAAAATTGACAAGCACTGGGAAATCTCGGCTAAACCCATTATGAGTTACCTAGAAATACTAATAATCTAATTGAAAACTGTGTATTTAAAATCCTATTGTAAGAAATGCATTGTTGGGACTTGAAATTCGTATCTGTGGGACATTAAATCGTAACAAATGCTGGTGTCACTTTAGGTAATATGCATTTAAATACATATGTCCTTTTACATTGAGAAGCAGATACTTGGGCTTATTTTAGTATCATGTTATTGTTAGTGAATAATCGCTTAGTTCATTCGTAATTTTTGACACCTTTAGTGTGCCTGAGCAGGCGGCGTGAACTTTCTTCAAGATACGTCTTCAGTGCTTAAATTCTATTTTGCGAATTACATGTGCTTAAATGTTGGACTAGTGCAAGTTTATGATTTAGGAGGTCGTCTGCACCTGTGGTGTTGTTCCACGACTACGGATTGTGTGAATACAGGATAAGTGGAACAGAGCTGAATCAATTTTCTGATCAGCTTATCAACAACTGGATAACGCTATACTACTGAAGTCATATAGCAGAATTGTCACCGTTTTTCTAGTAGTTTCGAAACAATCTATTTGTTCTCCTCCAGGTATTGAGGACACCCAAAGCAATAGGCGCAGTAACACATAGTATTTTCTTTTCTGTCCTAGTGATTCAGAAACCTCTATGCTGTAAAAAGGCAGGAAACAAAATATGGGAATCTTTGTCCAACACGCTCAGCCATCTACTGTTTCAATGTCTATATCACATACTGTGCAGTCCTCATGCATCAACTGCACACTGACCAGGGGAGTTCCGTGAAATGGCATCAAGAAAGCACAGACATGAGCGCCAACGGAAAGATTGGGCAGTGCCACATCTCCAGGAAGAGTTCAGCGCCGCCTGCCAATGCTGACTTAACGAGCCTCCCATAGCTGATCAAAGCTAGTTTGGTCACAGACTTCGAGAACATCAGTACTGAGTTGTGGGAAAACGATACTTAGTCTGCATTCTGTGAGTAGTAATAGTGTATAAAAGTAATTGCATACAGGAGGCACAGGAAGGACATACAGCCACCTCATAGTGAGAAGTTGAGTTATGTTTCCCTGCTGTCCAGAAATAAAGTGCTCTGCAAGTGTTTTCTACAGATCATTTTGGATTCCTGCCACAGACCATCGAAACTGCTCTCCTTCCCTGCTTGAGTAAGTGCTAGTAGCAGGGCAAAGCAGGTCCGGGTACACTTTTGATATCAAATTGATATGAAGTTAATTACAGAAAATAATTAATTGAGGAATAAATAACCCCATTCTGATGACATCGTGGGTTTTCCCCAGTTGGCACATGGGTCCTTCCCCCACCCCACCACCCCACCTCACCCCACCCCATCCCTCATCTTTCCTCCACACATCTCTCTCCCATCCTGATCTCTTCCCACTAATTGATGGGAAATTGAAATTTTGGTGGGAAATTCAAATTATTGGCAGGAATATCAAAATTTGTGTTCACCTTGAGGTTCAGGTCTAGCTTCTAGTTCACAACAACACCACCACCACCACCACCACCACCAGAGGGCGCTGTTGGCTCTCCACATACCCCTTTCCCCCGCTTGCAAAGTGTTAATTATCTTACCTGAACACAGTGTCTGAAGATAAAAAAGCACAAGGATTCTACTACCGCCAATGTACATTTCGCATAAGGACCACGAAAATAAGATACAGGAAATTATAGCTCATAGAGAGGCAAACATGTAGTCTTTCTCCCTCGGTGAATTGGCGAGTGGAATAGAGAAGGCAATGATAAGTAGTGGTACATGGTACCTTCGACGCACACGGCAACATGTCTTGCAAAGAAACCATGTAGGTGTAAATGTAAATTTAATCTTCTTATTAAGGTGTCAACCCATCGATTTACAAGCACAAGTATGTTGTCTCTTATTTATTGATAACACAAAAGACAGAACTTCTGCTGGTGCTGCTTGCCTCTCTGTAGAAACATTGATATTAGCCCCAAATTTTCTCATTGTAGTCACTTCGCGAGATGTATGCAGGAGGTTGTAATACTCGTATGTTTGCCCACAATACTTATAAGAAACAATATAGAGCTCTCAACTCCTCTTTCGTCACAGTATCGCTTACCTGCCACATCCTCATGAATCTTCGAGTCTTCGGTATATAGCATTTGAGTCCACCAGTTTCTGCGAGTAAGAGATGTCCCCCCACCAAGTTACAGACCCCACAATTCTTACGAAATCGCATCACATTCTGACTGCACTGTTCCATTAGTTAAAACGCTGACAGGTAGAGAGCTATCACAACGAGGAAAATAGCACACTAATCTACAGGAAGAAATTCATAACCAGGCACAGTATACTCAGTCCACACAAAGAAACTCAGAAGTAAAACATTGATATTAAATGATAGTCTACAAACATCGCTCTATAAGTGCATGTCCTAATCTCCTTTCTCTTGTTTCTCCCTCTCCTTATTATTTTGTAACATCCAATGGAGTAAAACTACGAGCTATAAAAGCTTCGCTAACATTGCTTGGTAGAGAAATCAGTAAGAGTTTACAGCATTTCTCTCTTCGGGTACATTGGGACACAAATACCATCTGCGTGTTGACATCGATCCTGTGTGGTGAACCCATTAAATATACATGTATTGGTCCACTGGAGCACACGACCAGTGATCGAAGTCGATTCCATGGACTTCTGTAAAGTTTTGACGCCTGTTCTGGATGGCAGTAATACACTCATAGTCTATGGGCAGCGTCTTTGCTTAATAATCTAAAGCGCCCTCGATCGCAGGTTCGAAACCCAGCCGTTGCTTAAGTTTTGATTAATAATCAGCATTGGCGGCCGAAGACTTCCAGCATCAGAAGGCACCCTCATTCTGCCAATAGCCTTCTCAAAGGGGGCGGAGGAGCAGAAGTTCAGGACACTCTCTTGTCCGGAGTATGGGAAACTGCCTCTGAAGTTGGAAGAATCAGCAATGATCAACAGAATCGCCACAGCTTACATCTGCCAATCACCGCCGCCGCATCACTGACGTAGCTCCTGTCATTCCTGTCACATCAGAGCCATTCTCATCGTTCACAGCTAGTCACAATCATCTCAGCGTTGTTTCAGCAGCTGTTCATCGCAGTCAACGCTATTCATCACTCTCTGCCATTATGGACCTCTGTATTATTTCAATCATCTACACCTCTCCTGCTCCCACTGTCACCATATGGAGCATGTCCTCTAACCCTTCCTCCTACATCCATCCTCCTTTACCTACCATATCGTGTCCTACTGCTGGAGTTACATATGTATCTATCTCTGTCCCCAGCTCACTCCACCTTTTCTCTTTCATCCAGGACTCACCAGCCAGCTCCACCACTGCTGCATGTGTCACTGCCTGCCAAGTAACAGTTGCAACAGGTGATGTCTCAAGCATCACCTCATTGAGCCTAACTCCACCGACCAATGCAAGCCATGATGAAGGACCTACACCAGGCAACCATAAACAACTTCGTATCCCACCACCCACCCATCCCACAACCATTCTTCTCTCCCAAAGCAGTTAAGAAACCTGCAAAACGTCAAACCACTGACATCTCTCACATTCCCACACCTACAAAACCACACTGAACCTGAAGACACCCTGCATATGAATACAGCTTTTCCTTCTCCAACTTCTTCCCCTACCTTCGACACCTTCATCCTCTCCAACCCTGACCCAAAGTTCCTTAAACCGAAATTCCTCACCTACAAAATCAAAAATACCTGCCCAGGCTCCACATTCAACAAATGATCCCAAGAAAATATTCCATCTTATTAAAGCCCCTAAATTTCAACTTCCATATTTCAATCATCTCCAAAATTGCTTGCATTACCTTTGGTCCAAGAGCCTCCTTAACACCTCTCACCACCACACCCAGGGCCAATTAAGCTCAACCTTCCCACCATCACCCAACCTCACTGCTGTGGTCACAAAAGTCGACCTTGAGATCATGGACGAGGAAGTGGTGTCAGAGGTTAACAACCACATGGATTTAGCCTGAAGAGCCCTGTTCATCAATAATGACCTGGGTCCCATTCCCTTGTCCATATATTCTCTGAATTTCCTGCCACCATAGACCTCCTCCTTAAAGAGGAACCCTGATCTTCCACTATCAACACAATATTGAACCTTCAAAATTCCATCTTCAGTCCTAATTCTGCCAAAATGCCTCTATTACAATGACCCCCCTTACCGCAGATCGTCGAAAGCCACCTACTTGTCCACACAGAAAAACCTTCCATTTTCTTAAACAGGGCCCTAACCTAGCACCCCACATACCTGCTACACCTGCAATGACTCCCACCTCACTTACTCAACGAAAAGCAAAGCTAATCCACAACCTACCAAACATGAACACACTCTCCCAATCTGTCCCACTATATACCTACTCATCCCAACAATTCCCACTACTGAAAATATTATCGATGTCCTTACAATCGTTCTCCAAAACATCCATCCATTCCAATGCCCACACACCCTCCAACAAATCTCCCTTGCAGCCCATTCCATCTTCAACACACAAAACATTTACTTCCATAACCAGATCCACTTCGTTTTCACCCACCATGACAGCCTTGTCTAAACATGCTCAGACCGCATTCACACAAACCATGGCAGCACCACATAATCCTGTAACACAGCATTCTCTTTCTCCCCATCAATAAACACCTTATAATACATACTCTATCCCATCACAACGTCCATACATTTATCTTTAACGAAACATTTCTCCAAACCTGTTACACAAACTGCACCTCTTCCTATATCCTCCACAACACAGGTAATCCCCTTCCCCTGACCAGAGTTGGAGTTGCATTTGGCCACAACAAGAGCATTCTGTTTTGGCCACGGCCCTTTACAATACACCTACTGAAACACTTGGTCCTTACTCTCTTTTTCCACACCCTAAATATTGCCTATGTGACCATTTACATTCGACATCATCAACCCATTCTGTATGACTTCCTTAGCCATATATATTGTACATTTCTACCTACATTATTGCTGCAGACCTGAACATTCATAGCAGATGGCTGCAGAACACCAGTGGTGGCGTTAGTTTACTGATTCCCTGTAAGGGAAAGCCACATCAGTCCTGATGTCATCCTAACATTTCCCAATCTCCTTTGATATCTCACTGCAGAAGTCCTTCATCCGGTTGGAAGTGACCATCTACCTGTACTCCCTACAATCTCCTCCACATAACCTGATCCCTGTGCACCCCATCTGAATCTCTGTCCAAGAGCTGCCCCGTGTCCCTCCAGAAACCTGTCGTTATGCCTCATGCCACGTCCTTCCTATAGTGGACCTTGTCAGATTTTATATCCACTCACATTCCTACCAAGACCATATATCCCCACCGCCCCTCCCTCCCCCTCCAAAGCCCTGCTATTCCTCTGAGAATCCTGTCCTTTCTGCAGACTCATTTCTGTGATGCAGTCAAAAACTACAACACCTGCAAATATAGAGACATATCAGGAATGCAAGGAAACGCCGTGACTGGCACCAGACATGCACCAAACTCAACGCTACACTCCCCATTAACTGTTTCAAGTACTGGAAAGCATTCCATTGACTCACTGGCTATAAAACTATACATTACTACCCACTTCTCCATGATATCCATCCCTTACTTGACAACTTGAGCAAAGCTAACCACTTTGCATTCTATGTGTCTTCTCCATTCCCGATGGTGCAAATTTTGGTTACTCTCTTTTCCCTAATGTCCATGAACGTACAAATGTCGTTGTTCCGTCCCTGGCTCACAGCTTTCAGTACTTGGATAACATACCATACAGAGAATTAAATACACCAATTACAGTAAGTAACATAAAACAAGTACTCAGCAAGAAACGCAACACTTTCTCCAGTCATGACTGCATTACATATCGACACCTCAAAGAATACCCCCTCTCCTTCCTTATCACTGTTGCAACCCTTTACACCACTATATTCTTCACAGGTGACTATCCTCAACAATGGAAAACAAAAAAATCCTACTTTTCGTCAAACCCTAACAATCTCCTACTGATATCACCTTATACCACCCCATCTGCCTCACCACTGTGTTTAACAAGGTCCTCAAATCCATCCTCTTCCAGCACATCCATCAACACCTGAACCAACACCACCTTTTTCCAGTTACCCAGTGTAGCTTCCATCTTAATTTCTCCTCTGATGTCCAGCTCCTACACCTCTCCCATCTCCTACCCCACCAACTCAACTCCTGTAAATTCGCTATTTTTGTCTCCCTCGACCTAGAAAAAGCCTACGATCATGTATGTTAGTCCGGTCTCCTCTTCAAACTCAAACTCCAGACATATGCACTTCCAGTTAACTACGTCTGCCTTATTGCATCCTTCGTGCCTAATCGTCCATCCTTTGTCACTATTAACGATGCCAATTCCCATACTTTCCATCCCACTGCAGAGGTACCCCAAGGTTCTGTCCTCTCTCCTCTCCTTTATCTCCTTTACACCGCTGATATACGCAAACCACCACCACCAGACCATCTCCTTCAGAATGCTGATGACACTACTTTTCCTCACCCTCAACCCAACACTCTAGAAATCTCAACAGTCCCTTCAAATTCACCTCAATCAGTTTACATCCTGGTGTAACCAATGGATCCTCAAGATCAACCCCTCCAAAACCCAGCCAATATTTATAGGACAAACCACCTGCGTCTCCCACCTCTATGACATAACCTTACCATTTTTAACCTTCCTATCCAGCAAACTAACACACTAAAATATCTTTGACTAACCCTCAGCTGGCACTTGCATGGAACCTCCACCTACTAACCATCCAACTGATAGCTCACAATAGACTAAAATTACTAAAACTACTACAAGGCTGAACCTTGTGATTATACCCCTTCACTGTCCTCCACACCTACAAAACCCTCATCTGACCTACCCTTTTTTATTCAAATGTTGCTTGGCTCTCCATTGCACCAAATTTCTATAAATCCTTCCAAATCCTAGAACGCTATGCACTCCATCTCGCTTTTTGCATTTGTTTACCTTCCCCCACCTGGATTCTCTACCATTTCACCGAGTTCCCACCCTCCTCACCCACATCAAATGTGGGTGTCCGCAGTCTAGTCTCCAATAACCCTATTGTCTCCATTCTAATAACCAACCCTGGTATGCAGCTACTCCTTCACCAACACATCCCTCCAATGCTACACTTCTATACACACCATATCCTATCCAATGACACTACAATGAGCTCCCTCTCCCATACAATCATATCCACCCTTATATTTATCCCTCCTACCAACTTTAACCCTTCCTCACCTGTCCCACTCCACATCAGGGCTCCTCTCTCTTTTTCCTTCTACACTCAGTCGTATCCATTTCTTCTTATGCTACTACCCTCCCAACACACCATTACTCTCCTCACCTTCTGTCCTTCCCAATGTCTATAATCACACTATCTGCTTCGTCTTCTACCTTTCCTCTCCATAGTTTATCCACTTAACCGACCCCTATCTCCTTACCCACTATCCCCTAAATCTCTATGGTGCATATTCTCCCCTCCCAGAATATTTTTTACCTTTTTCCGGTCTTTTAGATGTTCTATGCAATTGCAGTGTTCCTGTGTTTTTTCATTGAAGAATTTCACCTCATCACATATGTGTTTTTAAGTTGTATATGTTCTTAGTCCTTTTAGCTGTCCATCATTAATCTTTTTAACTTACAATATAACAAGTCCTCACATATTTGTTTTTCTATCACTTTTGTTCTATTTTTGTGAGAACTCTTCGCTGAAGAGCGGAGTATTGTACTGCTGATAGCCCAATGACCCACCCATATGGGGAATTGGGAGATGAAATAACAATAAAGGAAAAGAAAATAGGTGTCCTGGGGCAGTGGATCGCTGTTCTAATATTGTTATGACCCATCCTTATGCTCCTCAAAATGGTTCAAATGGCTCTGAGCACTATGGGACTTTAACATCTGTGGTCATCAGTCCCCTAGAACTTAGAACTACTTAAACCTAACTAACCTAAGGACATCACACACATCCATGCCCGAGGCAGGATTCTAACCTGCGACTGTAGCAGTCGCGCGGTTCCGGACTGCGCGCCTAGAACCGCTAGACCACCGCGGCCGGCTATGCTCCTCCCAGCAGCAGCTATTCGCTTGTAGATATATGCTTTCCATATAGGGCTATTGACTAGACTGGCTGGAGCAGTTCCTCAGTGTTAAACCAATAGCGAAAATATCCACTCCACATACAGAAGCTGCTGACTATACTGGGGGGAGCTACTATTTACTGCTCAATCGATGGCAACTCAAATTGTTTAAATAAGCAATGTTCTGAAGGTGGCAGGGGTAAAATACAGGGAGCGACAGGCTATTTACAATTTGTACAGAAAGCAGATGGCAGTTATAAGAGTCGAGGGACACGAAATGGAAGCAGTGGTTGGGAAGGGAATGAGACAGGGTTGTAGCCTCTCCCTGATGCTATTCAATCTGTATATTGAGCAAGCAGTAAAGAAAACGAAAGAAAAGTTCGGAGTAGGTATTGAAATCCATGGAGTAGAAATAAAAACTTTGAGGTTCGCCGATGACATTGTAATTCTGTCAGAGACGGCAAAGAACTTGGAAGAGCAGTTGAACGGGACAGTGTCTTGAAAGGAGGGTATAAGATGAACATCAACAAAAGCAAAACGAGGATACTGGAATGTAGTCGAATTAAGTCGGGTGATGCTGCGGGAATTAGATTTCGAAATGAGACACTTAAAGTAGTAAAGGAGTTTTGCTATTCGGGGAGCAAAATAATTGACGATGGTCGAAGTAGAGAGGATATAAAATGTAGACTGGCAATGGTAAGGAAAGCGTTTCTGAAGAAGAGAAATTTGTTAACATCGGGTATTGATTTAGGTGTCAGGAAGTCGTTTCTGAAAGTATCTGTATGGAGTGTAGTCATGTATGGAAGTGAAACGTGGACGATAAATAGTTATAAATAGTTTAGACAAGAAGAGAATAAAAGCTTTCGAACTGTGGTGCTACAGAAGAATGCTGAAGATTGGATGGGTAGATCACATAACTAATGAGGAGGTATTGAGTAGAATTGGGGAGAAGAGGAGTTTGTGGCACAACTTGACTAGAAGAAGGGATCGGTTGGTAGGACATGTTCTGAGGTATCAAGGGATCGCCAATTTAGTACTGGAGGGCAGCGTGGAGGGTGAAAATCGTGGAGGGAGACCAAGAGATGAATACACTAAGCAGATTCAGAAGGATGTAGGCTGCAGTAGGTACGGGGTTGATGAAGAGGCTTGCACAGGATAGAGTAGCATGGAGAGCTGCATCAAACCAGTCTTAGTACTGAAGACTACTACAACAACAAGCTATGTTGCGCACTGTGTACAAAATAAAGACTTAGGTCCATCGTATTCGGCAGACCAACACAGTCTGAGCCCTTTTCCCACTAGTTTCGAAATGGGGGAGGGGAGAAGGGTAGGGAAGAGGGGAATGTGGAGGCCCAAGGGCACCATTTTTGAATTTCTCACCAAAATTTCAATTTACCACAATTTAGAGGGGAGGGAAGGGGAGGGGCTGGTGGTAGGGGAAGGGTCCCATGTGTCAGCTGTGGAAAACTCATGACGTTATTAGGAGGTGGGGGTAATTAATTGATCAGTTAATTAATTTACTGAACTAATTTTATATCAATTTGATATGAAAGGTGCGCCAGAATCCGCTTTTCTTTCCTACTGGTGCTGACTCCCTCAGTAGCTGACACAACACACATACACCGCAAGCTACCGTTGGCATCATTTTCTTTTCTGCACCACTCGCAAACAGAACGAGGGAAGAACAACTGTCAATATGCCTCTATACCAGGCCTGATCTCTCCACTCTTACCTTCATGGTCCTTAAGCGAAATGTAAATTGGCGGCAGTAGAATCTCTCTGGAGCTAGTTTCAAATGCCGGTTCTCTAAATTTTCTCAAAGTGCTCCTCCAAAGGAATGTCGAATTCCGTCCATTCATTAACATTTGAGTTCTCGAAGCATCTTCGTAATAATCGCGTGCTATTGTAAGATACCGGTAATAGTTCTAGCTGCCCACTTCTAAACTGTTTCGATGTCTTGTCCTAATCCGACCTGGTGCGTATCCCAAACACTCGAAGACTAGTCTACAATGGGTCGCACTATGTAGGCTCTCCTCTAAAAATGATCGACACCCCTAAAATTCGCCTTCCCTACTGCACCACTTACATGCTCATTCCATTTCATATTGCTTAGCAATAGCTTATTTCGTCGACGTAACTATGTCAAGGAACATACTACTGTATTCGAACGTTATGTGTTTGTTTTTCCTACTCATCTGCATTAACTTAGACTTTTCCTACATTTAGAGCTATCTGTCGTTCATACATCAGCTAGAATTTTTTTCTAAGTCATCTTGTATTCTCCTACAGCCACTCAACGACGATACATTCGCATACATCTCAGCATCGTCAGCAAACAGCCGCTGTCTGCTGCTGACATTGTCAGCAGATCGTTTATGTGCATATAAAATAACAGCGGTCTTATCACACTTTCCTGAGACACTTCTGATCATACTCTTATCTCCCGTGAACACTCGCCGTCGAGGACAACATACTGGGTTCTCTTACTTAAGAAGTCTTTGAGATACATACCTAGGAACCTGTTCCGTATGTTCGTACCTTCGTTAACAGTCGACAGTGTGGCACCGTGCCAAAGGCATTACTGAAACCTAGAAATATGAAATCCGCCTGTTGCCCTTCATTCATGATTCGCAGGATCTCACGTGAGAAGAGGGCACGCTGAGTTTCGCACTAATGATGTTTTCTAGAACCGTGGTGGTTTGTGGACAGAAGAAACTTTTCCCTCTCAAGGTAACTTTTTAAATTCGAACTGGAAATATATGAAAGGATTCTACAGCAGACCTATGTTAAGGATATTGGTCTGTAATTTTTCTGGTCCGTTCTTTTACCTTTCTATATACAGAAGTCAGCAGCGCTCTTTACCAGTCGCTTATGGGTTTGCTCTGGGCGAGAGATTCGCGATAAGTGCAAGCTAAGCAATGGGTCAGAGCTATCAATTGCTCTTTGTAAAACCGATTTGGGATTCCATCACGACCTGGTATGTTAGTACGATTGTCCTGTGTGAATTGTTTCTTAAATTCGAAATTTAAAACTTAGGCATTACTTTTTCTAATTCTACTGCCACACCAGACTGGTCAACGTGTGACTGAATACAAGACATCGACCCACTAGCCGATTTTACTTAGAACCAGAATTTTCTCGGGTCTATGGCAAGATATGACGACGGCCGTTGTAAGCTTCGCCCATCGATATTTTTGCAGACGCACGAATTTCTCTTAACTTTTTTCTTTCATCATTTGCCCATTCTCTTTTGAACCGAGAGTGCAGAAGCTTTGTTTCCTTATCATTTTCAGAATTTCGCTGTTAATCCACTTAGTCTGCACATAGTTCTCCAGAGTACGAATTACAATCCGTTTAAACTTTGAGTATAATTCCTCTACGTCCGTCATACTGGAGCTATGCTATGTCAATTCATTGTTTAAAGTGGGATGCTAAAAACCGTCTATCTGCTGTTTCTAGCAGAAATGCTCACCTATAACCTCTTGACTGATTTATTAACGCTGTCAACCAAAGTCGTTACATCATGGTCACCAATGACCGTCTATATACTGACGCCGTCGATTAAGTCAGGCCTATTTGCGGCTACGAGGTCTAAAATATTACCATTGCATGGGGACTGTCGAACTAGCTTCTGAAGACAGTTTTCGGGCAATGTGATCAAAGAACTTCACAAGTATATCTGTCTGTACCTCCTGCATTGAATACATAGACATACCAGTGTATGCTTGGTAGGTTAAAGTCGTCTCCAACTAATATTGTATGATGTGATTCTTTCCGCTCTACTGACGTAGACTTTCTATCAGTGTTTCCAAAACCGCCACAGAAGAATCGGGTGGCCGGTAAAAATGTCAACAGTTATCTTGGTTTCACCTAGACCTGTTACACGCGACCAGATAACGTCACTGTCACACTGACAGTAGAGACATTTTTCTCGGCTGCACTGACCAGATCCCTTCCCACGGCGTCTAAGCTGTCTTTTTCATATACGTTCCATGAATAGCTAAACGTCTCAGAGCTTCCTATTTTCGGCGTAGCACAATCTGACACATACAGTAGGGAAACTCACTGCTGTGAAAAACGTTACCATCTGGTGTGACACTAGCGCCCCAAGCGGCGAGATAACAGCCGTAAAATTAAAGTTTGATTTTAATTATTTTTTAGTTAATTAGCGAAATAGTTATAGGACTTTTGCGTTCCAAGCATTAGTAAATTACCAAGAGACTTCAACGATCACGAAATACATGCAAAAACAGTCGAATCTCTGTAATTCAGTGACGTAAGCTACAAATTAATAATCGATAAATAATTCCAAATACATACGTAATTGCAGCTGACTCCGCTGGAAACAACAGAATACAAACACATATTTCATGCATGAAAAAAAGTATTTGTTTAGTTTTCAATTCCTATTCAAAATGGTTCAAATGGCTCTGAGCACTATGGGACTTAACTTCTGAGGTCATCAGTCCTCTAGAACTTAATTTTAAACCTAACTAACCTAAGGACATCACACACACCCATGCCCGAGGCAGGATTTGAACCTGCGACCGTAGGGGTCGCACGGTTCCAGACTGAAGCGCCTAGAACCGCTCGGTGTCAATTCCTATTATGACAGGCATTTTCCTTGTATAAAAACTCTGAAGGGTGCCTAGTGCATAGCACAGTCTTACACTTCACACAACTTTCTAGTACATAAATGTTTTTTGTAAATGTAATTATTTTTGCTTTATAAGCGAATGTGTTGAACATTACTGAAGTTTGTGGGTCAGATGCAGCAACAATTGTGAAACTGGTTTCCTCTGCGTTCGGAAACAATTTTTATTCCTTTTGTTATTTTCTTATCACGTCTGTGTGGTCTTTACTTCAGCTACGGTTGTGGTAGCTTATCTGCTACGTTAAATAATGTAGTTATTGCATTCTGTACACCATACCGATGTTCCACATTCACTGATTTGACTGAAAGTGCTGTGAAGAAACTTCAGATTTTTGAGAAGATATACGACGCTTTTCTGCAAAAGGTCAAGTCTTCTGCTGTTTAGTAGTAATTTTTTATTCTTAAAGGACACAACATTCTCCAGTAAATATGTGTAGATTACAAGAAATCGTATGTAAACTGTTCTGTAATGTAGCGATTCATACCTCCTAAGATCGTTAGGAAACCTAAAAAAAGACAACTGTGGTGTCTTCATCTTCTTGTTGCTGCAATTTATTGCGCTACAGACGCTCTCGTTTGTAAAAATCATTTTACAGCCCAACATAAACAATTACGATTCGCTTTCGCTTTCACAAGATCTCACCGAACTTAATAGTGCAACCTCCTGGCAGCTTGGTGCGCTGCAGTCGCTACTATTATGCCTCGTTTACACGACGACACTAGATTGCATGCAACGGTGCTACGTGACTACTGCTCATGCGCGGTGCGCGTTTGCGCAACCCGATTATGAACGTAAGCAGTTTCGGTGCGGTCCTTTGGCGACACTATTATACTTGCGCGAGCTTTGGGGTTACGTGTGTCAGTATAGTTTAAACAAACAGAAATATGAAGTGAGGAATGAAAGAAATTCTTCGCATTTTGGACATCTACACTATGGATAAGTGTTTGTGGGATTTCAATGATGCCGACTAAAAAAACAAGCAGCGACGTGTTGTTGCACTTGAGGCCGTCCTACGCGATATAAACATTGAAGGACAAACGATGTCTGAGCTGCAGGACAAAATACAATCAATTAGGAGTACATACACCAACGAACTAAGAAAATGCAGGCAAGCAAAACATCTAGCTGTGGAGCAGCCCGTGTCTACAAGACGAAAATCCCATGGTTCGAGATGTCTCATTCGTTTTTAAGGAAGATTGTGTATAGGTGAACAGGATACACAAATCTGGTAAGTTGAATTCTTTACTCAATATTCATTTATTTAAAAAGTCGTCAGAGCTTAACATTCACATTTTGTAGTACTGGTACATATTTTCAGATTCTTAAATTTTGCCCCGGCACAGCTCCATCTGTAATAAAGTAGTCTGTAAATCATGTTGTTCTTAATACAGCCTGTTTTGAATAATTACTGCTGCCGGCTTGTAGGCCTGCATCTATCAGCCCCTCTGCATTTATACTCCATATCCCTGGCTGGTAAATTCCACATTCCACATTCGCCTGGTCTATCAATTTGGGCTGTAAATATTGTTGGGGAGCTGCTTTTCTCTGCCAGTTGTGGACAGCACTTGTATACCTTTCAATTTTGTCCACTATTTGTGTGTTGAGTGGTATCGGCTTTTCAGATACACGAAATTTCGACATGAGAATTCCGAACGCATTTTCTACAACACGTCGAGCTCTCGAAAGTCTGTAATTGAATATTTTTTCTTTTATGCTCAGTGGGACATGTTTTGAAAAAGGTTTCATCAAATACGGTGTCAATGGGAAAGCATCATTACCAACTAAAACTGCATCTTCTGGCAGGCAGAGAATTCTGGATTTTATTGCCGATTTTAGTGTACAGCTTGCAAAAATGCCACCAACAGACGCCCTCTCTGCTTCACCAATATTAGCACAAATAAATCAGTAATTACCGTCTACAACAGCAAAGAGAACAATGCTGAAGGTCCCCTTGTACAGTACTGGCCATTAAAATTGCTACACCACGAAGATGATGTGCTACAGACGCGAAATTTAACCGACAGGAAGAAGATGCTGTGATATGCAAGTGATTAGCATTTCAGAGCATTCACACAAGGTTGGCGCCGGTGGCGACACCTACAACGTGCTGACACGAAGAAGGTTTCCAACCGATTTCTCATACACAAACAGCAGTTGACCGGCGTTTCCTGGTGAAACATCGTTGTGATGCCTCGTTTAAGGAGGAGAAATGCGTACCACCACGATTCCGACTTTGATAAAGGTCAGATTGTAGCCTATCGCGACATTCCTGCTCGCGTTGGTCGAGATCCAATGACTGTTAGCAGAATATGGAATCGGTGGGTTCAGGAGGGTCATACGGAACGCCGTGCTGGATCCCAACGGCCTCGTATCACTAGCAGTCGAGATGACAGGCATCTTATCCGCATGGCTGTAACGGATCGTGCAGCCACGTCTCGATCCCTGAGTCAACAGACAGGGATGTTTGCAAGACAACAACCATCTGCACGATCAGTTCGACGACGTTTTCAGCAGCATGGACTATCAACTCGGAGACCATGGCTGCGGTTACCCTTGACGCTGCATCACAGACAGGAGCGCCTGCGATGGTGTACACAACGACGAATGTAATTTTTTCGGATGTATCCAGGTTCTGTTTACAGCATCATGATGGCTGCATCCGTGTTTGGCGACATCGCGGTGAACGCACATTGGAAGCGTGTATTAGTCATCGCCATACTGGCGTATCACCCGGCGTGATGGTATGGGGTGCCATGGGTTACACGTCTCGGTCACCTCTTGTTCGCAATGGCGGCACTTTGAACAGTGAACGTTACTTTTAAGATGTGTTACGACCCGTGGCTCTACCCTTCATTCGATCCCTACGAAACCCTACATTTAGGTAGGATAATGCACGACCGCATGTTGCAGGTCCTGTACGGGCCTTTCTGGATACAGAAAATGTTCGACTGCTGCCCCGGCCAGCACATTCTCCAGATCTCTCACCAATTGAAAACGTCTGGTCAATGGTGGCCGAGCAACTGGCTCGTCACAATACGCCAGTCACTACTCCTGATGAACTGTGGTATCGTGTTGAAGCTGCATGGGCAGCTGTACCTGTACACGCCATTCAAACTCTGTTTGACTCAACGCCCAGGCGTATCAAGACCGTTATTACGGCCAGAGGTGGTTTGTCTGGGTACTGATTTCTCAGGATCTATGCACCCAAATTGCGTGAAAATGTAATCAAATGTCAGTTCTAGTATAATATATTTGTCCAATGAATACCCATTTATCATCTTCATCTCTTCGTGGTGTAGCAATTTTAATGGCCAGTAGTGTAATTGTGGAATTCAGAAAAGGTATTTGGTGGACATTTAATCACTAAATGTTTCCCATCTACTGCACAAAAGCATGGGAAATTCCATCGAATTTCAAAATCTTTCATGATGACCCTCCATTCATTTTCAGCCTGTGGTACCTGAAAAAAGTAATTAGGATTACTGATCCAATGATTCCAGGTCATTAGAATGATACTAAATTATGATTAGGTATATTACATGTCTGGTTATCACAATCTCATTCTCTCCCTTCCAGGATGATGATAAAGAAATGAAGAATATGAAAAATCAGCATGTATTGGAGGGCACACTAGTAAGTGAACTACAGTCTCCACCCACATGAACAAAATCAATTGTAGTTTGAGTGTTCAATCTTGCAGCAGCTGCTTGCAATCAGCATCAAAATACAGTACAAAGGAAAGGTGTGTCGAAGACTCTATCCAGCATCTGGAAAATGCTGTCGATGCGCTAAGGTCAAATTACAGATCATCCTGAGGAAGAGGATGAAATTACCAGTTTTTCTAGAGCATTATTAAGCAAATGCGGAAATTTCCAGAAGAATATAACGTAGAACTGATGGAGGAAATCCAGTCCCTAATTAACTCTAAGTGAAAGCGTTTCCTGGCCGAACAGCAAAAGAAAGAACAAGTCCACTCAGAACGGTTAGTTGCTGCCGAGCAAATATTAGGTGGGGAAGAAGGACTGTCACAGTCAGAAGCCATCACCTTATAGTACTCATATAATGCCACATTGAATTAAGTTAAATTGTAATTGGAAATTCAATTTTGACCCTTAATAATAATATTATAAAAATAATTAAACAGTGATATGCTTTACCTCCATATATTCTGCAAGTCCCATGTAGATGGCATCACAAACAGTTGGGACAAATTTGACAATTGTGGATTTAGGAACACGATACAGGTATTTTAGTGAAGAATACGAATCGCCACTTGACAGGAAACGCAATGTAATTTGCAACTTTAGCTCTGGCTGCACGCACTACAGTATCTTTTTTCCTTATTGCATTGTTCACTGTATTGAAAGATACGTGAAGTGGTCTGGTGATATTCGGAGGCGATTCAAATAGTTTCTTCGAGCTTTCACTACCATTTCTTTTAGCCCGCTCGGTAAGCAGGATTGGGTAGGAGCACCTGGTGGACTTGTGTCGAGGTCCGGTGAGCCCGCTAGTCTGTGGATGATTTTTAGGCGGTTTTCCATCTGCCTCGGCGAATGCAGGCTGGTTCCCCTTATTTTGCCTCCGCTACGCTATGTCGGCGGTTGCTGCGCAAACAAGTTCTCCACGTACGTGTACACCACCATTACTGTACCATGCAAACATAGGGGTCACACTTGTCTGGTGTGAGACGTTCCCTGAGGGGGGGGGGGGGGGTCCACCTGGGGCTGAACCACACAATAACAACAAATGAGTCATTCGGTATGGGGTGACGGAGAGGTGAAGTGGACCGCGATAGTCGTCGTGGGGTTGTGAACCACTGCGGCTGTGATGGGGATGGAGCCTTTCCGTCGTTTCTAGGCCCCCAGTTAACACACAACACAATACAATACAATTTCTTTTAGCAAGATCGCCAAGCAACCAGCTGACTTCTTTTATTGATCCACTTGCAAACCCAAACACGTTCCTTAATTTTTTTTAAGCAGCGACTTCACGCAAAGAAGCATTAACTCCACCACAACTCATACACATGTCAAAAGTTTCATTTTAGACAATAATATATGGCACTCAGGAACTGGAACGTACACTGATGGCGGCGTGTCTACAGACATATACGAAACCATTTGCGTGAAACTCGTTTCACGCAATGAGTGGTGCAAGACGGTGCTATCGTGTGAACTAGGCCCTATGTTAGACTGTGGGTTTAGCCAGCTCTCGGTCCCGAAAATTATTTGATCGCTGACAGAGAACACTGCAACCCATAGTCACTGGTAACAAAGCACAAAAGCAAGTCACTGAAAATATGTATACTGTATGTTGTAGTGTAAGGGGTTCATTATATAAGAGGTTTACTGTTCACTACCCTACAAGAGCAAACGTAATTTCGATGTATTGCTCACGCACTGCCTGCGATATAAAACATCTCTGCTGTAATAGAATCACAGGTCAGAGCAATGTCGGCAGAAGTAATAATCGATCTGTCCTACAGAGCAGTCGCGATAGTTCATTGTTACGGAGAAGTCGTAGTAGCTCATCGCTACAGTACAGTTGCTTGCCACGTAAGACCAATATCAGTCGCCGCTGGTGGAGTGCAGTTCATTGCCATGTAGTGTAAGGTAAACTTTATTATTCTTCATCGCCATGTGCGTACTTAGATTTGTTGTCTGAGATATTAATATGAATTTGTTTCAATCTTTTTGTGATTTGTCAGCACTAATTAAGTCAGACTTATAATGTTCAATTTTTTATGTAACGGTTTGCAGAAATGTTTTCAATAATAAGATTTTTTAGAACATAATTTTTTTCCAATCATTTACTTGAATTTAAATATTTTACAAATTTTCCCAGATCATAGTCATATGTTGTTTAATAATCAGAGGACAAGCTATGCAGCTGTGCCAACAAGCAAAGTCAGTTTTTTTCTAATAATGCAAATATCAGACAAACGTTGTTCAGTAGTAATGGATAGGCCTGCATTGCACTAAGCTGTGCCATTTAGGAGCAGATATATTAGAGTGTTATCCAGCGATGCCATTATGAGGTAAGAATTTTTCAGTTTATTCAGGTTGATTTTACAGGGCCATGACGTAGTGCTGATTACGTCCAAAATTTATCAGTTTCAATCCTCAGTCAATTTTGTACTGGAAATTTTTTATATACGGGAAGGTTACACTTGGCGACATCCGGCCAGGATCGCACTTTTGAGAATTTTCTGAGAAGTAGTCAGCTATATATCTGCTCTTACTTATCTAGTGTTAAGTGTAGTTTGAATCTGGCGCAAACCATTTGCTAATTCTTTATTTTTTTCACAGATCATTGGCTATTTATTGCTCTTTGTTGTCACTGTAATTGCTCCATTTTGTGTCCGCTTTGGCTTTGTTTAATTTTGTGTCCACCTTTGACTTATATAAATGCTGCGAAGAACTGCAAACAGTACCTCGCGAAATGCAATGAATGAAAACGCTGATTTGAGTAGTTTAACTAATAATGCTAGAGATATTCAGTCTCACAGTTCTAATTCTACCTTAGACAATCAGTGCGTGTGAACCACCAGTAAAATTTCAAATCTAAACGATGAGTCAATTGATTTAATGATGTCAACAGTAAATATAACAACAATTGATGACTCGGTGCGTTACACTACATTGAACGCTGCCCAGTTTCACACATCAGAAGTGCAAAATTTACACAGTAAGCAGCTAAATGCTACTAGTGAAAACTCAAAATACGTCAGATTTATTTAGTTCCGATGTAGTGACCAACAGTGCACAACCAATCAGCAAACCTTTTCATGAATCAGACAATGAACAAATGGTTACAGAACAAGTACTAAAAGCACATACACTATTACATAGCACAATAAAAAGAGTCACTAATTTTGATCTTAATCATGTTATGGCAGTATTGCTACAACTAAATGAAAATATCAAACGGTCGAATGAAAAACAAGACAACAATTATAAACGACTTAACAAGCGCCTTGATCAGTCTGATGAAAAACACGACAGGTCTGGTCAAACAAACCAAAGAAAATTTCAAACAGTCGAATGAAAAACGCTACAGATCAGTGAAACAATCCGATGAAAATTTCAAACAGATTAATGAAAAACTTGTCACGTCTATTGAACAGCTTTCTCAACAGATTACAGCTATTGCCGTGCAATGTAATGAAACTAGAAAACAATTACGTGAGGAAATTAAGGCCTGTACCAGGAATGGTGGTGAAGAAATCAGACCCGTTGCACGATAAATACGGAACACACACAAAGCCACAACAAAATTACTTAGAGATGAAATCAACGCAGTCGCTAAACAATGTTCAGAAAACACAACACGGTTACACGATGAGCTTAAAGCAGTATCAGCAGAACTTTTACGTGCTTTGGATGCGAAAGTTGAAGAGAAATTTGAACAACAGAACACCCAAATTGACGAACATTTTAATTACCACATACAAAGCAGCGAAACCCGTTACCGCAAACTGATACAAGAACTGAACAAAGTAAAGAAACAAGTCATGCAAACAATTATTACACAGAGACAGGAACATAAGTGTAAGTCACTCGTGAAAGCAAAAACATATGTAGACATCAACACTGCTACGGTATCGTATGAAATTAACACAGTCAAACAATGGAACACAGAATTACAGGTTAAACTTACCGATCTGAAAACAAAACAGACACTTATCTTCAGACCTTATAAAATAAATACACAGAAAACATTCAGACAGTTACTAGTAGAATTGCACAATTGGAATTAGTACACGATCCCGATGACATTAAAGCAGACGTTAAGAAATTAAATAAAACTACGCATAAAATGCAAAAACAAACTGATGCTTGTGACGCCAGAAATGACAATCAGGTATAAGCACTAACTGAAAAATTTGATGAATTAGCCACTAGAGTTGACATTATAAAGAACAATAATGACATTAAATCAGACGATACGTCGCCAGTTTCCTTCATTCAGACATCCAAATTTCAAAATATGCAGCAAATAATCAGTGAGTTAGGTAAATCCAATAAAATGCTACGTCAAAAAATGTCATCTTTACAGCATGAATTGACAGAAATGAAAAATATTTCAGCCTCTAACATCTCACACCATACGCCACATTCAGAACATTTGTCACACTCCCGCAGCCAACACAACTCAAGTAGATTGCAGAGAGTATGTGACTTAGATTCCGAACAGACGCAGACAAACAGATTCTTATACAACCTTGATCTTGCTCAAACATTTAGAGACGATAATTTCGACTACAATCACTTTTTATCCGTTAGGAAATTTAAGATATTTAAGAATGACAGAACACAAATTCCCCCCTTGGACTGGATAAAACAATTTACTTTTGCATTTCCTCCAACTTGCACTGTAACACACAAGCTAGAATATATTTGCAGCTTTTTGGAAGGCGAACCGGCAACTCGAGTGAGACCGATCGCGAGACAATGTTACTCAGTAGAAGAATTTTAAACTGCTTTTCTGTCAGCGTATTGGTCGAAACCGACACAGCGCAGTATCAAGGATCAGTTAATTAGCCTACCGAACTATGAAAACTCCAATTTTACCACTATCACGCAATTTTTTGATCATATGGTACACCAAAACCAATATTTATGCGAACCATAAGCGAGTCAGCACTAATTCAGCTATGTATTTCGAAATTACCACAATTGTTAAGAGTATCGCTCTTAACTGGACAATAGAAAGAGAATATTTCGGCATTTAAAGACTTATTACAGCTTTTGGAAGTCCAGCAGTCATATTAATCATTCATAAATAAAAATCTTTCACAACATAACCAAGGCCAACAGGTATACGGTAACTACGACCAGCCACGCTATTTTAATAGCAAAGTAGCTAGACGTTCCCGAAATGACAAGAACTACCACCGCAACTTTAATGACAGACAGAATTTTAATCATCAGTATGAACAAAATTATCAGCAACCGCAGACACATTTTGGCAACAATCGAGGCTTTTCCCAACAACAGCAGCAAAACCAGCCAGTTAACATACATAACCAACAATGCAATTTCCAAGGTCAGCCAAACTTTAATGTTACGCCGTCTACACATATAGCATCGGCTCCGCCGAGTAGTAACGTTCAGCAACAAGGAAACCAGTATGTACAGAAAACCCATTATTTCAACTCTTATATCAACGCGCCTTATAATAGTAATTATCATGACAAATCTAAATGCAATGAGCACAGATTTCACAATAGTAGGTTTTGTCAGTAGCAGAATCATCCACAACCACAGATTATCATGAATGAACCAGACAGTCGATATCATCCTCAACCTAATACGGCAAAACGAAGTAACAGAACAGTACAGATAGCTGATATGCCACAGCATCCTCCCGCAAATAACAGCACGTCAGAAGGAATTTGACTAGATACAGTACAGGTTGCATCTTCCAGCAACGTAAGCAACACGTTTAATACACAAGATTTTGTTCATGAAAATGTTATTTCTTTTGACGATATCCAGGATACGATTTTACATGAAAAACCAGTTATACAAAAAACCATCTCCCACCCTGTTATTGAAGTAAAAATTGGATCATTCACATTTTCAGTAGTAATCGATTCTGGATCACCTATTTCAGTAATGAATGAAGAGAATTTCAACAAATGTAACAGAGGAAATAATTATCCTACGTTACCACTAGGCAAAACTAAAGTAAGAGGTGCAGTATCTGGTAAACAAGTAGATGTAAAACTACAGACACACTTATTATTTTTTATTGCAGGTCATACGTTTCGCACAAACTTTTGGATTGTTCATTTATTGACAATAGACGTTATCTTAAGCACGAATTTTTTGGTACAACAAGACGCAATTATGGATTTCAAAAGTTGGTATTTGATGTTAAAGGATGGAAAAGCACAGCTGGCATGGAAATTTCAGCACACATTATCAGCAGAAGAACAGGCAATTAATCGAACAAAAGTCATGTCTACATCCCGTAACGTCGACTGGCATTCCACATTGTTCACAGATACGTATGTACACAACGACGAGACACCAGACGAATCTGATTACGACGTGATGCAAACGATTTCTGAGAAAGTAAAACAGAGCAACGCAAATACAGATGACGAACGTACTCAACTACGTGGAAATCTTATACAGCAGGCCCCAGTTTTCGACAACATTCCTGGCACTATGTCTGGTTTCATGTATGAATTTAAAGTTAAACAGCACGCACACTTAAAGCCGAACATTATCCTATTCCCTATATCCACAGAGAAATAGTCAAGAAAGAACTACAAGCTATGCTAGACCAAGGCATTATCGAACCGGCAGTTAGTCCGTACGTAAACCCGCTTCATATTGTTAAGAAAAAGGAGGGCTCACTTCACCTTGTACTTGATTCTCGTCACGTTAATGACATTATCATTAATGAAATAGATCGCCCACAGACACTAGAAGAACTTCTTCAGAAATTTCATGGTACTGCTATCTATTCCACCTTAGATTTAAAATCCGGGTTATGTCAGATTCAGCTCCATCCCAACTGCAGAAAGTACACAGCTTTTCTGTGTTTTGGTGATTGTTATCAATTTCGCAATTTGGATTAACAATTTCTTCAGCAGAATTTATTCGTGATATGAGCACAATACTTCTGAAAGAACTTAAAAATAGAATCACAACGTACGTAGACGACATCCTTATAGCAGAAGCTAACTGGTCTCAACATAATTTCATTCTTTAACATTTGTTACCAACTTTTCGTGCTCAAGGACTCACAGTTATCCTTAGCAAATCGCACTTTGGCAAACCCTCCATAAAATTTCTTGGAGATGTAATTTCAGCAGAAGGTACTGCGCCTGACCCTGAAAAACTTTAAGCTTTGTGTGACATTACTGTTCGAACGAGTAAGAAACAGCTCCGTAGTTTTCTAGGATTAATCAGATTTTTTGGTAAATTTATTTATTACTCCGTTTTGGAACCTCTAGATTACGCCAGTTGACAGGCAAAAACGCTATTTGGTCGTGGTATAACCAAGCACAATCTGAATTTATTAATCTGAATCATGCCTTGTTGAACGCACCACTTTTATCACACCCAGATCCCACCAAAAATTTTTCCATTGCTACAGATAGTTGTAACACAGCTATAGGCGTACACTTTTTTAGGAAATCGAAGAACATGGTACTACAGTAATCAAAAACATCGCATTTGCAAGTCGCATTCTGTCATCTGCTGAACGAAATTATTCTGTTACAGAGCTTGAAACATTATTTGTCATATGGGCATTTACCAGACTTAGGCATTTTCTTTATGGAAGACATACACTCGTTTACACAGACCATAGAGCTATACAGCTTTACTGTCCGCCAAATTCACACTTGACAGATTAAGTAGAAGGAAACTTTATTTACAGGTGTTTAATTTTACAATTGTTGATATTTCCGCTGAGAAAAATATTGTGGCAGGCGCACTATCCCGTTCTCTCAGCAACAATCAGCAAGACGTCGCAGCCAACTTCTGCCAAACAAGTTTCAGCCTCATGTATATCAACAAGTCACATTTGAAAATTTCATTTCGTCCTCATTACGAGGCATTGCGAAAGAACAGAGCAAAGACAATGTATGGAAAGAAATTAAATACCTTTAGCAAGATAGGATTAACGATACCATTAGAAACAATTACACTTTATGCAACAACATTTTGTTCCGCCGCTCTGGCCCTGACAGCAAATGGTTACTCTGCATACCTGAAGAGCTTGTTAACAGATTAATTTGCTACATTCATTTAAGCTACGTCCATTATGGAGCCAGAAAATGTTTTCTTATCCTAAGACAGAATTGTTATTTTGCCAACATGGAGAAACGTATTGGACGAGTTTTAGAGTCATGTAAAATCTGCCAGAAAGCTAAATCAGCCACTACTTCACATATCCCACCGTTATATCATATTGTACCCATTAAATTAAGGCATATGGCCGGTGTAGACATCTTTGGACCGATTCCTAGATCTAATAGAGGTTTTTGTTATATCTTTGTTGCTGTTGAACTCACTTCGAAATTTGTTACCTTTACTCCGCCACGCAAAGCTACTGCTAAATCTATTTCAAATGCATTCGTAAAACATTTTCCACCTCATGTAGGTCATGTACTGAAAGTAATCACCGACAATGGACCACAATTTGGATCTACAACATGGATACGTATGTTACAAGCTAGAAGCATTTCTCCGATTTATATATCCAAGTATTGTGCTTCTTCGAGCCCTTCTGAACGATGGATGAAAGAAATTGGTAAACTGCGTAGAATATACTGCCATAAGAAACATATTAATTAGGACACAGACAGATTTTCATTCAAAGATGAGACTAATTCTATACCAGATGAATCCACTATGTTATCTCCTACTGCTATTTTGAAGAACGTTGAGCCACCCAATAAAATTAAAGAACTGGTATCTTTTCCTACATCACGTCGACTACGCCACCACGAAATAATTGACATTGCGCTCAACATATCAAGCATACCGCAGAGCGCCGCAGAAGACAGGAAAGAGTAGATGTAGTAAATTTGAACTTCTATTCGCTGGTCCATATAGAATCCGCAGCATTCCTTACGCCAATGTAGTATATATCGAAATTTACGAACCAGAAAGTCAAAAGGTAACGACCACATTTCAAACGTCAAACCCTTTATAGAATGAACTTGTTTAATGATTGTCACACTGTAATGCCATTTCCAGTTACATTTACATTTATGTTCAAATGGTTCAAATGGCTCTGAGCACTATGGGACTTAACATATGAGGTCATCAGTCCCCTAGACTTAGAACTACTTAAACCTAACTAACCTAAGGACATCACAGGTATCCATGCCCGAGGCAGGATTCTAACCTGCGACCGCAATAGCAGCGTGGTTCCGGACTGAAGCGCCTAGAACCGCTCGGCCACATGGGTCTGCTACATTTATGTCACCACATACTGATTATGATTGTATTTTCTTGGTAAATGCCCGGCAAGATGAGGTTAGCAGGTCGCTTTTCTTGTCGTAATATCAGACCGTGCACATTTTATAAATAACATTTCTTGGCAAATTCACAATAACTTGAACTTACTGATTATGTTGATAATTTTCCTGGAAACTGCCCGCAAGATGAGGTTAGCAGGTCGCTTTTCTTGTCGTAATATCAGACTGTGCCCATTTTATAAACAAGATAGTTTCTCTTAGCAAATTCCCAATAACTTGAACCTAGTAAGTCAGTTCACTTAATGTAATCACCGACCTAGTATATTTTCCACTTAATAATGTACATATGATGGTTTTCCTATAGAAAATAGAATATTCTCTGTATATACTATGTAGTTTTTAAGATATAACAAACACCAGTTCACTTTGATATTTTTGCATTATGATATCCCACTATCTTGTTTATTGCATATTTCTTTATGCCACTACATTGTGATATTGTGTCTGCATTACAGCACTTGAAAATATTCTTGTCTATGGATTTGTACCTACCACATTTTTCTATTATGCTATGCTATATGCACATACCTTGATATATGTTATAAAACAAAACAACAAACAAATGTTTTTGCTATGTTGTATTTGATCATATCTTTAGAAATAAGTTTTCCCTTGTTGTCTATATAATGTAAATGCTAGATATTAATCCATATTCATCATTTTCAGGAAGCAATACCTTGTAAAACAAATAAATTAAACAACTACAGTGTTTACTGTAAATTGATGTGGATATTTTACCATCAGAACGAAAGAAAGAAAATGCAACATACTGTCATAATAAGTAAATGGACCAGAATAAACAAGCATAACAATAATATACTATACACACCATATGACATCAGTCTTAACTAATAATTTTTCTTTCAGAGTATGACACGATTATGGCAGACTATCAAGTAAATCTATAATGTTAATTTTAGTGATGCAATATGTTAGATGTAACAGACTCTATAATATATGAAATGGTGATGAGAATGAATTAATATGAAAGAGAATAATTGCAGTAATAATGTTATGAGAAGAAAATGATACTAGAGAAGTCATGCCTTGAGCTGACACAGACAAATGATGATGATGAATACTGAAGTCTTTATTTTTTGCATATGATAATAATGATGAAGTTGTCCTTTTAGTTGTGAGATGCTACGTAGTTGTTTAAGTATTTGTTGAAGTTCTTTTTTACAGTATGTCATATATCACAAAATGTAATGACTGAATGTTTTTGGAAGAGACAGCTAGAATACATTCATATTAAACACAATTTTTTCATTACCTGTTAATTCAGAGTTTATTACTTTTCTGCCTAATATGCGTTCATTTCTTGTTTCAGCTTAATAATCCACTCTATTTTTTTTCCAGGAATAACATTTCATGTCATCAGAATCATTTCTGAAATATTTTTGGTTATATGCTACAGACACTTCATTGTTAAACCTGCTCCACTACTTGTATTTTACTTACTTCTTTCTATCATTCACAAATGTGATCACATATATTTACTTATTTGTTAACCTAGCTATGGCTGACTCATGATGAATGACAAACGATGTTAATCATTTTATTTCCAGCAGTACATTAAAAGCAGTTAAACATTAATCCCATAGCAATGCATTTCTAGTCTGATATATACCCAAAAATTCCATTCTTGTCTTATGTATTGATTCCATTACTAGTATGTATCATCAGGCTAAGCACCTTGATCACAAGGTTAAATGTCATACATTTTAGGTATTCTTATGTCACTGGCACAAAATTATATGTACTTACTAACAGCTTAATGCTATATGTAATAAAACCTATTTCCGAATTTGTGTATCATCTGTATCACTCAATGAAGTATTGACAGGTCACTGAGTGCCAACACTTCTTCAGCTAAGAATGGAAAATTACCAGTAATGATCCCAATTAATGATGTAATAATTCCTATTTATGAATAATGATTTGTATATCATCTGTATGACTTAATGAAGTATTGACAGGCCACTGAGTACCAACAGCTCTCCAGCTAAGAATGTAAGATTACTAATGATTGTTTATATGTTACACTTATTTAATATTTAATTTTATGGTTTGGCCTTTGAACGCCACAACATTTTGTAAAACTGTCATGTATAGCTTCCTTGAAGCAATATAAATGAGTAACATAAAATTTTTTCTTGATCTACTAATTATGTCACATCGTATATACACTCCTGGAAATTGAAATAAGAACACCGTGAATTCATTGTCCCAGGAAGGGGAAACTTTATTGACACATTCCTGGGGTCAGATACATCACATGATCACACTGACAGAACCACAGGCACATAGACACAGGCAACAGAGCATGCACAATGTCGGCACTAGTACAGTGTATATCCACCTTTCGCAGCAATGCAGGCTGCTATTCTCCCATGGAGACGATCGTAGAGATGCTGGATGTAGTCCTGTGGAACGGCTTGCCATGCCATTTCCACCTGGCGCCTCAGTTGGACCAGCGTTCGTGCTGGACGTGCAGACCGCGTGAGACGACGCTTCATCCAGTCCCAAACATGCTCAATTGGGGAGAGATCCGGAGATCTTGCTGGCCAGGGTAGTTGAATTACACCATCTAGAGCACGTTGGGTGGCACGGGATACATGCGGACGTGAATTGTCCTGTTGGAACAGCAAGTTCCCTTGCCGGTCTAGGAATGGTAGAACGATGGGTTCGATGACGGTTTGGATGTAGCGTGCACTATTCAGTGTCCCGTCGACGATCACCAGTGGTGTACGGCCAGTGTAGGAGATCGCTCCCCACACCATGATGCCGGGTGTTGGCCCTGTGTGCCTCAGTCGTATGCAGTCCTGATTGTGGCGCTCACCTGTACGGCGCCAAACACGCATACGACCATCATTGGCACCAAGGCAGAAGCGACTCTCATCGCTGAAGACGACACGTCTACATTCGTCCCTCCATTCACGCCTGTCGCGACACCACTGGAGGCGGGCTGCACGATGTTGGGGCGTGAGCGGAAGACGGCCTAACGGTGTGCGGGACCGTAGCCCAGCTTCATGGAGACGGTTGCGAATGGTCCTCGCCGATACCCCAGGAGCAACAGTGTCCCTAATTTGCTGGGAAGTGGCAGTGCGGTCCCCTACGGCACTGCGTAGGATCCTACGGTCTTGGCGTGCATCCGTGCGTCGCTGCGGTCCGGTCCCAGGTCGACGGGCACGTGCACCTTCCGCCGACCACTGGCGACAACATCGATGTACTGTGGAGACCTCACGCCCCACGTGTTGAGCAATTCGGCGGTACGTCCACCCGGCCTCCCGCATGCCCACTATACGCCCTCGCTCAAAGTCCGTCAACTGCACATACGGTTCACGTCCACGCTGTCGCGGCATGCTACCAGTGTTAAAGACTGCGATGGAGCTCCGTATGCCACGGCAAACTGGCTGACACTGACGGCGGCGGTGCACAAATGCTGCGCAGCTAGCGCCATTCGACGGCCAACACCGCGGTTCCTGGTGTGTCCGCTGTGCCGTGCGTGTGATCATTGCTTGTACAGCCCTCTCGCAGTGTCCGGAGCAAGTATGGTGGGTCTGACACACCGGTGTCAATGTGTTCTTTTTTCCATTTCCAGGAGTGTATCTATGTAAAGCCGCCAATGAAACGCTCATGTGAATTACATATTTTATATCATGGAAACTTGGCTTATACTTTGTAACTTTGGATTGACCTCAATAACGTAATTTTTTTACAAGATATTGTAAGACTAAATGTATCCTTCAAACTCTGACGTAGTTATCACCAGTTAATGAAACATTCCTATATCCTGCCCATCCTCATAGTCATGGAGCACTCTATTTGGTTTTTTCACTAATTCTGCGTTGATGTAAGGTTATGGATTCTATAAGAATGTACTGTTGACATATCAAGCTGTCCACCACCCTGACCAATGGAGATGTTATCATGGACCTACAGTTTGGTGTGCCTAATGTACTACCAAAAGGACAACAAACAATATTAATACATTTCAGTGTCTTGACTACAGTGGTAAATGCTTTGGGAAAGAGAACTTCAGATTGTCACACTTGGTGTTGTGCTTCTGTGAAAAGATATGGACTTTTCAGTGCAGCTATGTGCAACCCACTGTGCCACAACCATGATGCTATCCAATCCTTCCTCACCTTTTTCTTATAAAGATGCTAAAGACTTATACAGTGCATTTGCACTTCATCTCATTCTTAATATTCATAACTGCCTTTGTATGATCAGTACTTGTACAGGGTGGTCCATTGATAGTGACTGGGCCAAATATCTCACGAAATAAGCATCAAACGAAAAAACTACAAAGAACGAAAATCGTCTTGCTTGAAGCGGGAAACCAGATGGCGCTATGGTTGGCCTGCTAGATGGCGCTACCATATGTCAAACGCATATTAACTGCGTTTTTTAAATAGGAACCCCCATTTTTTATTACATATTCGTGTAGTACGTAAAGAAATATGAATGTTTTAGTTGGACCACTTTTCCGCTATGTGATAGATGGCGCTCTAATAGTCACAAACGTATAAATACGTGGTATCACGTAACATTTCGCCAGTGCGGGTGTACATTACCAGTGTTAAAATGGACCGTTTACCGATTGCGGAAAAGGTCGAGATCGTGTTGATGTATGGCTATTGTGATCAAAATGCCCAACGGGCGTGTGCTACTTGTGCTGCTCGGTATCCTGGACGACATCATCCAAGCGTCCGGACCTTTCGCCGGATAGTTACGTTATTTAAGGAAACAGGAAGTATTCAGCCACATGTGAAACGTCGACCATGACCTGCAACAAATGATGATGCTCAAGTAGGCGTTTTAGCTGCTGTCGCGGCTAATCCGCACATCAGTAGCAGAGAAATTGCTCGAGAAACGGGAATCTCAAAAACATCGGTGTTGAGAATGCTCATCTACATCAATTACACCTGTTCCATATTTCCTTTCACCAGGAATTGCATGGCGATTCTAACCTGCGACCGCAATAGCAGCGTGGTTCCGGACTGAAGCGCCTAGAACCGCTCGGCCACAAGAGTCTGCTACATTTATGTCACCACATACTGATTATGATTGTATTTTCTTGGTAAATGCCCGGCAAGATGAGGTTAGCAGGTCGCTTTTCTTGTCGTAATATCAGACCGTGCACATTTTATAAATAACATTTCTTGGCAAATTCACAATAACTTGAACTTACTGATTATGTTGATAATTTTCCTGGAAACTGCCCGCAAGATGAGGTTAGCAGGTCGCTTTTCTTGTCGTAATATCAGACTGTGCCCATTTTATAAACAAGATAGTTTCTCTTAGCAAATTCCCAATAACTTGAACCTAGTAAGTCAGTTCACTTAATGTAATCACCGACCTAGTATATTTTCCACTTAATAATGTACATATGATGGTTTTCCTATAGAAAATAGAATATTCTCTGTATATACTATGTAGTTTTTAAGATATAACAAACACCAGTTCACTTTGATATTTTTGCATTATGATATCCCACTATCTTGTTTATTGCATATTTCTTTATGCCACTACATTGTGATATTGTGTCTGCATTACCGCACTTGAAAATAGGCGTTTTAGCTGCTGTCGCGGCTAATCCGCACATCAGTAGCAGAGAAATTGCTCGAGAAACGGGAATCTCAAAAACATCGGTGTTGAGAATGCTCATCTACATCAATTACACCTGTTCCATATTTCCTTTCACCAGGAATTGCATGGCGATGACTTTGAACGTCTTGTACAGTTCTGCCACTGCGCACAAGAGAAAATATGGGACGATGACAGATTTTTTGCACGCGTTCTATTTAGCGACGAAGCATCATTCACCAACAGCCATAAAGTAAACCGGCACAATATGCACTATTGGGCAACGGAAAATCCACGATGGCTGCGACAAGTGCAACATCAGCGACCGGACGGGTTAATGTATGGTGCAGCATTGTGGGAGGAAGGATAATTGGCCCTCATTTTATCGATGGCAATCTAAATGGTGCAATGTATGCTGATTTCCTACGTAATGTACTACCGTTGATACTACAAGATGTTTCACTGCATGACAGAATGACGATGTACTTCCAACATGATGGATGTCCGGCGCATAGCTCGCGTGTGGTTGAAACGGTATCGAATAGCATATTTCATGACAGGTGGATTGGTCGTCGAAGCACCATATCATGGCCGGCACGTTCACCGGATCTGACGTCCCTGGATTTATTTCTGTGGGGAAAGTTGAAGGGTATTTGCTATCGCGATCCACCGACAACGCCTGACAACATGCGTCAGCCCATTGTCAATGCATGTGAGAACATTACGGAAGGCGAACTACTCGCTTTTGAGAGGAATGTCGTTACACGTATTGCCAAATGTATTGAAGTTGACTGACATTATGAGCATTTATTGCATTAATGTGGTATTTACAGGTAATCACGCTGTAACAGCATGCGTTCTCAGAATTGATAAGTCCACAAAGGTACATGTATCACATTGGAGCAACTGAAATAAAATGTTCAAACGTACCTACGTTCTGTATTTTAATTTAAAAAACCTACTTGTTACCAACTGTTCGTCTAAAATTGTGAGCCATATGTTTGTGACTATTACAGCGCCATCTATCAAAAAGCGAATAAAGTGGTCCAACTATAACATTCTTATTTCTTTACGTGCTACACGAATATGTAATAAAAAATGGGGGTTCCTATTTAAAAAAACCGCAGTTGATATCCGTTTGACCTAAGGCAACGCCATCTAGCGGGCCAACCATGGTGCCATCTGGTTTTCCCCTTCAAGCTAGACAAGTTTCGTTCTTTCTAGTTTTTTCGTTTGACACTTATTTCGTGAGATATTTGGCCCGGTCATGATCAATGGACCACCCTGTATAATTTGTCAACGATATACTCTGGAATTGTGTAAAACGTATGTATATTAATTACTAGAACTCATTTTGTAGACTTAGTAAACTAAATATGTCATATCTATTTGCAATAGAAAAATTTGTTGCTCATGGCAAGTCCAATTGACTCACCATCGCTGCTAAATTTTAACCTCCCAGTGGAGGGTTATGTAAGGGGTTCATTATGTAAGAGCTTTACTGTTCACTACCCTACTGGACCAAATGTAATTCCGAAGTAGTGCTCACGCGCTGCCTGCTATATGAAACATCTCTGCTGCAATAGAATCGCAGGTCAGAGCAGCGTCGGCGGAAGTAATAATCGTTTACTCCTACAGAGCAGTCGCAATAGTTCGTTGTTATGGAGGAGTCGCAATAGCTTGCTGTTACGGAGTAGTCATAGTAGCTCACCGCTACAGTACAGTTGCCAGCCATGTAAGAGCTATAGCAGTCGCCACTGGTGCAGCGCAGTTCATTGCCATGTAGTGTACGGTAAACTTTATTATTCATTGCCATGTGCATGCTTAAATTGTGTTGTCTGAGATGTTAATATGAATTTGTTTCAATCTTTTTGTGATTTGTCAGCACTAATTAAGTCAGACTTGTAATGTTCAAGTTTTTATGTAACGGTTTGCAGAAATGTTTTCAATAATAAGGTTTTTCAGAACATAATTTTTTACCAGTCATTTACTAGAATTTATGTATTTAACCAATTTCCCCAGATCATAGTCATGTGTTGTTTAATAATCAGAGGACCAGCAATGCAGCTGCGTCAACAAGCAAAAGTCAGTTTTTTTCTAATAATGCAAATGTGAGGCAAACGTTGTTCAGTTGTAGTAGATAGGCCAGCATTGCACTTAGCTGTGCCATTTAGGAGCACATATATACACAGCGTTATCCGGCGACACCATTATGAGGTAAGAGTTTTAAGTTTATTCAGGTTGATTTCACAGGGCCATGATGTAGCGCTGCTTACGTCAAAAATTTTCAGCTTCAATTCTCAGTCTATTTTGTACAGGAAATTTTTATATACGGGAAGGTTACAATGGCTCTGTTTTGAATTTAGGAAAGATCAGTGTAGTTATTTCCAGAGATGATAGTTAGGTAACATCTAGTTGCTGTACCATTCACACATCGTGGACCTTAACCATTTACTCTTAATCACACTGTGAAAGGGAATATACTGGAAACTCAGAAGAAATACAACCTACATACATTTATTGCTGATTTATTTACGTCATGTACATTTGATGAATTGCGAAAACTGTTTCTGAGTTTTTTGGTACACTGGTGCTGATGTTACTGACTATGGATTGCCTGTCAGGACTATTGAAGCATTTGGCACAACTGAACAATTTACCATATCGTTACTTACGAGACATGGGGATATTGGTCGAAATTACATTCAGATATAAAGCCATCACTGTTTTAATTCTTTGTAAAGTAAGGAGTGATGTTATACTGAAACCATTCTGATTTAATATAGACTAAATCATGCCGCATATCACGCAAATTAATGTTGGTGGTAAGATGTGAATGTGATATCGGAGTAAATCAGGAAGCTTATAACTTGTAACATACGTAACCTGCAACCGTGATTTATAATTACAAATATAATATAGGATATAAAGCAATGTGGACTATATAACTGCAGATGAAACCGATATAAGTTTCCCACTACCAAGATTCTTGTCACTAAATCATTTTTCCAACAGTCGTAGAATTTATTAACACTCTTTCGCATATCTGATGTGCTGATTATATTACTTAACAATTTTCAAACTTTTCAGAAATAAGTTATGCAAACTTAATGTTATCTCAAAGTTTGCTTAGTCACATAATGTTGTCAGATCACCTTTCTATAATTACATCAATACGGGAATGCTGTTAGCGATTCCAGGCTGTATTGTGTACATATAGAAAATACGATTATACGCAATGAAATTCAGCCGTCCTTCAGCACGCAGAAGGAATTGCTTGAGGTTTACATTTTCTGTTAATATTTCGAGAAGAAAAGCCGTGACGTGTATATATGCAACTTTCAAAATGTGTTAGCTAGCTGGAAGAACAGCCTGAAGTTTTATCAAATTATCTGCGGTGAAATGAGTACAGTGGATGCGGATCTTGCACAGGACATATTCACTGTAGCGACAATACGAATAGCGGTGCACATGGACGCATCAAAACACCGCTCGTGGTTGCAAAACACAGCACGACAGTACGTTTCTGGAGCGGAATAATATGGCTGGACTAACTCCGGAGATTGTCTGTGGAAGCCTGTCCAGTAAGTGAAATCCTCTTTCAGTTTACCCCTGTTCGCCGCACCACACAAATAAAGCTGCAGTTACAAGGTAAACTGTGGTGCAACCAGTCTCCTTCAGTTAACCATACGCGGATGGATCGATAAGTCTGATGAATCAGTATGAGATAGCGGAAAATGTAGTTACGTTGAAATGTGCGGTTATTATACTTTTTAACAATTTCCAGAGGATGCAATACACAGTTGTTCATCAGAAGCTTTCTTTCGTGTATCGCAGAGAAACAGAAAAAAGAAGATTCCTCTGCTGTGATAAAACACCTTCATTTGAGAAGTTGGTCTGTTGACATTGGAACCAACATTCAAGACCCTTTACTATAAGGTAAATGAATTTCAACGTGGTCGGACAAATTGTGTAGATTTGACACGCAGAAGAAGAGGCAGGATTGAAATTCCCTTTGCGTAAGAGGTCGATTACATTAATGTTAATGTGATAATCTCACATCACATTAATATTCGCAAAATTCCTAGCCATCTGATCTAAATGAGCAATTACATCTTTGAATGCATTTCTACACAGGAACGCCAAGCACTGTATGTAACAAGAGGAGTACAAATGTAAACTAACAGCAAATATCTCAGTTGTGAAAAAGATGAAGCATGAAGTTCTGTATTGTGACATGCAGGTGACAGAAGCCATGAACACGTGCATAAATTTAGGTGGCTCTGAACACTACGGGACTTAACATCTGAGGTCATCAGCCCACTAGACTTAGAACTACTTAAACCTAACTAACCCAAGGACATTACACACATCCGTGCCAGAGGCAGGATTCGAACCTGCGACAGTAACAGCAGCGCTGTTCCGGACTGAAGTGCCTAGAACTACTCGGCTACATCGGCCGGCTATGAATTTAGCTATAACAAATAATGCGGAAATATTGTGTGATCCATGAAGTTTTAACTCATGTTTTATAACTTAACTTGACAACAGTGGCACACGAAATGGTAGCTTTATCTAACATAAATACATGACTAAATTGCACAGAGCTGATATGATCTGGCGTTTCGCCGAGTGGCGCAGTGTCCTCAAGGTTAATTACAATGTAATGAAATACTTAATAATGTAAAGTCTTAAGTAAATATTGTAATACAAATTGAAGACTTGAGAAGTCTCTTCCGAAAGTGTTTGTCTGGAGTGTAGCCTTACAAGATAGTGCAACGTGGACGATAAACAGTAAAGACAAGGAAAAAATACAAACTTTTGAAATGTAGCGTTACGGAAGTACGCAGAAGATAAGGTGAGTAGGTCGAATAGCCCAATGAAGAAGATACTTAATCGAATCAGGGAAAAACGAAATTTATGCCAAAAGTGTGCCAAATGAAGAATGAGTGTTGGAACTAATTCTGAGGACTCAACGAATGGTTAACTTGGTAATGGAAGGGAGTGTGAGGTAGACAGAGATCAAAGCTTGTCTGCAGTAAGTAGCCTCAAAAGGATGTAGGTTCCGCTACTTACGTAGGGACGAAGTAGTTGCACAGACTAGAGTGACGAGCAGCTTGTTGTGTATGAATCAGCACAGCATAGTAGTGGCTCAAGAGATACCGAGACATACACTAGACGAAGGGCTATTCGCGCAATTTGTGATAGTATCTGCAGAAGTTGTAGTTGTCATTATGATTCACCGCTGGACTCTCAGGATGAGAGTTGTGAACGTACCACAACATATCGAAGCAGAGGCGATGATTAGAAATCCGGACAGAGAAGACAGAGAGGTATCAGAACGCAATGATGCGGATAAACACCATAGAAATCAAGTAGTAGTTCGGTCGATCACTATACTGAAGAAAAGGAAGAGGACTCTCCTCTACTGGCGCTTCGCCAGTAACGAACTGCAAGTCTTTACCTAAAGGGTGAGACTTGTGTACTTCGGTAGTTCAAAATGGCTCTGAGCACTATGCGACTTAACTTCTGAGGTCATCAGTCGCCTAGAACTTAGAAGTAATTAAACCTAACTAACCTAAGGACATCACACACAGCAATGCCCGAGGCAGGATTCGAACCTGCGACCGTAGCGGTCGCTCGGCTCCAGACTGTAGCGCCTAGAACCGCACGGCCACTCCGGCCGGCACTTCGCTAGTGTTCCACTTAGAGTCTGTGCCAGTCACCATCTGAACCCACAACGAGTGATGCCTGGGTGTACTCATTTGTATTGAGTCGGCCGTCTAAGCATTTGACATATTCCGTCACGCATAGTCGTGGCACGGAGTCAAATTGGTTTGGCAGACCAGCAAATGGGTCCACCTGCACACTGGAATCCATCGGGGTTTCAGAGGCTCATAGGGTAGTACCTGCATTCCGAATTAGTCGAACGTGAGGCTGCATACTTGCATTTTTCGGGCACGCGCCGTTAATAACAGATTGCTGCCGCCCATGACTCAGTCGCCGAGTGTATCATGGTGTGCCTCCCTGACCAGCAGGAGCGTAAAGTATTCGCTGCTACGGCGTACGGCTCGAATATATGCTTCTCAACACCCTGTTCGTTGGAACCATATTTTTCTTTACGGAATGGTAGAGTGTAGATGCTTGATAGTAGCGTAGTTTTTGAGCCATACCAAGGATTTGCATGTATGAAGTCAGATAAAGCGATTAGTTCTGGTTAGTGTCGTGTGTTGATTCCTAGCTGATCACTATGTTCACCACAGGCCGCATATCACTGAAAGCGTTTGTCCAATGAAAATTTTTGTGTGCCGTTTCTTGAGCCATTTTTTTTTGTCTTGTGATGTTAAGAATGAATAAATCTATTGTTATTTAAACCACAACTCCTAGTCTTCTGATTAACATTACCTTTGCCATATTCATGAAAGTCTTGATAGCAGTTGAAAGTTGGAAGCTTGCAGAGTAACGTTGTGTGTTAGCAGAAGAGCCAACACCATGTTACGAGTGGAGGCCGAAACGCACGCGTTTTAGCTAACGCGGGCTGGCGTGAGGGGGAAAGAACTATACTGACGTGAGGTCTGGAACATGACAAGGAATGAGAATTCAGAAAGCGGACATAATTAGTTTGATACTGAACTTTAATCCATTAATGATGAACGTCGCTCTTGACGGTACATGAGTCACGATATTATCTGTTCAGAAAACATTCTTCAAGATAGTACTTATAGTAACTGAATATGGCGCCTTGCTAGGTCGTAGCAAATGACGTAGCTGAAGGCTATGCTAAACTGTCATCTCTGCAAATGAGAGCGTATGTAGACCGTGAACCATCACTAGCAAAGTCAGCTGTACAACTGGGCGAGTGCTAGGGAGTCTCTCTAGACTAGACCGGCCGTGTGGCGGCGCTCGGTCTGCAATCACTGATAGTGGCGACACGCGGGTCCGACGTATACTAACGGACCGCGGCCGATCTAAATGCTATCACCTAGCAAGTGTGGTGTCTGGCGGTGACACCACGTAACGCTTGTCTACCACCAGTATGTGAGGCATCCCCAAAAGTCACATAGAGATACCTTAACAGAAGTGTTTGTCTCACTCAGAAACAGTTGCCCCTGTAATGTCTGATGAGCACCAAGGCCCATGGTGCCAAACCACGAGCGCCTGGTGCCATCTAAGCACAGCACAGGTTTCCCATTACAAACGTGGTGGGTTGTTGCTGAGTGCCTGCATTCTTGACGATTTATGAATGCAGAGAGACACTTGAAGCAATGTCTAGTGAAATACAATTTGCTCGGGAGACGGCAGCCAGCACTGGGAACGACACAAAGAGGAAGAACTTGAAAATGAGACGGGAGTTCCCAGATTACACACCAGTCACCGTAAGATGAGACATTTTCACTCTGTTTGAAGACTGTGATGGGTGATTGCACAGCGTTCATTGTCCACTGTCTTGGATCTAAAATTGACTCCATCAGTGACAAAGACTTTGATGGAAATTCAACATTCTGTAGGGCAGAGTGTGGGAGACCATGGACGAAACTACCAAGTAGGGACAGCCAAGAGATCAATCGGTCGGGCAGATGGTGAAGAAACAGTGACTTTTCAGTCAGTTAGACAGTAGACAGTCAATGGACGTGGGTAGACAGAGATTAGACAGTAAATAGTTAGTAGAAGAGAAGGCAGTCAAGAGACAGCGATGAGATAGTGACCATGCAGTTCGAGGTATCAGCAGAGACAGCGATTTTTGTCTTCTGGGGGGATGTCAGTCTGTTGTTAACTAAGTTTTCAGACTTTGAGTCGCCATGACTCACTCATTCCAGATTTCACTTTGTAACATCTCGTTTCCACTCATTTCAAATGGGAAAATCCTTGCAGTTCAGTGGTTGAATCTTTAAGCATCTGACTGGATTTTCTTGCCTGACAGCCTCCGAACATTACGCTAGCACCACTTCTGCAAGATAGTTACTGCTGACTATAGTAGACGGAAGCGTAAACACAGGAACACTGCATAGACCGCCGAGTGTACTAGACGCGAACGAATTACATTGGCCAGCATGGAAGAAGGAATGAGTTAAGCTGCCCAGTGCGTCGCAGCAAAGTCAGAGATCACAATACGTGAAAGCTGATTGCTGCCAACAGGCAGTAACGCAAACAACGAGGTCTAATCATGGTGTCGTGCTGACCTCAAACCTGCTCCACATTGTCCTCATGCAAAACTGATACCCCTGAGTGACGAGATTAGACAATTCATTTGCTCCCCTCTTACTTGCTTAACTTTTGCGTCATGTTTATGTCCAGTCAAATCGGACCAGATACTACTATTTCTATTGATGATATAATAATAAGCAAAAATGTTTCCATGTTCTTATCCGTTAAATGATTTGCTGTTTCATTACTTTTTGCGCTCGACATGGCTTATTAAGGCCGATTAGTTTTCATGATTTATATGTCAGTTTCTTTGATTCAGAACAGTTTTGGCATCGCGTGTGGGAGGATTAGTAAATCAGTTTCTTGAACTTACTTTACTGTAAATTTAGGTATTGCCACGCACTATAGCCACAACTCCTAGGCATACCGGGGCAGCGACGAACTGAATAGTTACAACAGAATTCCAAGCGCCTGAAGATGCTGAAAAGTCTTGTAAATTTCATTTTTTGTTCTACTGATTACTCACTTCGATTTAAATTTATTGCTAATTAGTTAGAAGTAATTGTTTAGAATTAATGTTAAGTTGTTCTGTGTAATTTGCCATCTTCAGTACTAAATTATTGGACGTAAGTATTAGAGAACATAACACGTAGCAGATGCGTTCTAAGGCATAGCACAAAGTCTACTTTTTTCTGTACTTTGGAGAGAGTTGAATCTCTGCATTTTGAGTAAACTGTAATTTCTTTAATTAATGAGACTCAATAAAAGATTCAAAACACCGTATCCGACACAGGATCTGAAATCTGTAACTACAACATAAATTTTAACCTAAAATCTCTAATGTGGCGTTCACTTGCTGGATAGGCGGTACCGCTCACCTGAAATTTTGAAGAGGAGGCCGAAGGAGGGGGAGAGAAAAAGAGAGAGATGCAGAAACGCGAGGGCAGCGGAGTAGAATGTTGCTTGATGAGCTCCATTGTGAGTCGAAATTTACGCTTCTTAGTCGTCAATTCCCTGGACCTCTGATTAAAGGAAGCAACCAGAAATCACTCCTTTTGACGTCAGTCCCTCCAGAATTACATCTTAAAGCCTTCAAGGAATATTGAAATTTTGCTCGTTTCACTATACAACGGATGAAACGACTGGGCGACTGCCTGTTCTCATTAAAGCGTTGCTTCTCTGTTTTCTCTACTGATTCTTACAAACATCTAAATAAGAGACAAAAAATAGACATATTATTTTTACTAACAAAATGTCGAATGATCGAATGATATTGTCATCTGAGGTCGTCTCTTTAGTTTAAGCCGCCAAAGTCCTAAAGGTATTATTTATTGGCAACCACTGGCCACATATCGTTTGCGGAATGTGAGTATAGTGACTTATTTCTGACTGTATCGAGTGCGTGGGGAGTGCAAGTCAGGTGTCGACCAAGCGCTCAGAGTAAACTACGTGGAAGGACTGGACCAGGTTTCAAGAAAACATCATATACAATTTGTGAAACATTTATTACAAAAGATGATTAAATGCATATTTCCAGTTTCACACTAAGCAAACTGACTGTAAGGTGCAAATTTCCAGTTTCATATTTATCAGATTTTTAGCATATACCCAACGGCTGTTGCCGCTTGACAAATTTAAAATAGAGCGAAGCCAAAAGATTCTTTAAGAATTTGAAGAGAAACCCACAAGGCCCTTAATGCTTGAAAAAGAAATAACAGAATTTACTCTAATGTAGAACTTTTACACATTTGGTACAAGGGGAAAAAAAGCAATCAGTGCCAACATGCAGCGTGATTACTCTCATAAAAACGACCCATTTGTGTTTTAGAATCTGACACCACAATTCACATCTGAAAACGGGATCCCGACTAATATGAAACCAAGAACGTGATGGGTGCCGAAGGCAATTACTGATAAATGTGTTCCCATAAACACACTACCTCTACATCTAAAAGCCAGTGCCAGCTAATAAAACACTAGGAAAAATTTAACAAATGAAGAAAAGGCATGACGGCTCTTCAAGAATTTAAACCTGGCTAGCGCTAGGTGATGAAATTAAAGGATAATTAACACATGGGCAACGGCCGTTCGTGGCCCTGCAAAACATTAACCAAACAGCCTGACAGTCTTAACTCACGTGAATCAAAACACAAGATGGGGTGATGTCTCTTTTTTTTAAAAAAAAAGGAGAATAAAACCAAATATTACAATTATTGATGCAAGCGCCTGTAACAAAGTTACATAAGTTAATTCCTTGCGACGCGAATAGATGCAGGAGGCGGCAGGCTCGGCGAAGACAACGTCTGCAGCTGTTACACACAGAGAGCAAGTCCACAAGAGAACTATGGGTCCAACATGTTCGGTGTCTTCTGAGTGTGTTGCAACAGCCCTAAGACAGGAACAAACTAAGATAGTGTATAAGTTGCGCCATCAATAGCCCCTTTCATAATATCCCGTAATTGGGTGGGCAGTCAGGAAAGGGTTCCATTAGCATGTGCGACCTCAACCAAAGTCTTCAATTCTCCGCACTTGGAATCACCAACCATTTATATAATTTTAAATACTTTTATCCTGGCAGATATACTGTTGAGCATACGTTTACATGACCCATATATCAGGCACTGAAGCTCCTTGATTCTCCTGAGCACAGTGAGGTAAGATACCAGAACAGGAAACAAACCCAGACACCACAATTATCGCCTCATACTGACTAAGCCATCTAACGTATTTGACGAGATCCAAGCCCACTGACCCAACGGACAGCACAGTGATCTCATAATCTAAAGGCCAAAGTACATAATGAATCAGACTCTCCAAAACATCAGACTATCTGTGCATTACTTCATACAAACTGATTCCCCAGATGCCAGGAAGATGACTTGAACGTACAAATGAAATAAATTTTGGCGCTCAAGGAACACACATGACCAAGATCACCACAATAATGCGCACTCAGGAATAACTTCGGAGAACCCCCGTGTTGACAGGCCTCGTAATAAGTCCTAACGACCATCGTTACTAGGACTGTTGACTTTTTAAAAAAATACCGGGAATAATCCGATAAATCGATATTTTAAAGAGATATTATTATCGGCGCTGTATATATTGAAAACATTATCGATGGAAGGAATATTAACATACGAGCCTATAAAAATACCGGGTGCACATTTTAAATATACAGCCAGTTTTAGAGCTGTATATTTAAGTATTGATTTATTACTACATATTCTGTACATCAACAAGCTAATAAGCTTCCTATCCCCCTTAGAGCAAGAACTGAAAGTAAAACGAAGCATTTTCATGCTTCGAGATAACCACTTTGCTAACAATGGTAACTGTGTGTAAGTGGCACAATAAAAGGTGTCCGTCCGCCGTTCGGTTTCGTCACATATGGGGGTTTGTCTAACACTTCATTCCGACTTCCTTATTTTTTCATTCCTACCAACACCAGTGACCCAGCAACTGTAATGTCAAAATTGAATGGTGAAGGTAAACATTGCAATATCTGCTGGTAGTGCTGAGTGCTGATTACATCAACATTTTCCCTCACACGTCTCCGCCCAAAGCAAAGACCAGGTTTATCGTTTAGATTTGTATTCATAATTGTCAGCAACTGTTTTTGTAGAATGCTGATGTAAAGACATAGCACACTAGTTGTGTTAAAAAAGTTTTTTCTCTCCACTGCTGTGCTATTTCTTCAAGTCAGAAATCATGTTATTTCACCCCCCCCCCCCTCCCTCGGACAACTGGACTTCTACCTCTTTTGTGCCACATGTACTTGCTTCACACAGTCAACGTGGAAGATCTGACATGATGAAAGCTCAAAAAGTAGTAAGACCCCTTTACATGGTGGAAGTAAAAATTATGTTCTAGTACAATTTCAAAAGAACAACTGCAAATATTTACCAAAAATTGTGGAAAAAGTATGATATAAAATAAAAATAGGCACTCAATATTGCTATTTTGATGTCCATATGTTGTGGGAATAATATAGCTCATATATATCGATATTCGTAGGAAAAACATCGATCTGTTGATATTTTAACGACAGGCCTAATCTAGACCATTTCCGGGTCCTAGACAGTGGGGCAGGGCCTTGGTTGCCATGGCAACACCGTCAGCAACATCTGATTTAAATGAAACTTTTCTGTGAAAACATTTGATTCTTCTGCATCTTACAGCCTGTTATCTTCTCTCTATAAAGGACTGACTTTCATATCGTTATTCGTCGTGGTTACTTGCTGAATAGCGTTTACATAAACCATTACACGAAATTTTAATGAGCGTGCAGAGGTAAAAACACATTGCGTGGACTTTGCGTATAGTTTATTTAAGATAATACATTGTTGCGTACGAAATTTAGTCGACATATCGAAATTGTTTTTAAACTTGAAAGCAGAACGATAGCTATGACCGTTCTCGAGATATTGAATGATATGTCGGCGGACGGGTTGTGCGGTGGGCGCGCGCAGGTCGATCGCGAAGCGACCGATACTTTGTTCGCCATTCTCGTCGTAAACCATGTGGTTGTATCAGCCGCAAATTTCGTGAACGGTTCAAGAAACCTAAACGTGTTGCTTTGCAAATGAGTCATGTATTGCGTCGCATAAAGAATATCCAAAATCTATTTATCCACCTAGATGTGAAAGTAATTACAGTTTTTCAGAATGGATCGATGAGATTTTTAAACATCATTTAACAGCATGTGAAATGAAAATTATAGTGACATGGAACACGGTAATATTTACAATATTCTGTATAGACCTACAGAAGTTAAACCGAAACTAATTTGATGGTATGTCATAAAAATTATTTGCGAATTACCTACAACTATTCATTATTTCCTTCGGTATATAACAAACGCAATTTTCTTCTTGCATTGTACTTTATTTGTTCAAGACGCGTGTCGCCTTTTACTTAAGGCATCTTCAGTGGAACCTAGAATGAATCAATCTTGTTTTGATATGCGATACTTGCAGATAATAAAATACTTAAAATTTTTTACGTGAATAAGTGTTTACTTACAGTTAATCGAGTTTTTCGCGGACATCTGCGTTCCCTCTCACCTGGTCACCACATTGTCACATTGCACGTTCGCTCTTTTTTCTTCTGTCACTAGCTTGTAGCCATTTTACCGAAAACTGGAATTTAAAGACGTAACTGCAGTGTGTTCACTTCATGTCTCTTCGTGTTTGGTTTGTTTATGTACATGTTGCGAACCTAACGAATTATATGCTGAAAACTAACGTTTGTTTATTTCTGTTCTCGTTACATTGGTATATGTGTGTGGCTGGTCAGCGAGAGTTATAGAAAGTTGAAAGTGAATGCAATAGTCGTCAGAGAGTGGCAGAAAGGTTTGGTGTTCATCTGATTTCAGTTTTGGTTTAAATGTTTTGGGGAGGAGTTCATGAAAGAGTACTCATTGCTTACATTAATAGATAAAATAGTAGCATAACATTTCAAAGGACGGTATTGTCAGAATACTAGCACCCAACTCCTTTGTCGTCACTCTTACATGAACCCTCCAGAACGTATTTAAACCAAAACTCGAATCAGCTGAACACAAAAACTCTCAACTACGCTCTGGCAGATATTATATTCACATTCAACTTTCTACAACTCACCCTGAGTCACTACACACACACATAAAGAGATATAAAGGGATCAGAATGAACAGACTTTAGTTTTCAGCATATACCTACTTCGTTAGGTTGGCAACGTGTAGATAAACAAACCAAATAAGAAGAGACATAAAATGAACACACAGTAGTTACGACTCTTAATCAGTTTTTGGTAAAATATCCGGAGCTATTGACAGAATAATAATTCCGCTCCACTCCAATTAGCGCAAAGAATATGAAAGTTGCGAAGAAAAAAGTTTTCAACGTGTAAATTAGCTTAATTCTTGTAGGTGATTTTATAGCGTGAGCTACAGCCTGCGACCAATTGAGAGGAAACGCAGATGCCAGGAAAAATTTCGATTAACTGTAAGTAATCATTTATTCACGTAAAAAATAAGACGTTATCTGTTTCATAAGCTACAAATATCATACACATTCCACTAGAAGTGTCTTAAAAGTAAAAGGCGAAAAGCATCTAGAACAAATGAAATACATCACAGGAGGAAAATGGTGTTTGCTATTTACAAAACCAATATTTCTGTGGTTGCTGCATGTGATAGCCACGTAAACAAACTTCTTATTGATTACTGCGTTTAGCCGTAAGACATTTTGTTTATTTGCAACGTTTAGTATACTTTATAATTACATGTAATAACACCGGATTTCCAATTAGTCTTTCCAGCATTGCTAAAACAGTCTTTACAGTTAGGATATATAGCTTTTGATAAATCGATTTCTTTTACCTAAAGATTTTTGATCCCTGATCGAATCTTTGTGTTAAACACCTTGGCATAAAGTACCAAACATAACATTATATGAATCGTTTTCTTGCAAGTAGTTGTAAAGGACCGGTCATAATAATTGGTTTAACAGTTACCACTTTAGGCGTTATAATCGAATTCCTGATTTGATATATGGTTGCCAAAATACCGTATTTCTTGATTAATCTGCTTTCCGCGACACAAACGACAATTAAAAATAATTTCATGCGATGTTAGGGCATCCTTTAATATGCCTGAGAATGGTCACATGATATATAAAGTCAGCGGAAAAGCCTCCACGGCACAAAAATCGTATTGCAGCATACGTAAAATTGCATTACGATACATTTGCCATCGGTGGCTTCTACATAGTTTGAGAACTGCCAGTCCATTCGAAAGTTATGGATAATACGTAGCCAGTGTTTGGTTGTTGTTTCATGAAGGACTACATGTCTTATGGAAAATTCTACAAGTGGCAGAGTGACCAAAACAGTAACTAAACTTTATCATTTGCTGACAGTCGCCATAAGAAAACTGCATTCAAGTTGTAACTTTTCCCTAGCATATGGCTGTTTGCGGAGACTAATAGAGATGTTTACACAAGTACATTACAAATATATGTGCTAGAGGCTATATTAAACAAATATACTGGTAATATATACGCAACTGACCTTCCTAATGAAATATGGTGTTATACAATTCGTCTGTGTGTTGATACAATGTTCCATAGCAGTTTATTCTTTGTAGGCCTCTTCATCTCTACGTAAATACTGCATCCTACGTCCATTCTAATCTGCTTACAGTTGCAAACCTTGTTATATCTCAACAGTTTAGCCTCCATTATCAAACTGACAATTTCTTGATACCTCATAATATATCCTGTCAACCAACTCCTCTTGTAGACAAGTTGTGCCATAATGTCCTCTTCCTCCTCTGTTTAATTCAGTACCTCTTCTTTAGTAATACGATCTTCGCAACTAATCTTCAGCATTTTTATTTATCACCACGTTTTGAAAGCGTCGATTGACTTCTTGACAGAACTGTTCATCGTCCACGTTTCATTTACATCCAAGGCTACACTCCACACAAATATCTTTACAAAATGCTACTCAACCATTAACAATTATATTCGATGTGAACAAATTTTCTTTTTCAGAAACGCTCTTCTTGCTATTGACAATCTGCATTTTATATCCTTTCTAGTTCTGCCTTCTCTATTACTGCTTCCGTTTCAAGTCATTGAAGTCATAGAACTACCGGTTGGTTTCTGTTCAAGTTGTAGATAATTTGTGTCCCTATGTTTTATCGCTGATACCTCCAGAACTCCAAAGAGTGTCTTTCAGTTAATATTGTCAAAACCTTTCCCTAAATATGAAAATGCTATAAAAACAGGTTTGCTTTCTTCAGTCTATATACTTATCTAAGTGGTAGGATTAGTATTGCCTCTCGTGTTCAGGCATTTCACAGGAATCTAACAGTGTGCTCGTGTTAGTTTGTATAACCCTTCCCCCTCTCCTCTCTACATATTGCTTCCACTTTCTAGCCTTCTCTTATTTGATTAGTTCTGACTTGGCAAATGAGCTCTCCACAGTCGCTTCTCCTTTGAGTAAAGTTTTCATTCTTATTTAATATCGGAACCTAAGTTTTCCAAGTGGAAAATCACTGTTGTGATTTTGGACTCTCGGTCAACGTCATTTTTAGACATCTCTATTCCACATGGCCTACTTTATCTGCTGCATTTTTATATTTTCTCCTGTCAAGTCAATCAAAGATTTCATCTTGTATCCAAGTATTTCTGCTGTCCCTTTTTCCCATTAACATCCTCTGCTGCATTTGCCACTTGTTCTTTGAAAGATATCCGTTCGTATTGTAATGGATTCCTTCCTCTGTTTGAGTCAGTCGTTGCCTTATGGTACCATTAAGATTATTAACTTATTCAGGTCCCACGTCCCTTATCTGCTACCGTTTACTGTCACTTTAGATGTAAACTGCAGTTCGTAACCAATAAATTATTGTCAGTCTGAGTCTGCACCGGGTTACAGTTTTAAATCTGGTTTCGAAAACTCTGTTGCAAATATGTATTATTCTATCATGATTCTTGAGCAAAGTGTTGGCGACGATTACGTTGTGGTCTGTGCTGAATTCTATCACGTGGCTTCAACTTTCATCCCTTCCCCCAAGCCTATATATTCTTACTATTTTCTCTTCCTATAACTGCTACCGTATTCCATTCTCTCAGCACATTTTAAATTTTTGTCTCGCTTAACAGTCTGAGTAATCTCTTTTACCGTACATTGTTTCAATCTGTTCATAACCTGTGGTGTAGGTAGGTGTGTGAACTTGTATCACTGCGGTTTGAGTTTAAGCGTTATGTCTGTCATGGTCATGATAATGTTAATGACAGTTCAGAGATGGAGTTGGGTGCTGTGATACTACTTCATTGGTAGTTTCAATAGCTAGCACTCACATAGTGGTTAAAATACATGATCTTAACGTAGCAAATACTGAGGATCAGCTGACGTAATATACTATCATTATAATAAACTGCATTTAGGTACTAAAAGCTGTTATGAAAAGTAAATTTCTGTTCTGGGACGCCGACCACTGTGGCCGAGCGGTTCTAGGTGCTTCAGTCCGAAACCGCGCTGCTGCTACGGTCGCAGGTTCGAATCCTGCCTCGGGCATGGACGTGTGTGATGTCCTTAGGTTAGTTAGGTTTAAGTAGTTCTAAGTTCTAGGGCACTGATGACCTCAGATGTTAAGTCCCATAGTCCTTAGAGCCATTTGAACCAATTTTTTTCTGGGGCGATCGGTTTTCTAAATGAGATAGTGAACTACCATGGGCGGTAGTGATGAAATCTGTTTATGGTGAAATAATAAAACATGAATAACGAAATATGTGAAAGGGTACATCGTAAAGAAAATAAAAAATCGGTATGTCTTCACCCAGCTTCGTCTTTCCTTCGTGTAGCTTCACGGTACAGTTAATCAAACGCACCGGGCGTTTCGGTGGGTCCCGACCCATACCCCAGTGGCGGTCCGACATTTGCTACGGCTAGCGTCCGCCGCTTCCAGATGGGAACGCAAATTCCGCGAGCCGCCGCGTCAACGCGGAAAACGCTTGCGTCTGGCGTTGCTGCGCGCCCCGCCGCCACGCTGGAGTGGGAATCGGCCTACAGCTGGGCCCGTTCGCGGCGGCTCGGCCGCTCCTCCTTTTTGAAGACGCTCTCTGTGGCGAGGACCGCTAGTTGTCTAGTGGGCACAGCGGGAGACTTGAAGGAAGGAAGCCGCCACGGCCCAGCAGGGTCGTGCTTTTTTCATTGGTGATGTTGAATGGGAAGGGAGGATGTGAAATCTGGTGTCCTCACGTTGCCAATTCCTCTCGATGTGAACTAACAGGATCTCCTCATTTATAGCCTATGTTCGATAATAACTGTGCCACATTTCTTGCTTTCGTATGCTTCGGAGCGTAACGGCTGATCCCGGCGGAGGTTCGAGTCCTCCCTCGGGCATGGGTGTTTGTGTTTGTCCTTAGGATAATTTAGGTTAAGTATTGTGTAAGCTTAGGGACTGATGACCTTAGCAGTTAAGTCCCACAAGATTTCACACACATTTGAACATTTTTTTCGGAGCGTAACCGTGGCATTACCACACAGCTGCTGGTGAAGAACTTCACGCTGCTACCTCTCCTCTCGCCGCGGGGCAAGAACAGCTGGTGAAAATTTCTTTGACAGCCCGAGTTCGCACCGGATGCCCCTCAGATGGCTACCTAAATAGATAAACCTTTCATGCAATGTGACAGTTACACATGGACAACACTGTAAGGTAGTCCTATCATGTCACCTCCATTGTAGTTACCAGCAATTACGTATGAAATAAATATAACCTATAAAAGCTATTTAAATTGTTATTGCAAGATATTATGAAAGAAGATCTAAAATTGTATCTATAAGGGAAACGACGTCCATTATAATTGTTTTTTGGGACGTGTCGCTGTGGAATATAACTCGCTCTTCACTTATTGGTCTACTGCCGGGTAGTTAACACAATGGTAATCAATGTAAGAGAATGTATTGGTATTTTGTAACAAGAAATATTAAATACAAATCAATGAGACTTTTCTGTGCAGTAAAATGCCAGAGTATTTTCGAGTTCATCTGTTGTGGGCATCATTTTTAAATATGGATGTGCGTGTCTCAGTCCCATGCCCATTTTTTCTTTTAACTTAAATGAAGATTAAAGTAAAATTGAAATGAAGCATTAGCTATTGTTTTTGCCTTTGCATTACATAAAAAACATGAATGATGTGACGTTGATATACTACGTGATCTGGCCTGAGTAAGTCTGATTTAAAAGGTGTGGAATCTTATTGTGCAAATATATCTTGTGAAAACAGATATTATTAATCTCGTAAGAAAGACGAAAGCTAGTTTTTTAGTTTCTGCACGAAACTTCAGCAGTGGTGTATATCATGTTTCTCTCGCTTAACTGAAGTGTGTATGGTGTGTGTGTGTGTGTGTGTGTGTGTGTGTGTATGTGTGTGTATGGTGTGTGTGCACGCGCGCGTGCGCGCGACGTTTTAACTACCAGATTACTACTGCCTTTGAAACGATTTCTCCACTGTTTACATTTTGGTACTCAACATTCGACATCGCACCAGTCTTAAGACTTGTTTTAAAAGAGAGGGGGACAGAATTAGTATCCGCATGTATCGGGGTTCAGGACGCTTACCCAGTCCTTCGTGTTTGTACCCCGTCTACAATGACGTCGACGCCGACAGCTCGTCCTTTCTTAAAGAATAGCGATGGAGCCATCTGCTGTCTGGGTATTCCTTATGAAGCTAAGTTGTGCCTGAGCTGGAATCCATACTGGAGTGCTACTGTGATGTTCTACTACATTTGCATCTACTTCTACATGACTATACTTCAATACACACTTAGCCCTTCATGCGTCACATTTACAAAAATATTGGGGAAAATATTTTTTTGATGAATATTTACTGACATGTTGCACATATGCCATATCCATTGTAAAAGTTCTTTTGAAGCTATTCGTTAATAAATAAAATAATGATTCCATATGGCACCATTGTCACAGAAATTCACCGTAAGTGTAAAGTAGTCAGTATAAATACATAAACTAATTTCTTATATATTTTATTAGTAAATGTAACAACTCTTTATTGTTTTGTTAAGGTTCAAATGGTTCAAATGGCTCTGAGCACTATGGGACTCAACATCTTAGGTCATAAGTCCCCTAGAACTTAGAACTACTTAAACCTAACTAACCTAAGGACATCACACACACCCATGCCCGAGGCAGGATTCGAACCTGCGACCGTAGCAGTCCCGCGGTTCCGGACTGCAGCGCCAGAACCGCTAGACCACCGCGGCCGGCGTTTTGTTAAGGAATAAAACAGCATATTTCTTTGAACCTTTAATTTATTTTTAACACAAAACCAAGCTACTAAACTGATTTTTTACTGATTTATTTACAATGAAAATTTCTGAAACAGTTGTTTTGTTTGTTGAAACTCAATGCAACATTGTACTTGGAGCATTTAACTCTTGAATATGCCTTTATACAAAGTCCGCATCTTGAGTTTGATTCTAAATGCTCTGGCCAGTGTCCTATTTGGTCAAAGCTCACATCAGCGACTGGGCGACTTTGGGAGTAGTTAGACTTGGAGAGTCCGTGGCTGGATAGCCCCTCTTTCATGCAAGTGTACCAATTCCTTTCTTCAGCAAGGCACTTGCTATTTCTGCACTAAACTTCAGCAGTGATGTATATTTCTCATTTATCTGAGCGCGGGGTCGCCTGTAAAGCAGCCAAGCGTTCACACAAGCCATGTCTGTGAAATGGAAAATATTTCTCAGGTAGTACCTCTTGCTTTTTATGTTTATTCTGTATGACCAATATACACTCCTGGAAATTGAAATAAGAACACCGTGAATTCATTGTCCCAGGAAGGGGAAACTTTATTGACACATTCCTGGGGTCCGATACATCACATGATCACACTGACGGAACCACAGGCACATAGACACAGGCAACAGAGCATGCACAATGTCGGCACTAGTACAGTGTATATCCACCTTTCGCAGCAATGCAAGCTGCTATTCTCCCATGGAGACGATCGTAGAGATGCTGGATGTAGTCCTGTGGAACGGCTTGCCATGCCATATCCACCTGGCGCCTCAGTTGGACCAGCGTTCGTGCTGGACGTGCAGACCGCGTGAGACGACGCTTCATCCAGTCCCAAACATGCTCAATGGGGGACAGATCCGGAGATCTTGCTGGCCAGGGTAGTTGACTTACACCTTCTAGAGCACGTTGGGTGGCACGGGGTACATGCGGACGTGCATTGTCCTGTTGGAACAGCAAGTTCCCTTGCCAGTCTAGGAATGGTAGAACGATGGGTTCGATGACGGTTTGGATGTACCGTGCACTATTCAGTGTCCCCTCGACGATCACCAGTGGTGTACGGCCAGTGTAGGAGATCGTTCCCCACACCATGATGCCGGGTGTTGGCCCTGTGTGCCTCGGTCGTATGCAGTCCTGATTGTGACGCTCACCTGCACGGCGCCAAACACGCATACGACCATCATTGGCACCAAGGCAGAAGCGACTGTCATCGCTGAAGACGACACGTCTCCATTCGTCCCTCCATTCACGCCTGTCGCGACACCACTGGAGGCGGGCTGCACGATGTTGGGGCGTGAGCGGAAGACGGCCTAACGGTGTGCGGGACCGTAGCCCAGCTTCATGGAGACGGTTGCGAATGGTCCTCGCCGATACCCCAGGAGCAACAGTGTCCCTAATTTGCTGGGAAGTGGCGGTGCGGTCCCCTACGGCACTGCGTAGGATCCTACGGTCTTGGCGTGCATCCGTGCGTCGCTGCGGTCAGGTCCCAGGTCGACGGGCACGTGCACCTTCCGCCGGCCACTGGCGACAACATCGATGTACTGTGGAGACCTCACGCCCCACGTGTTGAGCAATTCGGCGGTACGTCCACCCGGCCTCCCGCATGCCCACTGCACGCCCTCGCTCAAAGTCCGTCAACTGCACATGCGGTTCACGTCCACGCCGTCGCGGCATGCTACCAGTGTTAAAGACTGCGATGGAGCTCCGTATGCCACGGCAAACTGGCTGACACTGACGGCGGCGGTGCACAAATGCTGCGCAGCTAGCGCCATTCGACGGCCAACACCGCGGTTCCCGGTGTGTCCGCTGTGCCGTGCGTGTGATCATTGCTTGTACCGCCCTCTCGCAGTGTCCGGAGCAAGTATGGTGGGTCTGACACACCGGTGTCAATGTGCTCTTTTTTCCATTTCCAGGAGTGTATCATGGAGGTCCACTCCTCCCATATGAATATTATACTCCTGCACAATATTGGGATGTGGAACGTCTATATTCCTTCATTTCTAAGCTTCACTGCTAGGTTGAGGGAAGTAAACCAGTTGTCCATAAAGAGTTTGAAATTGGCATGCCTAGGCAAGTTCTCAATCAGCCGAATCACTACATTTCCACTCATTCCCAACTCAGGATTACTTGCAGTGTTTGTTCCCTTCCCAACATACACTTCATAATCATAAATGTAAGAAAGATTTCAAGGCTTCAGAAAATAAAAGGAAGGAAGAGAAGAAATTATTAACTGAACAGTCACTGGCAATACTGATTGTTTTCTACAGTTATGATACAGCTTTAAAGGATCAACTACAGTGACTATTTAACCATCGGAATGTGCCTGATAGATTCTGACTTATGTTGCTGGACAGTGTGGGGATTAACTGCCATGTAACATCACCTCCTTGTCAAGTTTAAAATGGATGCTGATGAAATTGTGCCGAAATTAATCTGTAGCTTGAGTTCATTAAAGACATTTTGCTGGGGTACAGGTACCATTTTTGTTTTCTCATTCACATGCCCATCATGTGATGTGTTTCATGCCATGGGTGGTTATTTATAAAGGGGAAACATTAGCTAGTACAATATTAGACACACATATTATTATTTTAAAATGTTCATCAATGAAGGCTGTGCTGGATAACCTCCAACAAGATGAATAGCTTATATTCGAAGTCTGAACATACTCAAATCAATTTACAGGTAGTTATTACATCCCACCTTTCTGTATTACAATACGAAATAGTTCATTCCACTATCAACATTTCCTACTATGTAGTTCATCACATTGAACAACATCAATGATAAAAATACATTGACATTCAAGAAGCACAACCAGAGAAATTCGTACAGGTCGTGCGTAGTTTTATGATTATATAGAAGTAAAGGTTTGCAAATTCTCAACTAATATAATCGTGACTACATACAATGTGTGGAAATCCGAACGCAACACCATGAATACTAGAAACAATAGATTCTTTTATACAAATACCTGTGTTAGTGTTTGAACAAATTGATATTACACATTGGTAAACAAGTGTCACAATTGCGACATCAAGAATAGATTGTATCAAACAAAGTAGTAACTTAATTACAGCATATTTTCATAACAAACATTATAAAACTGCAAATACGTGCAAACTGTGACATTGCTGAAGGCGTGGTCAGAATTAATGTATAAGTATCAGAACAAATACTGAATTACAAATGCAAACAATTCTCACCACCACTGATGGTGTTTTTCTTCTTCGAAAATTGTTAAATAAACTTCGGTTGGGCCGACAGATTAGAGCATACTTGGCCCTGAAAGGCAACAATAAAGCAACAAGACGGACACACACTTCATTGTTCTTGGACAAATCCACTGTTCATTACACAAATTGTTTTTTCGGAATGTTTGGCACATGAATCAACATGGAAATGAAAGAATTAAGAATAATGGTTGCTCGTGGAAGTGTAACATGACCCGTAAGTCCAAGTTAGTAGCATTTTAAAGTAACTGATGATACACCTCAATCATAAACAACGGGTTGGCTGGCATAATGTTCATGTCCGTAGCCTAGTATTGACAACAACTGGTTCCTTCTCCATTTCAAACACTGTCCATCAGAATAAAGCTCATGAGTTCTTTGCTTGTCTGAGCAGTCATCAGACAGCAACAATGGAAATGTATGTCCTTGATTCACAAGTAATTTGACACTGTGGAGTTTGTCACAATAATGTTCATTCTCACACACAAGCAACAAAGAAATGGGATGCTATCTGAAAATTCAACGTGAATGTATCTGAATCACATGACTCAAGACTAAACTGGATAACCACACAAAAAGTTGTTATGAATTGACAGATCTTTAATGTTTATGCGTTTAGCATGACCTAGTAGGGGAACATCATTATTTGTTCATAGGCAATTCCTTTTGCAGTCCAGCTATGCAGGTGTGCTAATTACTCAGGCTGACTTACAGCCAGCTAGCTAATCAATGTTGTCGTTGTGGACAAGGCGATCTCTGCAGAATTATTCTATGGTCAGATGGATGGCTGGTGTGGTGTTGTCGAGAGCCATGAACCAGTCAGATAGTGGTGCACTGCTTGAGGTGCAGCAGGCATGCTCTGTGAGGTATGTGGCTGTAAATTGGGCCACAGCTGGTATAGTCTGTCGGTAAACTGAAGAGCGAGCGAGCGAGTCCCCACTCTGCCAAACCATCTACGTCACAAGGCGCTTCTACAGGCTGCTTCACAACATAGTACCGGCCATGCCGCGGCGCGCGCTTCAAATCTGTGGCGAAGCCGTGTGCAGATACGTCTCGGCTTCGTTTTTTTTAGACAAATGCATTAAGACCATAAGGAATACAAAAAAACGATAGCTTCTTCCGAAACACAACATTATAGGTTAAATAATATTAACGTAAGAACGGAAGTCAGGATTCTACTACAAACATAGAACCAAATGCCTGTTCATGTGAATGTATGTTCCTCTGTTGCTATTCGTAAAACGAAACTCATGTAACGTAATCAGTCAGTAGAATTTAAGGCTTGTTCTTATTTTGTGTTTCTTCTAAAAGGTAAAAGTTTTCTTTGAAGAACTGCATTGAAACTTAACAATTCTTGCAACACAAAGAGTGTTTAAAAAGTAAGCAGAAATTTATAGCTTTCTGTCTTGTATTAGTCCGATTTGCATTACTTTTTTGTCACTGTCGTGGTAAATATGCATCAAAAGTATGTGTTCAATGCTATGCATATTGGGTATTAACTCTGTTGTCAGCTGTCAGAAAGGCTACATGTGTTTTGGTAGCATCTACCATTACTTGTTACGTATAAAAATAAACTAGACAATCTGTATTAAATTTTGTTATAAGAATGGAATAAAGTGTATGAAATTTTTAGAAATGGTAAATATTGCTTTTGGTGAGCCTGTTATGAGTAAACCAAGGGCAGACAAGTGGTATAAGCAGGCCTTAAAGGACGGCGGTTTTACAAGCATGTATGAGATTAAAAATGCACAGTTAAAGAGACCTATAAACTATCCCGAAGAAACAGTTCCTAAAGTGTTTCGGGTATTAGAAAAAGCACTGGCACAAGTGTATAGTATGTAATGAGGAATATTTTGAAGAGGATAACATTGCTGTAGATTAACAAATAAAGTTCTTGCCAAAAATTAAAAATTTATATGTGAACGCACCTCGTATATCAAGCTTTTTGCTTAGAAGCCCAGAATCGGTGTAAATGTTTTGAAGGAAATTTCAGCAGTGTTTATAATAGCTATGGCGCACATGTTTTAAGAAATATGTCTTAGAATCAGGTGAACAGTGACCGAGATAGAGACTTAGATTTCCATAAGCATCAAAGGTTTTATGTGATTTTGAAACTGTCAGTAACGATAGGTTTCCTCCCAAAATTATCAGTTTTTCTTCGTGGCGATTCCAGTAAACCATGCTGCTTATTTTTCCTTACTTATGGTCCTATTAGATGAGGCTGACGTTTGCATAAAGTGCAGGCCTTTAATTTGGACTGGTAATATTAGCCAACAGTTATTTTTGGGTCGCCTCTTTAATACACGCTGTAATAACATTAGAGACGATCGAACGCGGGTTCCCGGGTTCCATTCCCGGCGGGGTCAGGGATTTTCTCTGCCTCGTGATGACTGGGCGTTGTGTGCTGTCCTTAGGTTAGTTAGGTTTAAGTAGTTCTAAGTTCTAGGGGACTGATGACCATAGATGTTAAGTCCCATAGTGCTCAGAGCCATTTGAACCATTTTTGAACGATCGAACGCTCGTTACTCCCCAAAACCTCCTCTTCCTCGTATTCTGCACATTTTCTTGCAATACTAGTCGATTATCCATCATTTCCAGATATCGAAGTACATCAGTAAGTATACAAAGTTTACTCACTGACACTGGCAACTAAAATCCCACGAACAGAAACGACGTATATCACTGCACGCCGAACTACACCGCTAGACAGATAACGGGCAACAGATTTTGGGTGCCCCTGTAGGCCGGTGGCAGCGTTCTTCCGGGAAAGGCGACTTCCCCGACCAAAAGCGCTGCTCGCTCTTGAGTTTACAGACAGACTATATGGAGACAGCTGTGTTGCGTTGACAGACGTCACTCTTTGGGGCGTTGTTCCTCAGAATGCCAGTCAGTCAAGGTTGTATCACTTTCATCGGACAGCTGCATTTCTAATCAGGTGTTCACCTTACCTCCTAGTGTAGGTCGTATTACTTGCATCACTTGAAAAGCCCTCAAGACCGTGTTGCATGGGATATTAGACATACAGAAACAGAATTAACTTAAAAACTGTTATACGAGTTTTTAATATCCTTGTTTAATATAATCATCAATAACTCGTTTGACAACAAGAAGTATGGATCTCTGGACTCAAAAACTGAAGAATCAGTATAATACCGTGGCTCTCAGGCTTTCGAAGGTTATAAAAATATTCATGAGGTACAAATGTATCTGGGCTCCATGGCCTCCAACAGTGAAAATACTAAGCTCAGGCTCCTCGGCGACTTAATAAATGACCAACAAATTTCAATGATTAATGTGTGAACATGACTTTGTGTATGATAACTGGTGCATCAATTAAAATTTTACAAATCTTAGTTTACACTGTTCACTAGAAGATAAATGACAATTAGATCCCTCATTAGCAGTTAGTTTACGCTCATGTAGTATGGAGCACATGCATCTGCGTTTAAGACTTTTCGAGGTTTAGCATTTGCTAAATGGAATCCATTCTAGGTGTTTATTCATACATCTTACATAAATTTTGGACGCACCCTACAGCAAAATATTGCGCTTGCGCCCTGCCCTGACATACTAACTAATTATCATGACGTATTTACCTCTCCCTGTCTCGTATTTCCATCTCTATACAGTTTTCGAATTCAGGAAATGACTGGTTATTTTACATCACAGATGATCGTTCTAAAACACGAAAGAAAAAAGAAATACACCGTGTGTCTGTCTTTTGTGTCGTCAGGCGAATCTTTTCTGGCGGTGCTGTAGATAGTTTGCAATTTCGTTTAACAACGTCTGTCTGGAGTCAGCCCAAACAACTCCTGCTCGTCACGTCTTTCATACGACACCTAGCGTCAACGGAAAGCCTCGATTGGTTTCCCATTACAAACTAAATGATTTTTAAAGTGGAGTTTACGCACCCATTAGACAGAGGGTTGTCATATTAGTCTGATGTGCTATTCGTTTTCTCTACATGTATTGAACAGTAAAACACGAAGAATAATCAGTGCTCCAGCAGCTACTGAGCAGCGCTGCTGCTAGCACACTACTAACCTCGCTACACATGTTTCAGAGATTAGTTCCTCAACTTCCGATCCATAGGACAACAGGTTCTTTATACTACTTTCTTATTTATCATTAGGTTTTTATATACTAAATACTAAAAACGCTGGCTATGCACACTTACATTTTCGTTTATGCCTAACGGCAACGACAGTTGCTTCAGTTTTTGTAATATTATTTTATCGTCGTTTTACCCCAACCCTGAGACCAACCTCAAGATATGCATGTCATTAGCTGTTTAGCTCCAGTTCTGGCATGATATCTGCATTTGTAGTTTGGTTTCCTTATACAACACCTATACAGGCATTGTGGTCCACATTTAAGTGCTTACGAGGTCTTTTTGCATTATCGCATTTATTATTGTAATACACATGGGTCTTGTATTTTTAGGACTACGGTAATATGCTGCCTACACGTAAACGATCGCTAATAATGCAATAATTATATTTTTATCTTCAAGTTTTTAAGCTTTCCTTTCTTAAATTCCAATAGTCTTATCTGACTTGTGCCTAGTTGTGGCATATTTTTCTGTACAATTATATTTTTATCTTCAAGTTTTTAAGCTTTCCTTTCTTAAATTCCAATAATCTTATCTAGCTTGTGCCTAGTTGTGGCATATTTTTCTGTACAATCCTCTGGTGTGGGTTCCTGTAGTCATGTCCTAGTTCATGAACCACAGGCAACGTATGAGTGGCCAACTAAGTGGTCCCGACAGTCGGGATACCAGTTACTTTGGAATAAGGCTGGGCATCTCGGACATATTCTGAGTCGTGGTCACCTTTGCGCTCATACGGCAAAGACTACCAAATCCAACAGTTAGTCCCTCAGCCGTTAGGGGTAAAACCCAATGGGACTCGGGGCAAGTAAGGCTAGCAACCTGCTTCCCTGGTACTTTAAATATGATGCTGGCAACAATCGGAGCAAAATGCTTCGGACCTTTGGAGGTGACGGAGTCCCACCTCTAACTGACAAACCAGTGACTCCTAAGATACGACTTGGCAAACAAATGGTAATGAGATGGGGAGCTATTAATATCAATGGGGGCTACTCTGGGAAGAAGGTAGAGCTGGCAGAGGCTGCAAGTAAGATGGGGCTGGACGTTTTAGCTGTTAGTGACATTCGGATAAGGGGTTACAAAGAAGAGGAAGTGGGAGAATACAAGGTCTACCTGTCAGGAGTCAAAGCAGGAATAGCACAATGGAGTGTAGGGCTTTACATCAGGAAAGAAATGGAACCCAGCGTAGTTACAATAAGGTATGTAAACGAACGACTGATGTGGATAGATTTGACAGTGTCTAGCAAGAAAATTAGGATTGTGTCAGTATATTCGCAGTGTGAAGGGACAGATCAAGATAAGATGGATAGTTTTTTTGGGGCTCTCAGTGATGTAGTTGTTAGAGTAAAGGACAGTATTCTGCTCATGGGTGATTTTATCGCCAGGTTTGTAAATCGAACAGAAGGGTATCAAAAGGTTATGGGTAAATTTGGAGAGGATATGGAGGCTAACAGGAACGGGAAACAACTCTTGGATTTCTGTGCCAGTATGGGCTTAGTAATCACAAACTCCTTTTTAAAACATAAGAAAATTTACCGGTATACTTGGGAAGGCAGGGGAACCAGATCTGTCATTGACTATATAATAACAGATCAGGAGTTCAGGAAGGCTGTGAGGGACACACGTGTATTCAGGGGATTCTTTGATGACACTGATCATTATTTAATCTGCAGTGAAATTGGGATTGTGAGGCCGAAAGTGCAGGAGGTCAGGTCGATATTTGGAGGATAAGAGTGGAGAAACTTCAGGATAAGGAAATCAGGCACAAGTACATAACAGCGATCTCAGAAAGGTACCAGTTAGTTGAATGTAGTCAATTACAGTCATTGGAAAATGAATGGACAAGGTGCAGGGGCACAGTACTAGAAGTGGCTAAAGATTGTCTTGGAAAAGCCGTGTGTAAAAGTAGGATCAAGCAAACAGCTTGGTGGAATGACACAGTCAAGGCAGCCTGTAAAAGGAAAAAGAAGGCGTATCAAAAATGGCTACATACTAGAACTCAGGTAGACAGAGAAAGTTACGTTGAACAAAGAAACAAAGCCAAACAGATAATTGCAGCATCCAAGAAGAAATCTTGGGAAGACTTTGGAAACAGGTTGGAGACTATGGGTCAAGCTGCCGGAAAACCATTCTGGAGTGTAATCAGCAGTCTTCGAAAGGGCGGTAAGAAGGAAATGACAAGTGTTTTGGACAGGTCAGGAAAACTGCTGGTGAATCCTGTGGATGCCTTGGGCAGATGGAGGGAATATTTTGAAGAGTTGCTCAGTGTAGGTGAAAATGCGATCAGTAATGTTTCAGATTTCGAGGGAGAGTGGGATAGGAATGATGATGGAAATAGGATCACATTTGAGGAAGTGGAGAAAATGGTCAATAGATTGCAGTGCAATAAAGCAGCTGGGGTGGATGGAATTAAGTCGGAACTCATCAAATACAGTGGAATGTCAGGTCTTAAATGGCTACACAGGATAACTGAAATGGCCTGGGAGTCGGGACAGGTTCCATCAGACTGGACAAAAGCAGTAATCACACCAATCTTTAAACATGGAAACAGAAAAGATTGTAACAACTACAGAGGTATCTCTTTAATCAGCGTTGTGGGTAAAATCTTCTCAGGTATTGTTGAAAGGAAAGTGCGAGAATCAGTTGAGGACCAATTGGATGAAAATCAGTGTGGGTTTAGGCCTCTTAGAGGTTGTCAGACCAGATCTTTAGCTTACGGCAAATAATGGAGAAGTGTTATGAGTGGAACAGGGAATTGTATCTATGCTTAATAGATCTAGAAAAGGCATATGACCGGGTTCCTAGGAGGAAGTTATTGTCTGTTCTACGAGATTATGGAATAGGAGGCAAACTTTTGCAAGCAATTATAGGTCATTACATGGACAGTCAGGCAGCAGTTAGAGTTGACGGTACATTGAGTTTATGGTTCAGAGTAGTTTCAGGGGTAAGACAAGGCTGCAACCTGTCTCCACTGTTGTTCATATTATTTATGGATCATATGTTGAAAACAATAGACTGGCTGGGTGAGATTAAGATATGTGAACACAAAATAAGCAGTCTTGCATATGCAGATGACTTAGTTGTGATGGCAGATTCGATTGAAAGTTTGCAAAGTAATATTTCAGAGCTAGATCAGAAATGTAAGGACTATGGTATGAAGATTAGCATCTCCAAAACGAAAGTAATGTCAGTGGGAAAGAAATACAAACGGATTGAGTGCCAAATAGGAGGAACAAAGTTAGAACAGGTGGACGGTTTCAAGTACTTAGGATGCATATTCTCACAGGATGGCAACATAGTGAAAGAACTGGAAGCGAGGTGTAGCAAAGCTAATGCAGTGAGCGCCTAGCTACGATCTACTCTCTTCTGCAAGAAGGAAGTCAGTACCGAGACTAAGTTATCTGTGCACCGTTCAATCTTTCGACCAACTTTGTTGTATGGGAGAGAAAGCTGGGTGGATTCAGGTTACCTTATCAACAAGGTTGAGGTTACGGATATGAAAGTAGCTAGGATGATTGCAGGTACTAGTAGATGGGAACAATGGCAGGAGGGTGTCCACAATGAGGAAATCAAAGAAAAACTGGGAATGAACTCTATAGATGTAGCACTCAGGGCGAACAGGCTTAGATGGTGGGGTCATGTTACACGTATGGGAGAAGCAAGGCTACCCAAGAGACTCATGGGTTCAGCAGTAGAGGGTATGAGGAGTCGGGGCAGACCAAGGAGAAGGTACCTGGATTCGGTTAAGAATGATTTTGAAGTAATAGGTTTATTATCAGAAGAGGCACCAATGTTAGCACTGAATAGGGGATCATGGAGGAATTTTATAAGATGGGGCTATGCTCCAGACTGATCGCTGAAAGGCATAATCAGTCTTAAATGATGATGATGATGATGATGATCCTCTAAAGAAGGTCACTAGGTGCCCAAACCTGTGTGGTTGCTGATTTTTTCAAGAAATACATACGTAGTGCCTGAATGATGGATAAAGGACTAGACCGAAAGCTACAGGTTTTTTGCAGCGATTTTAACTGTTGGGCATGAAAACTCAATAGTTCTGCTTGATGTTATGACTATGTCAAGTGATAATTCTAAACAGAACCGAGCATCGCCCGACTAAGTCTAGTGCTGAATCTCTGCTTAAGAATTCAAATTTAGTGTAAGGCATTACTACTAGTAATTCGCACGTTTCACCCTTAATTTTAACCCCACTACTAAAATTTTCTTTTATTTGGTTCAAATGGCTCTGAGCACTATGGGACTTAACATCTGAGGTCATCAGTCCCCTAGAACTTAGAACTACTTAAACCTAACTAATCTAAGGACATCACACACATCCATGCCCGAGGCAGGATTCGAACCTGCGACCGTGCGGTCGCGCGGTTCCACACTGAAGCGCCTAGAACCGCTCGGTCACCGCGGATGGCTTCTTTAATTTCCTTCAATGCTTCCTCAATGTATAGTTTGAATGGCAATGGAGATAGACTGCGTACCTGCTTTATGCCTTTTTATTTATATGAATAACCCATTTAGAGCGAAGTAAATCAATATTTCAATTCGAGCAGCATGCATTCCTAGTTCTTTTCACCGATTCGCTTCATATGTTCTGCTGTAAGCTTATTGAGCTATTCCGTGTTGTGAGGCTGTTTAATTTTTCTTTCTTGTTCGTCTTTGAAGTTAATTTTCTGCATTTTGTTCAGAATAAGAACTTTTGTTATGTGCTTACATAATGTTTATGTTTGGTTTTTTGAGATCGTTAAGTGTCGATGTAAACAATGCTGATTGTCCTTTCAGCTCCATAATTTTACTAAAGATTTGCTTTGTCAGTCTCTCATCATCCATTCTGGCAAAATGTCCAAAGAAACACATTCTTGTTCTGCACATTGTGCGCATTATATTCTCTGCACCTTCCTACTCATGGCGTGTAGACTACAGACTGTAGTTTTTTGTTTCTGTTGTCATAGCGGCAAGTATGCTTCTAACCAGTCATCGTTTTACATTCACAAATTTTTTTACGCCAACTAACATCGCTAGTTACCCTCTGCCACACACCGTCACGTGGCTTGCGGAGTATGGATGTTGATGTAGATGTAGTTTTAGCGTTTCCGCTCCATAGAGAGCCTCAGGTGTCAGTGCTGTATCACAATGTTTACCTTTGGTGCCCCACGACAAAGGCTTTTTCTTGTACACGAACTTCGGATATTATGGACTAGCTACGCAGTATGGAATACTGTGATTTCTTATTCATCGAGTGGCGCTCCATAGCGGGAGACGGATGAACTACAAAATGTTCCTGTGACGCTCTGCAACTCTGTAGCTAGTCCAGTTCCTCTACAATCATGGTTCGAGTTACGGCACAGAAAAATTGTTTGCGTAGTTTGACCAAAGTTTTGCAGTTCAGTTTTCAAAACATGCAATAATTATTGAAGGTGTTCACTAGCGATGAAAACTATGCATTTTTTAAAGTAAAAGAGTAGTAGGTCGCTACGTATAGCTCGACTTTGGGCTATAGACGTAGCTGGTTCTGTTTTTATATCGTGAAGTCGGGAAAACGTGGGACCACCCTGACTGTGCAAGTGATGAGAAAGACGATTGGATACGTGACTTCCGCAAACAGATGAATGTCAGACGAATCAAGTCTACTGTTTTAAAACATTGATTGGAAGTTTATAAACTTAACAGATTTGTTATCCAATCAAATTATTTTTTCTGTTACTGAATTATTTTAAGAGTGTAAATGAAGAGCACTCTCAAAACAGCATTTTGTGCAGATTTAGTAATATGTTTTGTCCGAAAATTACATGATTATCTATATATTTTACCACCCTATTACATAATTCCCGACAACTTCGTGTTAACCTCTAAATGCGAACTTTATTTAAACTTTATTTTTCGGCGGCAAGTTTTCTTAAATTTTAGTAAGCGAAATACAAATACTTATTGGTAAATATTTGGAGTTTATAATAAGGTGCGTTTGAGATCTATTGGGAGACAGGCCTACACCATAAAAGTACATCTTATTTGCAAGAAATGGCTCTGAGCACTATGGAACTCAACTTCTGAGGTCATCAGTCCCCTAGAACTTAGAACTAGTTAAACCTAACTAACCTAAGGACATCACAAACATCCATGCCCGAGGCAGGATTCGAACCTGCGACCGTAGCGGTCCCGCGGTTCCAGACTGCAGCGCCTAGAACCTCACGGCCACATTGGCCGGCATCTTATTTGCACTCTTCTGACCTTCTCATTGCTGATTATGCGAGGGCACACTGAAAACTAATGCCTCCGACTTTCTGTGTGAAGGCTCTTAAAGCTTTTTTTAGTAAAACAAATTTTATTAACAGTTGACACCCACTATAGAGGTCAGAACTGTAGCGTCTGGCATGTTGGTACGTAACGTAAATATATCGGTGCATGGTAAACAACAAGCTGTAATGAAGTTTCGAATACGAAAAGCTCGTCCACACATGGAACGCCCTCTCCTTCAGCTTGACAATGTCAGGAACGCACAAGTTAGCGTCACATCTGCAACAATCCGACGCCTTGTATTCACAGTCATCGATCACCCTCCATACACTCCCGAGCTGTCACCGTCTGATTTTCATCTGTTTCCAAAACTTAAAGAATAGCTTCCAGGACTTCAATGTGATAGTGACGAGGCAGCAGAGGCAGAGGCGAGGTTATATGCCTCCTTCAAGGAAGTCTTACATTCTACGCTGACGGGATCAACTAACTGGTCTCTCGTTGCGAGGAATGTGTTTGTCGTCAGGGTGACCATACTGAGAAAAACACATGAAGACATTAAGAATAGTCCGCCCGGCTAGCCGTACGGTCTATCGCGCTGCTTCCCGAGCGGGAAGTTGTGCCGGTCCCCGGCACGAATCGGCCTTGAGGATTAGTGTCGAGGTCGGGTGTGCCGGCCAGCCTGTCGATGGTTTTTAAGGCGGTTTTCCATCTACCTCGGAGAATGCGGGCTGGTTCCCCTTATTCCGCCTCAGTTACACTGTGTCAGCGACTGCTGCGCTAACACCGTTTCCGCGTACGCTTACATCATAATTACCGCGCAAACATTTGGGGTTACACTCAACTGGTATGAGAGGTTCACTTGGGGGGGGGTGAGGGGGGAGAGGGGGAAGAGGGGGGCCGAACCGCACAATAACCCTGGGTTCAGTGTGGGGTGGCGCTGGGGTAGGTGGACTGCTGTGGCCTGATGTGGGATTATGAACGACTGAGGGCTACGGCTCATTATCACTACATCATCATCAGTGGAAGGCAACGGGAAACCACCACTGGAATCACTTTCCTAGACGCTCATGCCGTTTACATCTCTGACGAGGTTTACCTCATGACAAGACCTGCATTTAGGCAAAACATGAAGTAAAAAAAAAAAACATACATACATCAAGAATAATGGTGGAGAATGTTGATAACGTCTGCTTTATTTAAAATGTTTTAAGAGTTTTCACTTTAAAAATTCTGAGGCATCCCTTTCCAGCAAGCCCTCGTGTCTAGCCACTCACGTAAATATTTGAGACGACTTTTTAATCTGAACGTTTCTGTCTTGGCCTATAGGTTTGGGGATGTTGTTGTTGTTGTTGTCTTCAGTCCTGAGACTGGTTTGCTGCAGCTCTCCATTCTACCCTATCCTGTGCAAGCTTCTTCATCTCCCAGTACTTATTGCAACCTACATCCTTCTGAATCTGCTTAGTGTATTCATCTATTGGTCTCCCTCTACGATTTTTACCCTCCACGCTGCCCTCGAAAGCTAAATTTGTGATCCCTTGATGCCTCAGAACATGCCCTACCAACCGGGACCTTCTTCTTGTCAAGTTGTGCCACAAATTCCTCTTCTCCCCAATTTTATTCAATACCTCCTCATTAGTTATGTGATCTACGCACCTAATCTTCAGCATTCTTCTCTAGCACCACATTTCGAAAGCTTCTATTCTCTTCCTGTCCAAACTATTTATTGCGTATGTTTCACTTCCATACATGGCTACACTAAACGACTTCCTGACACTTAAATCTAAACTCGATGTTAACAAATTTCTCTTCTTCAGAAACACTTCCCTTGCCATTGCCAGTCTACATTTTATATCCTCTCTACTTCGACCATCATCAGCTAATTTGCTCCCCAAATAGCAATCCTCCTTTACTACTTAAAGTGTCTCATTACCTAATCTAATTCCCTCAGCATCACCCGACTTAATTCGACTACATTCCATTATCCCCGTTTTGCTTTTGTTGATGTTCATCTTATATCATCCTTGCGAGACACGAGGAAACCGGTGTGAAAATCTGTACAGTAAGGACAGGAACGCTGCTGTTTCGTGAAACACAGAACGAAGTACGAAGTGGAAGAGGTGTTCCTTAAAAGCCTAGCACGGAAGGTGAGCATATTATGACATAAAAATCGAGCGCCTGTGTTTGTGGGAGGGAAAGCGCGCAGCGTTAATCCGGGCTGTGTGGACCCGCCGGCGAGCGGCCCCTGCGGCGAGGAGCCGGCAGCACCCAGCCGAGAACACGGATCTGCTCTCAGCTGCGGCCGCCGGCGCCCCGGCCTAAGCCGCCAGCCACTTGTCATGGCGAACCCTCACCGCCGGACGCTCGGTCGGCTTCATTACTCCACACCGCTTCCAGACGGAGGCGGCCTCGAATGGGAGTCTACTTCGTGCGATACAGGAAAGCACCGTCTTCATAACAGAAATGGCCATCAAGAAACTACGAGGTCTGCTACAAAAGTATCAGACTTTGGCCAGGAAGAAAAACTGGGCCATCTGGAGCGTTGGACACCTAATCGCCTTCAAAGTAGTCCCTTGGGACTCCACACACTTCTTCCGGCAATGCCTCAATTGTTAGAAGTATGCCGAAAAAGCCTCTTTCGGGATGGTTTAGCTCGGCTGTCGTTGTTGCCACAATGTCCTCTCTTATCTGAAATCGCATTCCTGTAAATGGCCTCTTGAGTTTGGGGAACATCCAAAAGCCTAAGGAAGCCATATCAGGGGAGTAAGGAGCCTGCTGAAGCACTGAAATCTGATTGTTCGCCAAAAAGTCAATCAAGTGCGAGGAATATACAGGAGCATTATCGTGATGGAGGTACCAATTTCCTGTTGACCACAAGTGCGGTCTCTTGCACCACACAGCATCCCGTAGGCGACGGAGGACGTCTCCGTAGTGCCCTTTGCTGATTGTTTGACACTGTGGTGTTCTAATGAATGCCCTTACTACTTAAATTGATTTTGCTGAAAGTCTTAAGTTACATGAAATCAGCCTATTAAAATCTCTGGTGGAGCCCTTCTTCTTAATATTCAGCGGCTGGCTTGCTAGAAAAGATCTTCACATACGTTATTATTATTAAGCGCTGCATTCAGTTGGGAAGAAATCGATCGTTTTGAACACTTCGTTCAGTTTACGACAGATCTAAAATTTCAGATGTGGACGAAGCCTTTTTGGACGATTTCAATAAAACTCAGAGATTGCAGGCTCTCTTCGTCACAGCTGAAACTTCCCAATTAATTACAGGCCCCAGACAATCATCAACAATTCAGACAGAGAACGCATTCGTCATTCACTCTAAAATGAAATGGTCACAAACCTTATTTCTGAGGAAAATTGTATATTGAATCCATTTCCGTACATGTTCCGTTTCCGTGGATTTTTAGTCTCATGAAATTTACTTTTACAAGTCCTTCTTTCTCTTTGTCTACCCCGCTAGCGGCACAAACTTTCCTGCCTCGCTTTATCGCGAAGAAGAGTAAATAAATCTCCTTTTGCAATACGAAAATCTTCCAACCGATACTTTCCGAAGCTGTTCCTTTCCCTCTCTTTCTATCTCTCCTTCTATAACTATAATGACCATGGAGCATACACCTGTGTACCTCTGTTGTTCCAAAGAATAAACGTACTCGAAAAAATACCTTGGCGTCGACGAGCTGTCGGCGCATATATTACTAGAAAATCTGCTCAGATACTTTTCATACGTAAATAAATGTGGATGATTTGATTGACCATTATTAATTATTGCGTGGTAGAGGTAATTTTCCGTGGGGAGATTACAATACCCCTCGCAGCGAGCGAAGTTTGTGAGGGCAATTTTTATTCACCGAACACACTTCGCGAGCTATCTATTAGCGTGGATAACCCGGAAGTGATGATTGTCAGTCCTCCGACTGAAAAAGAATATTGTGTTTGAACTAGACGAAGAAAAGAAATGTTGAAGACAGAAGAAATGAAGAGACCGGTACCGCGGCTGTATTACTTTTACGTGCATCTAGGTGTTATGTTTGCTGTGCACAACCAAGGAAGATGATCTTTCATGAACGTATGTCAGGGTCTACCCATTCTGGAACTTTCTTAAGCAGGGAAACCTTGGAAAACCTCTTAAGCTTAGACCCCCAGCCTACGGTACATAGAAGATAGGAAAGCCTATAGAAGAACAAAAATAATTTTGAAATTTATCTCTAAAGGAAAGATAGGGCCTAATTAGTACCACGATTTGGAGAAGAGTAGTTTGTGCCTCTAGCAAAAAAAAAACGTTTTACAATAAATAACGTGAATTTGCGTTTTACAATCTTGCTTCTAGGACAATATATCTTGCGGTGCTAAACTCCCCCGGGTCTTGCATGTCCCCGACGTCCACAGTTGTAGTCGGTCTTCTATGCGGCCCCCTCTGTCGTTGATCTTCTACGCGGCCCACAATGGGAAGAGTAGAAGGGACAGGGATACTCGAATTCACATGCAACATTCATTCCAAAAGGATTAGCAATGACCAAAAGGGAAACTCTTCCTGTAAGAGAACTGATTAGGTAGCACCGTCCAAGATTCTCCTTTTTGAAAGCAAAATCCTTGTGGCTTCATGGATCCTTTTTGTTACGACGTACTTCAAGGAATTCAACTCTTAATTAATGATGTTGCCAAAAGCATCATCAGATTTACTCTCGTTTGAATACTCCTTTTGACTTTGCCTCCCCACTTGTGCTTATAAGTCCAAAAGTTTTAACAGATTTTCTGTGACTGATTTGTTCTTCGTAATTTAAAGGATTCATGTAACTGACTATAGATTTTGGATTCAAATTATCGAATAATGGAAAGTGTAGTTCATTTTATTGCAAGACATCATCCATATTTCTTTGATAAGTCATATAATTTAGCTATACTCAAAAAAAACTTTTTATTCTAAATACATATATTTCTACACTTGAGTGCTGAAATGTAGAAGTTATTAGCATTGAAGAATGCGGATTCACTTCTTTCATTTACTCTCTGATTCATACGGCGTTCATCCATGCTCATATATGGAAATGGATTTTTCACACAAAATTCCCAAATGAACACGAACCATTAAATTACTAGTGAATCTATGAATACTACTTTCTTTAATCATTCAATAAAAAATTAAAACTCTTAGCTTCTAATTATACCACCTATTCCTTTTAAAGTTCAACATGAATCAATTTATCCTCGCGTTTGGTGCGAGTCTCTTACAAAGAATATCTGTATCGTCTATATCGATTTTAATTCTCGCGCTGACGTCAACTGTTTTGCGCGGGAAATAATCGTTGCGGCGTTAACCGTCACTCACGATTCACTACCACAATTCACATATTTACACATTTAAGCGTTCACATGAGATTATATACGAATCTTCACTCGAACCTCTTTAGATTATTCAGCGTCATTTGCAGGGAAACATTTTATTCTTCTTGAAGGTCAGTCAGATCTTTTATACATCTTGATAACATTAGCAATGCTAAAGTTCTATGTTCACCCAAACCACAGGTGAAGCCTGTCTCCACTATCCTTTTTTACAACCCTCAATAGTACTAATGAGTCATTACTTCTATACTCTATGTCACTAACTAACTATTTCAATTTAAAGGCTTTTAACATTACACACACACAGTTTATTGTTATATTTTTTACGAGCGTTCATCTCTGTCACTCGGAACACCATTCCTCCCTATCTTCTAATCTTCATTATATCTTTTTAAGTCGTTATGAGGAAATAACCCTTTTATTTTGTTCGATCCCGGGTATGCTAACAGATAAGCTCCAGGATTCGGAATTTGTAGGATAATGTATGGTCCAGTATATAGTAACTCCCATTTCTTTATACTTTTCTTTATTACGGATGATTTGGTATGTCGTTTGACTAGTACCTTCTCGCCGACATGGTATGTCTGTACCCTCTTGATCAATTTGTCATATCGTTGTTTTCTTTGATCAGCCTTTTTCGTCATATTTATGATAGCTTGTCTTATTTTTTCTTCCCAAGGCATCTCGGTTTCCTGAGTTTTGGGGATATGGTCAGTCCAGAAGTTTTCCTCCTTTTCTTCGAACATCAATTCACGAGGTGTATATCCAGTTGAGGAGTGTGGCCTGTTATTGTATATTTGCTCAAACTCTTCCACATAATTTGCCCACGCAGTTTGCTTATTATGACAATACGTCCTCATAAATCGATTGAATTCTCTAAAAATCCTCTCCACCAAATTACCTTGTGGGTGGTAAAATGATGTTAGTACGTGTTTCACACCGACTTGAGACAAAGTCTGCTTCCACCGGAGTCCCGTAAATATTTTAGCATTGTCAGTTATGATCGCCTTTGGTATACCCACATGTGGAAGATAATCTCTTATTAATCTTAATACAATTACTTTTGCTGTAGCAGTCTTTATCGGGTATAGCTTTACGTATTTCGTGCACACATCCAGAAATGCTAACACATATTTAACACCACCTCTTGAAGTAGGTAACGGTCCACACAGATCGCACGAAATTAATCCTTTTGGTTCTTGTACTACTATAGAGCATAATGGGTGCTTAGTCCCTTTTGAATCCGGCTTTGTTTTTTGGCAGATTATGCACCTCTTTAAGACCTCGTGCACTCTGCGCTTTATGTTGGGGAAATAACAGTACCCACTTATCTTGTCTGCACATTTTGTCGCACCGAAATGTCCCCAGGTCAAATGAGTGAACCAGACAAGTTTCTCTATTTGTGCCTCAGGTATACAAACACACCAACGGACTTTGTTTGGCCTTCCACAGCGGAAAAATAATACGCCATTTACTAGCTTGTAATAATTTGCAATCTGATCCGAAGGTTGCTGTTGTAACCTTTGAATGACACTTCCCCATTGAGCATCCTTTTTCTGTAACTGGGCCATATGCACACACAAATTGATGTAGTACGTCTTATATGGATTTTCCTGCAGCAGCAATATCGGGAATTCTGAGGAATTATTTACTTCAATCTCTTTGGTTAAACCCTGCGGTGACCTTGATAGAGCGTCCGCAATAATGTTTTGCTGCCCTGAGACATGTACGATCTGAAACTGGTATTGTTGCAGAGCGAGAGTCCATCTAGCCAGTCTGGGGTGTAACAGTTTACACGTTTGTAAAAACGTTAATGATTGGTGATCGCAATATACGATAGTCTTCGACCCATATAAGTAATAGTGAAATTTTTTAAATCCCCAGACGACCGCAAGAGCCTCCAATTCTGTCGTCGTGTACGTTCGTTCACAGTTGGACAAAACACGACTAGCAAACGCAATCGGACAAAAGTTAAGCTGTCCATTTATCTTGCGTACTTGGAAAAGGCACGCTCCAAGACCCACATTTGACGAATCTGTTGACAAATAGAATTCCTCTTGCATGTCCGGATGGTACAAAAGCGGTGCATTTACTAATTGCTTCTTTATCTCTTCGAATGCTTCTTGACACTCTAATGTCCAGAGCCAGGGCACATCCTTCTTCAGCAAACTATTCAGTGCTGCTGCATTCATGGCCTGATTCGTGATAAATCTTCTAAAAAATGATGCAAGACCCAAAAACCCTTTTAATTGCCTCCTATTTCTTGGTGTTGGAAACTTACTAATCGCCATTAGCTTTTCCTTGGTCGGTAAAATTCCCTTTGCGTCAATTATATGCCCCAGGAACTTGATTCTATTTAGTGCAAAATGTGATTTCTGTAGGTTAGCAGTTATTCCCATGGTTTTGAAAACGTCCAACACCCGCCTCAGTAAAGTAATATGCTCTTCCCAGGTCTTCGATGCAATAAGCATATCATCAACAAATACTGTTATCCTGCTTCTTAGTTCTGGGCCTAATGCGTAATCTAGCGCTGCTATAAAAATCCCAGCACTAATGTTGAGTCCGAAAGGAACTACAGTAAATTGGTAACTTCTTCCTGCATAAATGAAAGCTGTATATTTCCTCGATACCTCATCCAGCTTGACTTGCCAATAAGAACTCCGCAAATCGATGCTCGTCAAATATTGGACATCCTGAAACCGTTGTATCAGTTCGTCTATGTTTTCCGGGTGTGTCCTCACTGGAATTATAATTTTACTTATTTCCCTGGCGTCGAGTACCAGTCTCACAGTTCCATTTGCTTTTGGCACAACCAACAATGGGGAGCAGTATGGGCTTGTAGAGGGTTCGATCAAACCCCATTTCAACATGCGATCTATTTCCTTTTGAACTTGAGCCTTTAACCTCCAGGGAACAGGATAGAAAGTTCTACAATACGTTTCGTGCGGCTTAACGTAGAGATGGCATATGTATCCTTTAATCACTCCTGGCCTTTCATCAAACACGTTTTCATACGCTGATAATAACCCTTTGAGCTGCTTCTTCTGATCTTCCGTGATGCAGTCGGATTCATTTAACTTCTCATCCACTAATTGACCGAAATCTCCTTTGACTTTGAACTCATTATTCACGTGCTGTTTAGAATTTCGTGCAGTCCTGATTACTTGCACACTGATCCCACTATTATATTTTCTGGTAAGGCTTTCTTTTTTCAACAAGTCCAATTCAATTTCTTGTTTATTTACATCTAACCAAATTTTTCCTGTTTTAAAATCTATTCTGCATCCGTATTTACGCAGGCTGTCGACTCCGATAATGCAGTCTACCACCAAATTTTTCACCACAAGGAATGTGCTTAATATTGCTACATTTCCTACTTCTACACTAAGTAGTGACTGCACTTTTACATTCGCCGATCGAGCCCCAACGGCGCCTATTATTTTGCAATTTTGAACTGGAAAAATTGGTACTCGTCTTATATTTCTGATCTTGTTGAATAGAGCCTCCGAAATGACATTTGTGGTTGCAGCTGTGTCTAAAACTGCCACTATAGGTACAGTTTCCAAAATGACTTGCACTTCGGCTACTGCCACCTGTTCCCTATTCTCATCTTGGGGTTCTAAGTCCTCGGTCAATTCATCTGCCAGTAATCGTCCATCATTATACGTTAGCATGGGTATACATATCCTGTTGCCCCTCAACCTATTGTTGACCGCTCCTCCGGGGCACGAGTGGGTCCTTACAAGTTTGTTGGATTTTGATTCACCTGGTGGTTGACCTCCTCCGTCACTTCGGTAATTACCGGTTGATTCGCGGATGTCCGTCCCCACTGATGTTGGTTATTTGAGTTTGTTCCCCCCGGTTGGTTCCACTTTCTATTACTGTTATTGTTCCAAGCTTGTGGTCTGAAATTCCTTTCGTTCCCCCATACGGGATTATATCGTTTCCCATTCCTGTTGTTCCTTGGATAGCCCTTCGCAAGACTATTGCCGGTATTATTATTGAGATTTTGAGGGGTTTCTCCACTATTTATCGATCTCTGTGCGTTCCCTTGCCTACCATTTGGCGGAGGTTCTATCTCCCGATATTGGAATCTGTTGTTACGGGCTTTCTGGTTGTTCTCTTCTATAATATCTATATGATCTAACGTCGTGAGGAACGACTCCAGGTCTTTATCGTTGCCGTAAATTAATTGATTCCGGATGCTCGTTGGTAATCTTGCTTTAAGTATGTTTATTATGTCTGGCAAAGGCATAGGTCTGTCCCAATATCTAGTTTTATTTATATATTTTTCAAAATACTTCCTAAGGCTTCCTTTCGAAAAGGAGAAAGGCTCTGGGTAGAGCACCTCCTGCCTTAGGCGTTCCTGTACTCCTTCTGACCAGAACTTTGCTAAAAACGCTTTCTCAAAATCGTCATAGGTCGAGCAAACAGAGGTCATATCCGAGGCCCATATCGCCCCCGAACCTTGTATATACCCAGTAACGAAACTGATCTTCTGCCACTCCGACCAATTTCTGGGTAGAACTCCTCTAAAACTTCGAATAAAAACAATCGGATGGACCCCCCTTTTGTCAGTATTAAAAATCTGAAATTGCCGATGCTTTATCATTTTTTCTTCGGCATGGCAAAGGCTTTCGTAATCTCCGTCAGATAAAACTTCACGCGAACAACTAGCTCGTGGCAATTTAATATTTGAGTTACTCACACAAGTCGGTATTGTGTGCGAATGTGCAGTAACTGGCTCTATAGTCGCTGGCAACTTCTGCTGCTGGCCGGTATTCATTTGTTCTGAGCCTTGTTGTGAAACGCGTATCGACTCTGCTATCGTTTGTTTCCAATGCTCGAGATCAGCACCTAACTGCTGTCGCACTTCCTCTAGTCCTTTCGCAAACAAATTCTCTTCCTGTTTGCCGCACAGACTCTGGAATGCTTCTTTAACATTATGCTCAACGTTTTCACACATTAGCCTTTTGTTTTCTAATGTGATTTCGGATAATTTACCCGTTAATACATTAATCTGGTGGTCTATAACGTCTTGACGTTCTGTCAGATGTTCCACACTTTCCTTTATGTTCGTCTGCGTACGTGCCAATTCAGGAAGTTGCGCAATTGCACACGACATGGCATCTTGCTTTTGTACTAATCGCGGAACCATTTCCACCTGTTCGCGTACGGTATCTATCTTAATAGCCACGTACTCCTTCATTTCTACACGTACGCGGTGAGTAGATTCCTCACATTGAGCTTTAACCAATTCGATTTGTGCAGTTAATTTTCGTTCCGTCTCTTCGGCCTGATCTTTAAGTTCCTTTGTCTTCGCCTCTATCCGTTGTTCTAATTCGGAAAAACTGTCGTGTAATTGCTGCTTAATCTCAGCTTTCAGCTTTTCCTGCCCTTCCGTAACTGATGCTAACTTCGTATTCAAATCATTTTGCCCCTCAGTAACTGAGGCTAACTTCGCATTCAGATCATTTTGCCCTTCATTCACTGCGGCGAACTTCGCGTTAATGTCGGTTTTCAAATTTTCTTGCCCTTCAGTAACTGAGGCTAATTTTGTATTCAAATGGTTTTGCCCTTCAGTAACTGAGGCTAATTTCGCGTTAATGTCAGTTTTCATATTTTCCTGCCCTTCAGTAACTGAGGCTAATTTCGCGTTAATGTCAGTTTTCATATTTTTCACGTTCTCCGTTAACATCTGCATCTGCCTCATGATAATGACCAATGGGTCTAATCCATGTTGCGTACTGGCTGATACATCTCCCGCCGTGTCTACCGGGCGTTCTATTGCGCTATCTGTAGCGATCGGTTCTACAACACTCCTTACTACATCATTATCATCAGTGCTCACAGCTGAAGGCTGTTGCGTATTGCTCTGCTCTGCTTGACTCATCTTAAACATTGCCCTCGTTAAAACCATATAAATGTTCTACCGTCAAGATATATATATATATCTCCCTTCACACGAATACTTCTGTGGCTACTTTGTTATGGTACTTATACAGGTAAATGCAACTAGGGCAAGTGAACCAAACTACTTCTGTTATGAACACAATTAGAAAATGTTCAAATCTACGACTACTTCCTCAATACTAGTAAAGTTACAAAAAAATTATAGATCTGGCCTTTTTTCTGCGTCCAGCGTGCTGCGTTTATTTGTCGATGAAATAATGCGCCTGCGAGTATTTCTTCTCTTTTCCACGTTAAGTTGTCTCGTCGTAGTTCACATGAAACAAAGAACAAAATTATTTTAACAACGTCCAAAAACGTGTCCTGTCACGGATTGGCCATTCTAATGAATGCCCTTACTACTTAAATTGATTTTGCTGAAAGTCTTAAGTTACATGAAATCAGCCTATTAAAATCTCTGGTGGAGCCCTTCTTCTTAATATTCAGCGGCTGGCTTGCTAGAAAAGATCTTCACATACGTTATTATTATTAAGCGCTGCATTCAGTTGGGAAGAAATCGATCGTTTTGAACACTTCGTTCAGTTTACGACAGATCTAAAATTTCAGATGTGGACGAAGCCTTTTTGGACGATTTCAATAAAACTCAGAGATTGCAGGCTCTCTTCGTCACAGCTGAAACTTCCCAATTAATTACAGGCCCCAGACAATCATCAACAATTCAGACAGAGAACGCATTCGTCATTCACTCTAAAATGAAATGGTCACAAACCTTATTTCTGAGGAAAATTGTATATTGAATCCATTTCCGTACATGTTCCGTTTCCGTGGATTTTTAGTCTCATGAAATTTACTTTTACAAGTCCTTCTTTCTCTTTGTCTACCCCGCTAGCGGCACAAACTTTCCTGCCTCGCTTTATCGCGAAGAAGAGTAAATAAATCTCCTTTTGCAATACGAAAATCTTCCAACCGATACTTTCCGAAGCTGTTCCTTTCCCTCTCTTTCTATCTCTCCTTCTATAACTATAATGACCATGGAGCATACACCTGTGTACCTCTGTTGTTCCAAAGAATAAACGTACTCGAAAAAATACCTTGGCGTCGACGAGCTGTCGGCGCATATATTACTAGAAAATCTGCTCAGATACTTTTCATACGTAAATAAATGTGGATGATTTGATTGACCATTATTAATTATTGCGTGGTAGAGGTAATTTTCCGTGGGGAGATTACAGTGTGTACTCATGGTAAAGCACCCCGCTGGTGTCAATGAAAGCGGGCACCTTCACTTTGACATTACTGCACACTTGGTGATGACGATAAATGCTTCCACTGGGATATATGGTTTCCAGGTCATACGCAGACACACCCAGGACTCGTCAAAAGTGCTTCTGGTGTTCACGAAGTTGGGGTTGCTTTTGTAGAATCCAGCATGTCCTGTGAGACGCCAACATATAGTTACGTTTGCCCCGCCATCAGCAGCTTTGGCACGGGTTTCACCTACACTCTCTTCATGGCCAAATCTTTGGTCACAATGGAATACGCCTAAAAAGTGCTGATGCTACACCACAATGTTAACTTTGGCAGTGACGTAGTCATTTGGCATATTGATGGCCGACTAAAGTGTCATTTCGCTTGCAATAAAAAACCGACATGAGTACTACACACTTCCTCACTCCAGGTGTTAGTTTTTTTTTTTTTAAAGCGTCTGCTACTTTTCTAACAGGCCTCGTTTAGGGTGTCTTTTTAAACAGTTATAATTTCTTTATTTATGAACCAGTTTTCTTAGAACTACTTTTGTTAGAATCAGCACTTCTTGAGGTTGTGCCTAATATAATTTTATTCTTTTATTTGAGTTGGAAAATGATGCACGTGTTGACTAAGGAAGAACGAATGAAAATAGGAACTCGTTATGAGGTCTGGGAATATGTGGTGACTACAAAGATGATGGAGGGCTAAAGGAGGGTTTCATACAACAGAGGGTGCAAAAAGAGTCAAAAATTGCCAGGACACCAGAGAATGTTGACAGAGTTCGTGAAATGTTCATGAGGAACACTCAGAATTCACTGCATCAAGGATCTCTTTAATGTAGTCTTTCACATTAAGCAGTTGCAAGATCTCACTTTTATGCTGTGGAAGCCAGTTTTAGTGTCAGCAATTGTTTCATGATGACTGTGACAGAAGAATGGACTCTGGAGCCATTATCTTGGGTTGGTATGATGACTGACCTGAACTTTTTGAGAACGTTCTGTGGATTGATGAGGCAGTTTTCCACATCGGAGTATTTGTAAAGAAGCATAACTGTCATTGTTAAGCAGCTGAAAACCTACACGAATGTGAAACTTCCTGGCAGATTAAAACTGTGTGCCGGACCGAGACTCGAACTCGGGACCTTTGCCTTTCACGGGCAAGCGCTCTACCGGTAGAGCACTTGCCCGCGAAAGGCAAAGGTCCTCAGTTCAAGTCTCCGTCTGGCACACAGTTTTAATCTGCCAGGAAGTTTCATATTAGCGCACACTCCGCTGCAGATTGAAAAGATCATTCTGGCTACACGAATGTGCTGAAAAAGCGCAGGGGTCTCCATAGGTGACGGTACGGTATGCATCATGTCAACCGAAGTTGTTGGTCTTTTCTTTCTTTGGAACGCAATGAATGGCGAGATATTCCTCGACATGCTGCAAGATCCGTATATGTCCAGCAATTTCACAATGAAAAATCCCACGGTTTCACTTCATGCAGGACGGAGCACCTGCGCGTTTTGCAAATGATATACGTGAATGGTTGCAGAATCATTTCCCAGATCGTTGCACTGACAGCTGTCGTGCATATGAATGGCCTGCCTCCAGCCCCGATTTAACACCTTGCGATTTTTTTTCTCTTGGTTGCGCTGAGTAGGACGTTTACAAGAGAAAACCTCAGAACTTGGATAAAATTGGAAGCAGAAATATCCGATGTATCAGGTAAAGAATGTTGGAGCTTATGTGGAAGTTTAGAAAGATATTAAACACAAGTTCATGGAGTACTGTTTCTAACAAAAGCAGTTTTAAGAAAATTGGTTCATAAATAAAGAAATTATAACTGTTTAAATAAAGGTTCAAATGGTTCAAATGGCTCTGAGCACCATGGGACTTAACATCTATGGTCATCAGTCCCCTAGAACTTAGAACTACTTAAACCTAACTAACCTAAGGACAGCACACAACACCCAGTCATCACGAGGCAGAGAAAATCCCTGACCCCGCCGGGAATCGAACCCGGGAACCCGGGCGTGGGAAGCGACTTAAATAAAGGAAGTGACTCATCAGACACCCTGCAGACATCTCAAGACCACACCCATTGCTTGCAGTCCTCAGAAGCTAACTGCTACACAGCAGGCCTAGGCTGACCAAATTACAAAGAGAAAAAACCGGAACACTTTTGTGTATACCTAAACTCGTTGCTACAAATCACATTTATCTGTCTTGTCAGTTATCTCAGATTTTGAAATCGATAATAGGCAGATGATGACAGCAGTTGAAGACCCGTAGCGAGAATGTAAATGGTTCAAATGGGTCTGAGCACTATGGGACTTAACATCTGAGGTCATCAGCCCCTAGAACTTAGAACTGCTTAAACCTAACTAACCTAAGGACATGACTCACATCCATGCCCAAGGCAGTATTCGAATCTGCGACCGTAGCGGTCGCGCGGTTCCAGACTGAAGCGCCTAGAACCGCTCGGCCAAAGCGGCCGGCAGCGTGGATGTATCTTAGTTTCGTGACTTAGGAAGGAAAATGTTGGTACATTACACATAAATGAATTCTTTTCTTCACAAACCAAAACGATTGATGTATTCTTTTTCATTGTATTAACTTGGACATATATTCTGCAATAATTAGTCACTTACTAGGGACGTAGGTACAGTTTGTTAATTCTGAAAAATATGTAATACTACGAATCTGTAATCGGATACCAGGCATACATTTCATTCTAAAATTTAAGATTTCTATTGACTCCAGACGTTTAGGACAAGCATGCATCATATTCGATAACCACTGCTAACACGCGACGCATTGCTCGAATTCTTTATATAATTAACTTCCATACGACTGCAGTCCCGTTTGGTTTTGCTTGTCTACAGAACCATAAAGTGGATGGCCGGCAAGTTAGAGATTGGGGTAGGTAGCAACTTGTTTTCTTTTCGATATATCTCTCACTCTTCCTTTAGGCATAAGACCAGTTAAACCAAACTCGGTACGCCCACATAATGTGAAAATGTATATTTCTGTGACGTTCTACTTCTAGAAAACTTGTTTTTCGCAAATAATTAAATGAGAAATATTGCTGCATGCATTTTGTTCCTCAATTAAAAGCCGGGAGAAACATGTGTCCCGACTGATTTTATTGGAACGCCAGACATTTACGTGGAAACCGGGATTGTCACAAATATTATTCTGTCTCTGAGACCTCTTTTCTTTGTCTCCCCCTCTCACTAGCCTTTTGATTCAAAAAGTGTAATGATCGACGTAATTTTTGAATGGAATTCAGAGATCTTGCAGCAGCAAAAGCAAATTTTGTGTGCAATAAACTTACTGCGTGCTGAGGACAATAGACTCGTAGTATACCTCAATAAAACTTGGCTTTCACAAAACCACAGAGAGAAATATATTTTGATTACTTCAGCGGAAATATTGGTTTGAAAGTACCTACAGTTACTTTCATAAATTGTATATCTGGGATCTGGGTGCTGAGTGCATTGACGAGAAGCCAGTAAGAACGGCAAATAAAAATTTTCGGGAGACAGGTAATATCCTCCATCGTATTGTGGGAAGCCATCGGAGCTAAATTCCTGGCGGAGGCATACAAGCCCTCTCGCTCTGTCAAGTTCAGACACTCTCCTAAATAAAATTTATTCATAGGGGACACAATACAGTAATGTTCTCTGGTGTTACCAAAATTAATTTTATTATTTTCTTCTCAATTTTCTCGCTGGAAAATTTCTACAAGGTCCTTCAGAACGCGAAATTCATCAGCGACAAAGTTTTCCGTTACACAAGCGGTACAGTTACACACTTCTTACGGTAGTTAATTTTTTTTAATCTCAGAATAATATCATGTTTTCAAAAGAGAATATATATGACAATAGAATATATACGACACTTTCTGCAGGACATGACCGTCATTTTTCAGGACAATGCTCAAGCATGTACAGCGCAAGCTGTTATTGATTTGTTTGACTGATGGGTCTGCTAAATGCTGTACCACCTACCACACTCCCTTGACTTAAGCCTTCGTGAGTTCAAGTCAATTTCTAAACTGAAGGAAGTACTTCACGGAATTCATTTCAAAACTGCTACTAATTCGTCGGGCAATAGACCGTGCTGCTCGAACTATCAACGGCCGGCCGAAGTGGCCGTGCGGTTAAAGGCGCTTCAGTCTGGAACCGCGTGACCGCTACGGTCGCAGGTTCGAATCCTGCCTCGGGCATGGATGTGTGTGATGTCCTTAGGTTAGTTAGGTTTAATTAGTTCTAAGTTCTAGGCCACTCAGAAGTTAAGTCGCATAGTGCTCAGAGCCATTTGAACTGTCAACACAACTGGCACTGTTTAGAGTATCTTACGACTTCCACATCGCTGGCAACGGGTTATACACAATGCTGGTGACTACGTTGAAGGTCAGTAAAACTGTGAAACACGTATCTATCTTGTACGAGCTGTAAACAAACAGTTGCCACTACTGAAGTTCCAAGCCTCGTACATGACCTCAGGAACGAAACACAGCATTCTTTTCCCATTTTCGAATTTGGAGAACTGAATGTAAATTTTGTTTAAAGAATTAATTTCAAGCGTTTTGTGTTTGGTATTCACATACATTAATAGCGATCAGTAATTCAGTCTTGTTCTCATCTTTTTAATTTCGCTGATTAATACACAATTAAGCCTAAACAGTTTGGAAGTAATTCATTAATGAGTCTCTGCATCTCCCTTGTTATTTTAAAAGTTGTAAAACGTAGCAATACGGACTCGTATTGTAAGTCGCAAGTTCTGATTATTAACTTGTGTCCGCCTAGCGCTCAGCACACCTACACTGCACTCCGTAACTTGTATTTTAGTTATGACAGAAGCAACTTGTTTCTTTTAGCTGATTCCTGAGAAATGCATTTGATTTCCAATAGCCTGTTTCTCCAGTGTTCCACAGGTAAGCCAAGTGATTATTAGTACCCGAGTTAAAAATGTTTTGTGGACTTAGGGAACAGTAGTCATTGTCCACCCATACAACATTCAGTGAAGCAATAACGGGTATGATATACATTTTGATATTATTTATTTCAGTGATTGTTAAATGTTTTGTGTTGGATATTCATGTATTGTTATCAGGTATAAAATTTGTGCAGTAACGTAATATTCAAATGTAGAAGGTCAGATGTGAATTTTTCACGGGGATTGCATATAATATATGTGATCATGCACTCAGTTACTTTAAACACAGAAGCTCCATACATATTACAATTAATAGTTAAATACAGCTAACACAATATAAACATTCAAACAGGAAAGTTCTACAAGAGGTGAAACTTATACCTGAAAATAGTCACCAAAAATACACATGTGAGGCAGTTACGTGTCATGGCAGGAACATTTCTTATAATTTTTTACATACTTATAAGGGAAACTGCTACAATTAAGTCTGCTAGCGAGACATTGACCTAAGAAAAATACAGATATTTCCACGGCATATGATGATCTAAAAAATACGTTCTAAAATGTTAACACAAAATATTAATCACCCACCTAAAAGAACACTGTCGACATTTTGGAGCGTTGAAGATGGTGTATGTCGCCATACGACCCTATACTGATGATATAAGCTGTGACGGTGAAATGGCATACATGTGCCAAAACGTTGCATGGAAATAATGGGTGATAACAGAAAGGAGCTGCCAGGTTTGGTCGTCTTCAACCTCAAGGAAGTTGCCTCATTTTTTAGTCTACCAAAGTGTGTTGTCAAACCTCTCAATAAGGAGTAGTATACTGCTCACAACCGTTTAACGAGGCATAACACAGTGGCGGTGGAAACATTCTAATCTGCGGTGACTGGAGATGTGTGAGACACCTTGACAATGGTAACCACTTTAAAAACGGGAACCGCGCTGTCAGTGGGTACAGGCCCCATTCAACCTGTGTGTGACCGAACACTGCAAATAGCAGTGCATCCGATGGACATATGGAGTATTGCACCTCTCAAAGGGTCGTTTCCACAGACGCACACTGACCTTAAACGTCTTCAGTAGCCTTACGAATACAGAAACTGAGATTTAGCTGACTGATTGTGTGTACTGTGGACAGACAATGAGAATTCTGGTGCAGGCTGCATAGTTGCCTATTTCCCCTGTCCCCATCCTCCCTATCTTACCCCTTGTCATGCACTGTTGCCAGTTTGCACCATCCTCTCCCACCCCTCTGACATAGGCCAATTCCCCTTTGAACACAATGTTGGGAAATTAAACGAGTGGTGAAAAATCAAAAATCAAGAGCAAATTCTAAAAAAAATAATTTGGAAATTCAAAAATAGCGCGATTGACCTATGCACAAAGTAATGCAGTCTGAGACTGCACACCTAGGCCAGTTCTCCAAAGTGTGAACTGGTGGAAAACCCAAGATGCATAGTTATTCTACTGGTTGAAAACTCAAAACAACTAATGAAGAGATACTGGTAAATGGAAATGAACGTTTGGCGTCAATGGCCAGGAGGCCCCTTGCGGGGCAGGTCCGGCCGCCTTGGTGCAGGTCTTATTACATTCGATGCCGCATTAGGAGACCTGCCCGTCGGATGGGGATGAAATGATGATGAAGATAGCACAACACAAAGTCCCTGAGCGGAAAAAATCCCCGACCCAGCCAGAAATCGAACCCGGGCCCGTAGGTCAGCAGTGTGCCACGCTGACCACTCAGCTATCTGGGCGGACGGGATACTGGTGCAACTCTATGACGTCAGAATGCCAAAGGAGATCCAAGAAGAATGAATGGGGAACAGTGGTTTGGATCTATGACGTAAGAATCCGAGATGGGTATCTAGGGATATGGCGTAGCTTTAAGACATCAGAGTGCATGATCACAATTCCTGATGGGGGACCTGGGCATACTGGTGCAGTTCACTGATGCAATCTGTGTGGTTACCAAGCCACAAGAAAAATAATTTAAATTCAGTGGTTGCACATCATCTAGCACTCATAAAAGTTTCCAGTTAATTCTCAGAAGCTAACTAGGGAATCGTCCAAAGAGACCTATCGAAACCTGCCCTGAAATTTTTTACAAAGGAAGAAGGCTGCGAAAGCAATGCACTGCCAAAATTTTAGCTGCCAAGAGGAACTACAAGTCATGTTGAAGTTTCACACGTTTTTCCACGTGAAGAGTTTGTAAGTAGGCTGTTTAGGTTTTTATGTTGGAAACGCCACGTAGCGCTCTGTCTGAAAATCGCTGACTGCGCTGCGAGCAGTCTGTGGCTGGTTGCGCTCATTGTTGGAGTATTCACTATTGTGGTGTTGGGCAGTTGGATGTGAACAGCGTGCAGCGTTGGGCACTCGGAGGTGAGCCGCCAGCAGTGGTGAATGTGGAGAGAGAGATGGCAGAATTTTGAGAGGTCACTATAAGCGGACGATCTGGACGTGTGTCCGCCAGAAAAAGGAAATCATTATTAAGGTAAATAGATTTTTTGTTGCCTATCAAAATCTTTCATTTGCTAACTATGATTATCAGTAGTTAGTGCCTTCAGTAGTTAGAATCTTTTATTTAGCTGGCAATATTGGCGCTCGCTGTATTGCAGTAGTTCGAATAACGCAGATTTTTGTGAGGTAAGTGATTCATGAAAGGTACAGGTTATTGTTAGTAGGGACATTCTTTTGTAGGGATTATTGAAAGTCAGATTGCGTTGCGCTAAAACAAATACTGTGTGTCAGTTTAGTGATGATCAGAATAAGTGAATAGAGAAGTGTCTGAGTACGTTCAGTTTTACTCGGCTGTCTTTCTATCACATAACGTAGAAGTTTACTAGCACAGTCATTCATAATTTTTCTAAGGAGACGTACAAGTTTATAACAGTGGTTTGTTCAGCCCTGCCCGCCTAGCGCGCTACTCGGCGAATCACTCACACAGCGCTGCGTAGCGGAATTATTCGGAGTTCACAGACACCAATTTTAGAGCTCCTAATGCGTGGTTTACAATGGAGCGAATGAGCATATGCAGAAAATTCCGTACATTTGCTTGTACATGGGTAGAATCGTTTATACTAGAGGAAACAGAAGAGAAAACGAGGTAGCGAACATTGCCTATGAACGCTGTGCTTTTAGTTTTTGGAGCTAATATTCAGCATACAGGATACAACTCTATCTTGTTAGAGCCACAATGCGAAACTTTGATTTTCAGTGAGGATTATTTTGCGTGGTGAGCACACTGTTCTTGACGGACTATGCAAAATAGCGCAGGGAAGGAAGAATGCAAGTGTCTCAATTTGTACGGAAACGTGACATGCGTGGAGATCGTGCACTTTACACGTAATTGCTTCTCCATCTCTCCTTAGCACTGGTCCAAAATTTTCCTTGTATGTCGTCTGCCATTCTTCTCTGGCTTCTCATTACCAATGACGGGAAATTTATAAACAGAACACCAATTACCGACGTCGAACATCATCTCAATAGGTTACACTATGCACAAGCGTTTCCACTATGCTTGTAAGGTCTAATGGTCATATGCATTTTTTTTCTTCTAAAACAAAAATGGTCTAGTAGCAAAGTGCACGCTTTGTGATCCAGAGAGCGCGACCTGTTCAGACCACATCATTCTCACTATGATTTTTAACCAAGCATCCACTTCTCATAGATGTTGGAGTTGGTTCAGATTCCAAGTTGAACTACAGGTCTCCATTTTCCGATTAGGTAACTGGGAGGATTAGTTACACGTTAGTTAATAGCTGCAGTGTCGGCCAGTTGAAAGACCTGAAAGAGGTCTACCGGGTACACCAGACAGAAGTCTCTTTTGCTCGTGCTTGTTTGCTCCGGTGAAAACTTGGCTTAAATTACACAGAAATGTTTTGAATCATTTCATATCGACATTACAATTTTTGGACAGGAGGCTAGCAGAGAAAATAAAATTATGGTAGTGTTTGATGCCACAGACGACTCCCACCGCCGGCCGGTGGAGCTGAGCAGTTCTAGGCGCTTCAGTCTGGAACCGCGTGACCGCTACGGTCGCAGGTTCGAATCCTGCCTCGAGCATGGATGTGTGTGATGTCCTTAGGTTGGTTAGGTTTAAATAGTTCTAAGTTATAGGGGACTGATGACCTCAGATGTTAAGTCCCATAGTGCTCAGAGCCATTTTAACCATTTTGAACGACTTCCATCAGTAAGGACTTACAATTTGTTGAAATGAAATGTGTCTTGCAGTACTATATTTTATAACAATTCCAGCAGGCCATTCCTTATAATAATGTTTGAATGTTGTACGTCTATCAGTGAAACAGTTCTTTGTTTATTCCCTGCAATCGTCACAAAAATGGGAAGAGTCTATTGAATGACCAAAACAAACGTTTTTCTTGCACCAGGCACATCGGAAAAAGGAAAAATTGATGCAGTCAGGCACGCCGCAGTAACCACTAGTTTTATTTAGACAGAAGTTGGATTAAGTCACAAATGGTCCCGGCCGTTGTTTTCCATATTGCCCCGCATACCAGGCATACTTGATCAAATTCGTAAAGCGTGGCGAAGAAAATTGGTAATGCACAAATGCCTGGAGCTTGAGAATACGGTTACACTGATAAACCTGAAATCAATGAGAGGCATCAGAAATTATGTTGTCTGATAATTTCCTGAAAAATTAATTCCATCATCATCATTATTTAAGACTGATTATGCCTTTCAGCGTTCAGTCTGGAGTATAGCCCCCCTTATAAAATTCCTCCATGATCCCCTATTCAGTGCTAACATTGGTGCCTCTTCTGATGTTAAACCTATTTCTTCAAAATAATTCTTAACCGAATCCAGGTACCTTCTCCTTGGTCTGCCCCGACTCCTCCTACCCTCTACTGCTGAACCCATGAGTCTCTTGGGTAACCTTGCTTCTCCCATGCGTGTAACATGACCCCACCATCTAAGCCTGTTCGCCCCGACTGCTACATCTATAGAGTTCATTCCCAGTTTTTCTTTGATTTCCTCATTGTGGACACCCTCCTGCCATTGTTCCCATCTACTAGTACCTGCAATCCTCCTAGCTACTTTCATATCCGTAACCTCAACCTTGTTGATAAGGTAACCTGAAACCACCCAGCTTTCGCTCCCATACAACAAAGTTGGTCGAAAGATTGAACGGTGCACAGATAACTTAGTCTTGGTACTGACTTCCTTCTTGCAGAAGGGAGTAGATCGTAGCTGAGCACTCCTGCTGCATTAGCTTTGGTACACCTCGCTTCCAGTTCTTCCTCTATGTTGCCATCCTGTGAGAATATGCATCCTAAGTACTTGAAACCGTCCACCTGTTCCAACTTTGTTCCTCCTATTTGGCACTCAATCCGTTTATATTTCTTTCCCACTGACATTACTTTCGTTTTGGAGATGCTAATCTTCATACGATAGTCCTTACATTTCTGATCTAGCTCTGAAATATTACTTTGCAAACTTTCAACCGAATTTGCCATCACAACTGCGTCATCCGCATATGCAAGACTGCTTATTTTGTGTTCACATATCTTGATCTCACCCAGCCAGTCTATTGTTTTCAACATATGATCCATAAATAATACGAACAACAGTGGAGACAGGATGCAGCCTTGTCTTACCCCTGAAACTACTCTGAACCATAATCTTAATTTACCGTCAACTCTAACTGCTGCCTGACTATCCATGTAAAGACCTTTAATTGCTTGCAAAAGTTTGCCTCCTATTCCATAATCTCGTAGAACAGACAATAACTTCCTCCTAGGAACCCGGTCATATGCCTTTTCTAGGTCTATAAAGCATAGATACAATTCCCCGTTCCACTCATAACACTTCTCCACTATTTGCCGTAAGCTAAAGATCTGGTCCTGACAACCTCTAAGAGGCCTAAACCCACACTGATTTTCATCCAGTTGGTCCTCAACTAATACTCGCACTTTCCTTTCAACAATACCTCAGAAGATTTTACCCACAATGCTGATTAAAGAGATACCTCTGTAGTTGTTACAATCTTTTCTGTTTGCATGTTTAAAGATTGGTGTGATTACTGCTTTTGTCCAGTCTGATGAAACCTGTCCAGACTCCCAGGCCATTTCAGTTATCCTGTGTAGCCATTTAAGACCTAACATTCCACTGTATCTGATGAGTTCCGACTTAATTTCATCCACCCCAGCTGCTTTATTGCCCTGCAATCTATTGACCATTTTCTCCACTTCCTCAAATGTGATCCTATTTCCATCATCATTGCTATCCCATTCTACCTCGAAATCTGAAACATTGCTGATCGTATTTTCACCTACATTGAGCAACTCTTCAAATTATTCCCTCCATCTGCCCAAGGCATCCACAGGATTCACCAGCAGTTTTCCTGACCTGTCCAAAATACTTGTCATTTCCTTCTTACCTCCCTTTCGAAGACTGCTAATTACACTCCAGAATGGTTTTCCAGCAGCTTGACCCATAGTCTCCAACCTGTTTCCAAAGTCTTCCCAAGATTTCTTCTTGGATGCTGCAATTATCTGTTTGGCTTTGTTTCTTTCTTCAACATAACTTTCTCTGTCTACCTGAGTTCAAGTATGTAGCCATTTTTGATACGCCTTCTTTTTCATTTTACAGGCTGCCTTGACTGTGTCATTCCACCAAGCTGTTTGCTTGATTCTACTTTTACACACTACTGTTGCAAGACATTCTTTAGCCACTTCTAGTACTGTGTCCCTGTACCTTGTCCATTCCTTTTCCAATGACTGTAATTGACTACATTCAACTAAGTGGTACCTTTCTGAGATCGCTGTTATGTACTTGTGCCTCATTTCCTTATCCTGAAGTTTCTCCACTCTTATCCTCCTACATATGGACCTGACCTCCGGCACTTTCGGCCTCACAATCCCAATTTCACTGCAGATTAAATAATGATCAGTGTGATCAAAGAATCCCCTGAATACACGTGTGTCCCTCACAGCCTTCCTGAATTCGTAATCTGTTATTATGTAGTCAATGACAGATCTGGTTCCCTGCCTTCCCAAGTATACCGGTGAATGTTCTTATGTTTAAAAAAGGAGTTTGTGATTGCTAAGCCCATACTGGCACAGAAATCCAAGAGTTGTTTCCCAATCCTGTTGGCCTCCATATCCTCTCCAAATTTACCCATATCCTTTTGATATCCTTCTGTTCGATTTCCAATCCTGGCATAAAATCACCCACGAGCAGAACACCGTCCTTGTCTCGTTACTCTAACAACTACATCACTGAGTGCCTCATAAAAACTATCCATCTTATCTTGATCTGTCCCTTCACAATGCGAATATACTAACACAATCCTTTTTTTATTGCTAGACACTGTCAAATCTAACCACATCAGTCGTTCGTTTACATACCTTACTGCAACTACGCTGGGTTCCATTTCTTTCCTGATGTAAAGCCCTACACCCCACTGTGCTATTCCTGCTTTGACTCCTGCCAGGTAGACCTTGTATTCTCTCACTTTTTCTTCTTTCTCACCCCTTACCCGAATGTCACTAACAGCTAAAACGTCCAGCCCCATCTTACTTGCAGCCTCTGCCAGCTCTACCTTCTTCCCAGAGTAGCCCCCATTGATATTAATAGCCCCCCATCTCATTACCATTTATTTGCCAAGTCGTATCTTAGGAGTCCATGGTTTGTCAGTTAGAGGTGGGACTACGTCACCTCCAAAGGTCCGAGGCATTTTGCTCTGATTGTTGCCAACATCATATTTAAAGTAACAGGGAAGCAGGTTGCTAGCCTTACTTGCCCCGAGTCCCATTGAGTTTTACCCCTAACGGTTGAGGGAATAACCGGTGGATTTGGTAGTCTTTGCCGTATGAGCACAAAGGTGACCACGGCTCAGAATATGTCCGAGATGCCCAGCCTTATTCCAAAGTAACTGGTATCTCGACTGTCGGGACCACTTACTTGGCCACTCATACGTTGCCCGTGGTTCATGAAATAGGACATGACTACAGGAACCCACACCATGAACCACTGTCGAAAAAATGTTATCGGCAGGTTGAACTTCACTAGTAGTTCCAGGTGGAATCCACATAACATGCACAGATTTTTTGACGTCCTCCACAAAAACGAACGTGTCATTATGTCAAGACCATGACTCCAACAATAGCAATTAATTAGATTCTGCAGCTGGTAGGAATATGTTTCACACGAAATGTTGAAAATTATTCTTCCCATTTTTCCAGATTTTGATACTTTCATTGCAAGACTTGCAACTAAACAGTCCACGTTTTATTTTTGGTACTAATTTGCCTTGCGGTTCTTGAAGACAGATAAACAGCAGCGGAAACAGTAAACCATTCATACTTATCACTGCCATTATCGTATATGAATGTATCATTGCATTCGTTTATTGGGCAACCGACTACCCGTTTTTTCCACCCCGAAATGATAAAGTGCGGTTTACATGCAGTTCTTTTACGAATCCTGACCTATAACTTTATAAACAGCGGTTGTGGGGATAACAGTAAGTTTAAACTTTACGTCAGCTATGAATTTCTCTATGGCATTGTCTATCACTGGCAGCTGAACTACACGTTTACGTGACGTAAACTTGGTAATTTTGCGACTTCCTGTTCCGTACGATTTCTTGAACCTTCGTAGCCAGGTCGACAAAGCCTGGAAATTAGCAAGGTTCATGTCAGGTGCAATTCGGAGGACGCAGCTTCGTAGATCTCCATCGCTAACGGTCATAGCTTATCAAAAGTGGTTCTAAATCTTTCGAACAGTTTTCATTCAGGTGGTTTCGGGTTTCTGTTTGGCGCATAATTATTACTTCACGTAATTTGTACTTCCATTTGTACAGCTCACTCTCCGATCTTACGAACGGAAACGCCTTTGCACACTGCGTAACTCTAAGCGTTTTGCCCTCCTTCGTTGAACCAATATATCATTGCCTTTTCTTTGTCTCTGAAAACAGTTGTAGTACGTGTTTGTTTTAGGCTCGGAAGGTGTTCTCCTTCAGAACTGTTACTGGCACAACTGATGTCCGAACCACAATTCATGGAATCATCACAGTTATTTCCTATTTCTTCTAACATATCCACAATTTCAAACGAAATGTCGATATCATTCGAATGAATGTCAGGGAAATCAACTAACAAATGACACATACACGTCCTCAGGAGAAGTAGGTGATTTCGTCTGGAAACCACGTTCTTCATATTTCACTACTGCAAAATTGAGGCATTAATTGGATTCCACACTACTGTGAAATTGGAAGGAAAAAGAAGGTGCTATTAGCAGGCATGTGTTACGAAAGCACAATAAATATTAATTCAGCTTTATCTGTATTGACAATACTTACCAATACTGCAAAAAGCAACTGATTATTTGTAATAGATGTGACTTGAGTGGTTAATTCGAGAGAATAGTAACTGTGTACTATAGTGTTAGAGAAACTATCAACGAACGGTAACCTGTAACGTCCTTGACAGTTGCTCCAGCGCCAGTAGGGGTGTACATTTCTATCGCCACCGTTCGCGTTACAAATGTGGCAATTTTCAGCTATTTTTTTAAATACTTGCAGTGTCTCTTAGCAGCTATAATTTTGACAGTGCAATTCTTTCGTTGTCTTCTTCCTGTATAAAAAAATAGGGTAGGTTTCGACATGTCTTATAGTAACATTCGTTTTCAAGTACAAATGAGTGTGTAAGCACTTGTGTGAACGCTTCCCGTCCAAAACCTCTCATTTTTACAAGAGTGAAACTGCACTATCAGCATACCAACAAATTGCCTCCAAATCAATCTGTATAGATGAATCACTCAACTCAGATTGACCTAGACCAATTTCTCACTCGCACTTTTAAGCCTTCAGTTCCCCCTCCAAAATTCACAATGTACTGGATGTACATAAATTCCGAGAACACGTTCAATTATTTATTGCACAAGAACCAAACATTGTGCAGATATCATACATATGTCATATTGAGGAGAAACCTTGAGAGTTTTTTTTTTTTTTCATTTATACCGCCACAGCGTAGTTTGGTAATTTGCCGATAGTGAGCTCTAGTCGCAAACAGGTGCAAGAGCACTTCGCCGACAGCACTTTCACTGGGTATTCCTACTCGAGCATGTTGCAGCAATTTCTGATGCCTCAAATGCAATCGGACTCTCCATTCACCTTTCAGCAGGATGGGGATTCACCCCATTTTCGTCCTGAAATTCGTGGGTACCTAAACACGGAGTTGACGCATCGATGGATCGTCCGTACTACAGAAGGGGACAGCTGTTTCATGAAATGGCCGGATCACCAGATCTCACTTCGTGTGACTTTTTTCTGTGGGGACACATTAAAGATCTGGTGTATGTACCGCCTCTACCGCGTGATGTATCAGAGCTCAGGAAGAGACTACGGGAAGCGACTGCCACAGTCGAGGATGCCGTGCTGGGCCGGGATGGCAAGAATTTGATTACCGTATTGACGTCTTCCGGGTCACTCGTGGTTCGCATATAAAATGTTTCTCAAGAAAAAAGGTTTCAGAGTTTTTCAGAGTTTCTCTTCCAAATGCAATATGTATGACATCTGTACAATGTTTAGTTCTTGTGCAATAAATGATTGAAAGTGTTCCCGGAATTTATTTACACCCTGTACTTTTAATACTGAAAATGGAGCACCATTCAAAATATGCATAACTTACAAAAATTTCATATATGTTAAAGTACTTTGTTACCTGGTACCTTTCACACCAGACACATTATTATATATCTAAAATTTTAAGCATAATCAATTAAAACATGCATCCCTATTATAAATGACAAAGAAAAAGTTTTTAAAATGTGTGAAACAAAGTTTGACCAACTGATATGTACTCTATTCAGTGATGGTATCAAACCATATATGGCCGGCCGGAGTGGCCGTGCGGTTCTAAGCGCTACACTCTGGAGCCGAGCGACCGCTCCGGTCGCAGGTTCGAATCCTCCCTTGGGCATGGATGTGTGTGATGTCCTTCGGTTAGTTAGGTTTAATTAGTTCTAAGTTCTAGGCGACTGATGACCTCAGATGTTAGGTCGCATAGTGCTCAGAGCCATTTGAACCAAACCATATATGGCTATTACGTCTTCCAAGTGATAAGTGTGTTTAATACAGACCAAATTAAGATTACATTAAATAAACTAGAAGTTAGTACGTTTGCTTGTGTGGTCATCTTCCGTAGCAGCTGTTGACATGTGTTACTACAGGTTATTCATCTTGAGCGGACCAAAAGGAATTACATAAGACGCGTTTTGCTTTGTTTTTAAAGCATCATCCGTGGTTATTCTTTAAACTGGATAAATACCTTTGTACATCAACCTTCGTTTGTACTTAAAACAATCAAAAATGTACAAACGTATGCAAGCAATTTACAGAATAACCACGGAAGATGCTTTAAGAATACAAGTGGAAAGCATCTGACGTAATTCTTTTTAATTAGACTGCAGTGAGCTCAATATGAATAACCTATAGTAACAGAAACTAGAAATTAATTAATAATTTATGCATATGTTATATGGTTAAGTAGGAAAAGGTATAAAGACTGCCATACTACATTCATTTGCTGTGTAACTGTGGAAAATATGATGATCTCACACATCTGCATAATTAAATGGCGCAAAGAGTGTAGTAACTCAATAAATAAAATATGTATGAATACATGGCTTTCAGCGATGTCCTAAGATATCATTCCATAGCTTGTTTGTCAAGATCGCATGAAGCGTTCAACAGTTATTGATTTTCAACATATTTTGTAAGAATATTGATTTACTGTGACTATTAAAGTCCTGTAGGTTCCGTGATATCGATAGTATTAATGTCTCAATACCCACACATCAGTGCCATGAGCATGCATATAAGATTGGTTTTATGCTACAATGAAATTGTGAGGTACTGCTGAGTTCCTAAATATTTCAAAGTAGCCGTATTACTACATTTTGCGAGTGCTGGTGTCTCACAATCCACTCACAAAGCAGACGATACTTTCTGCTGGCTAGCCGCCTCCCGCAACTCCTGTTGCCTGGGGAGAACCACAGATTTCTGGTCATTTGGTTCCTGCTGGTTGGTAACTGTGGGGCTTAGCATGATGGCCTCCACCTATTCCTCTCGCCTTGGTCCCACCAGCGAAACCAACACTTACAATTCTGTGCCAAAACTCTTTTACTTAGTTGATAGTTCGCTAACATTAGCCTTATGTTACAAAGCATATCAATGATACGATTCGATGTAGATATTGTTATCTTCAGTGAAAGTGAGGAGAAATTACAAACAGTGTCAAATGGAATGAATTCTTAATTTTGTCCATTGTTGTCAGTAATTGGCAACTAATACTGTACAATCGCAACAAAGTCATGAGAAGTTCAATTGACTCTTTTATTAGAACATGTTATGTGTTTAGGGATTACACCCATCTTCAGACATCTGTTACAAAAAAAGTACAAAACGTAATTGAACAGCACACTCAACACGTCTTGAGCACGTATTGTGTGTGCTGTTCACTTATCTTTAGTACTTTTTTGTAACAGATGTCTGAAGTTGGGTGTAATCCCGAAACGCGTAGCTTGTTATAATAAAAGAGTCAATTGAACATCCGATGACTTTATTGCGGTTGTACAGCACTGGTTCCCAATTATTAACATAAAAATGATTGCAGGCCTCAGACAGGATTTTATATCCTCTATATCATTGTTGTCAGTGTTGTTACCGTGAATGCAATACTTTCCAAAAAAAAGTAAGCAAACCACCTTTGGTCGCTAATTGTGATTGCTGTTTCAATGTGTGATGCATTACGTGCCCCAGGAGCTCCTCCTGATGTGCTTAGGCATCATTTTACATCACATTTTTTGAAGAAAGATTACCACTGGTCCCGTTAAGCACGAATATGTATACTGCAAAGCTATGAGCTGTGCTATAGTGCAGCTACACGTTTAACAACGCCAAGAAAAAAAAAGGAATTAGTTACTGTTTCCAGTAAAGGTTGCTTAACTTTTAGCTGCAGCATGTGTAAACAAATTTACATGTACACAAAAACACTTTCACTTTTATAGGACATTTGTACAAAACTAGAAATCACCTTGGGTTCGCAGGTGTACACAAATTATCTACAGGTGGCCGACTTTTCTGTAATACAAACCTTCCTTGTCATCCAGCCTGTGTATTAGTGAAGAGCGTGTCAGACTTCCTGCAGTATTTTGTGAGACTAACCAGAACAGTGGTAGTAAGCGTATTTATATACATATACAAATACTATTACTAATGACGACAGTATCTGTATTTATGCAGGAACTGCATTTATTACAAAAATCGCTCTGAGCTCTATGGGACTTAGCATCTGAGGTTATCAGTCCCCTAGAACTTAGAACTACTTAAACCTAACTAACCTAAGGACAGCACACACATCCATGCCCGAGGCAGGATTCGAACCTGCGACCGTAGCGGTCGCGCGGTTCCAGACTGAAGCGCCTAGAACCGCTCGGCCACACCGGCCGGCGCATTTATTACAATACAATGTCTTTCAGACATATATGCATGTCTGCAGGAACAGTCACTGTCTTTGACTTGTACAAATGAAAATTTGTGCCAGATAACAACTCGAACCCAGACTTCCCACTTGACATGAATGGTCGCTATTCATGCATGCCTGAAGGACATTGTAATAAATGCAGGCACTGTCACCATTAATAACACAACCACGCCTGGTGGGGCTAAAATGATGGTACTAAAATACCAATAATCTTCTTATGCATAATTTCACGAAAGAGCAGGCATTCCGACTGCGTCTGCTTGACAGGTAGGTCTGGACAGGCACTGGGGACATGTTCAGACAGCCAAAGTGGCAGTAGGCCTTTGGCTGTGGTGAGGCGCGCTCGCCTTGTTTGCGTCTCACCTGTTTTGTGTTTGCGAGCGAGGTCGCGTTTGTTTACTTCAGCGTAGCGGCTTGTGTCAGAGTCCGACTTGAATGACCGTCATGGCGTTTCCTTACCGCCAAGCGTCAATTAAATTAACTTTTCCGTTAGATCACGAACGACCGAAGGCGCATGAAGTTGAACGTTTCATACGGGATGAAATGCATCTCCCGCCACAAGGTGTTCTCGGAATACATTTTTCGATCCTCAGTACCACTATGTACATACAGATGGTGAATGACGAGCTGCGCCCGACGTTGTGTAGCATCACACTAACGATCGTAAGTTCCGATACTAAAAAAAATGGCTCTGAGCACTATGGGACTTAACATCTATGGTCATCAGTCCCCTAGGACTTAGAACTACTTAAACCTAACTAACCTAAGGACATCACACACACCCATGCCCGAGGCAGAGAAAATCCCTGACCCCGCCGGGAATCGAACCCGGGAACCCGGGCGTGGGAAACGAGAACGCTACCGCACGACCACGAGCTGCGGACTCCGATACTCTGACGGACATATAGGGCCTGTTATGGTTGATCAAGCTGGTTGTGACCTCAGAACATTGCGGATTTTCGAACTCCCGTTTGAGGTACCGTCGGACGTTGTGGTGACCGCTTTTAAACCTTACGGCAACGTCGTCAGCGACGTGTCTGAAACGTGGTAGACGTTCGAAACATACCGTGTCCACAGTGGTGTCCGTCAAATAACAGTTGAACTACGGGAACACGTGCCTCCCTACTTGGCTATTACCGGGTGCAGGGCTGCCGTCATGTACGATGCCCAGCCGCGCACCTGATCAGGTTGCGACAAGGAAGGCCACGTCTGTTCTGAATGTCTCCGACGTAGACTGGTTCGGACACCGATCGGAGGCGTTGTTCTTCCTCCGACGTCCACTGTGTTACCTCTGCCTTATGCGTCTGCGGCGGTGCTGTCCACTATGCTCCCTCTGCATCTGACTGTACCCGTGTCGGATCCTGTCGACGAGGCGATGGACGTTTCGCCTCTTTCCCCTACACCGCTGCCGGAGGCAAAACAAATGAACGACGATCGTCGGCAGGCACAAGCTGTCTGTCGCGTCCCCATGGTTGATGATCATAGAGCTGTATCTCCCTCTGACTTTCTGCGATCTGGCCACATGTCGGGTGATAGCCACCCGCCATCCGACAGGGAACACCATGTTAGGAAGCAACGGTCAGCGAGGAAACGAAAGAGACAAAGCTGTGCCCCTTCTAATGACTGCGTCCATCGGAATTCTGCACAGGATGACGACCCTGCTATTGATATTGACGCTCTGACACCTGACGACGCGACGTCTTTTTCCGCCTCAATCTCCAGTCAGCGCCCACCTCTGAACACCGACCTTCCCCCCTCCCCGCCTATGCAGTCCCCCCCCCCCCTTTTTCTGTGTCTGACGCTACCTGTCGGCGTACCTCTGATAATGTTCCACTGAACTGGCCCAGTGACACATCTGTCTTCTGGGCGGACGACGTAGATGCTGAGAATGGACGTTTTGGAGGTCTAAAGAACGATAGGCCCCTCTTGGTGGGGATGGCTTCCTCCCAGTCACAGTGATGTGCTCTTCCACTGGTGGCCCAACAGGGAGTTCCCTGTGTTTTCACCATGTCTGAATCGCCTGACCTCCTGGCGATGACAGCTTTCCAGACTTATCCCATAGCCTCGGTCAATGCCAACGCCATTCGCGTACGACACAAAAATGTTCACATGCATGTGAAATCTTATAAATCTTATGGGACTTAACTGCTACGGTCATCAGTCACTAAGCTTACAGACTACTTAACGGGAGCCGGAGGTGCCTATGCTGCCGATGTTAAAATCACTAAGTTTGAGGAACATTTATGAATAAACTACCAAATAGAAAAATTTGAATTTTTTTTGCATATAGAGTGGTTTAGTATTGCAGTTATGACAGAGGGATTTTGGAGTATCTTCTCTAGTTTCCTTCCAATTATTTTTTTTATTAATGACCCAAATTTTTTTACAAATAATTGCTTTATAATTAAACTGAAATGAAACTACTGAACATATTGCCAAATGGCTGTGTTACAATGTAAGTTTGACCACTAGGAGTGCTGTATAAAAATTTCATCTCTCTAGCTTGAGTGGATTTTGAGAAAATGTTCCTTATATTCGAAAAATTCTAATTTGCGGGAAATGGCTATCAAAGTTTCTCAATACATTCCTGCACTATAGGATGGTAGGATGGATTATCAGGGTCTTCTTCTTCATCCTCCAAAAGCATCCTCTTCTGTCTTCTTTTCTGGCCTGTTGTTCCATCATACTTCATATGCCTTTCTCTTCCTTCTGCTCCTCTTATCCCGTACCACGTCACCGGCGTGCGCACTATCGAGGGAAACACAGTCACTTGTGAGCGAGCGATCTAAAGTAACGGTATACGACTGTGATGGTGTTATCCTAACGCATTACGTTCCTCCACGGCAGACCGTCAGTGCACAGTATTACTGTTCGTTTTTGGAGAATCACCTGCGACCAGCTTGCGAAAGAAGCGGCTACACTTTCTGCGCAACCCATCCATCATTTTGACGCCAATGCGCGGGCGCATACAGCGAAAGCTGTGGCTGCTCTGTTCGGTCGATGGGACTGGGAAGTACTCTGCCATCCACCATACTTCCCGGACTTAAGTCTTTGTGACTTTGATTTGATTCCGAAGATGAAGGAATCATTTTGTGGCATTCGCTTCAAAACTGTTCCAGAGATTCGACATGCTGTAGACCGCTCCATTTGCACCATCAACAGAACAGGCTCTGCTAACGCCTTCCACATCGCTGGGAACGGATTCCACACAACGCTGGTGACTACTTTGAAGGACGGTCACAGGTGCAAACATGTAACTCTTTTGTATCGGTTCTGAATAAATATCTGCCACTATTTAAGTTCCAACCCTCGTGTCTGCGCCATGAATCACTGCTACCAAAGGGTGTGACGCGGCTGTGGACCATGGAAACTGTACACGATCCACCTTACTTCACCCGCCTGTCGGCAGCTCATCGAGACCACATGGGCAGCTTGTCGTCGACGCTGTGATGCCTATCCGTCTGCTCTGTCATGGTGAGTGCTCTGTGCACAAGGCCTTGATTGGCTACGGAAGGGAGGTTGCAGCGTAGTGGCGACGTACTCATGAATTCTATTTCACCATTCTCCGGGAATGTACTACGAAGCCGTATTCACCAGAGCGCCAGACAATGGCGAAACGTGCCAAGGCACAGATCACATCCCTCTTTCGCCGCCGCCTTGAAGGAGCTATGGTCAGGGAGCGCACAGACGACGGGTTAGTGCAAGAGCGTCCATATATGTATCATGTCATAGCGGAACGACGCCACTGTCGGAGGAATTTGATTAATGTCTTACGACTGATGATGGGCAGCGTTTTGATACCCAATGGGATACCGCATCTGCCCTCCATCCACAGCTGTACTCTGAACAACGTCACTGCCCTGCCAATATTATGACGGTCTCCAGACTCTCCTTTGGCTCGGCTTCCGTGCTTGCAAGATGAATCTGATTGCTAACGTCACGGTGGACGAAATCCATGACGCTATCCAGGCGGGTTCTTCGAACAGGTCGTATGGCCCTGACGGCCTCCCACTGAAGTTTTATCGGACATTTCGCCCCCTTCTGGAGCCCTTGTGGACGGAAATTTGTCAGGGCCTTTTGTCACCTTTCGTACCGATTCCAGACGTTTCCCTCGATGGTTTCCTAATTCCCATCCGCAAGCCTCGGGGAACCTCACTGATGTAACTTTACTCAACAGTGATACAAAGATCTTTATCCAGCTGTTGGTACGCAGCTTAAACGGGCAGCTGGATACGTGGTTTCACTCTATCAAACTTCTTTGGGAGATGTCAATAATATCCGCACCGCCCTCTGCCGCTATCGGGACACAATCGCTTTTGCTCACACTCGTTGTTGCCTGGACGTTTGGCAGCTCTTGACTTCAGCCAGGCATTCGATCGAGTCGATCACAACCTCCTGGAAGGGGTGCTCCGCAATATGGACTACCCCGATACTAACGTCGACGTTCTAATGCGTCCCCTTCGTGGAGCTACGTCTCTTGTATTCTACAATGGCCATCTGACTCCTCCCAACACGATCGGTTGATCAGTGCTTAAAGGCTGCCCCGCTCTCTGCACTGTTGTACGCATTCGCCACGGAATTATGGTGCTTCCGTCGATGCCTCTCGGAGATGTCTCTCAATGACCATGTATTCAGCTGCACTGCTTATGCAGACGATCTCGCCATCGTTCTTCGTAGCGGTGTTGAGGTCAGGGAGTCACTGGTATGGGTTAGCACCTACGGCGAAGCTTCTGGTAGCTACCTTAAAGTCCGCGCATCGAGTGCCATGGCTATAGGTGCGGGGCTTCCTGCGGACAGTGTTGCTCCACTGTGTGTAGCTGATACCCTCCGATGCTTAGGACTCGATTTCGCAAGTGATCTGCGGTGAACGATTGCCCTCAACTGCTGCCATCAACTTTCCCAACTACGAGCTGGACTCTTAGATCACCGTTTACGAGTACTTGATCTTCTGTAACGCACACAAAACGTAAATGTATATTCGGCGTCACGTATCCCCCACGTGGTACAGACACTTCCTATTTCGCATCCATGGCCCGCTGCATGCTAGCGACGTTGGGTTCGTTTGTTTCCCACGGCTTGATGTTCAAGATAAGGTACGAGACCTTCACCCTCCCCCTCCCGCGGTGCAGGGGCGCTTTGGGTCTGTATCATGTGCCTGACAGAGCCTGGCTCTCACATGAGGTTGTGGCGGAGTCGGACGACATATTAATTCTTCCTACATAGATCATTCTTCCCACGCACTATTCGCGAGTGGAACGGGGTTGGAGGGATCAGGTAGTGGTAGCGAAAGAACCCTACGCCACACACCACTAGGTGGCTTGAGGAGTATGATGTTGATGAAGATGTAGTTCTATGCGCCTTACCAGCCTATTGCTGGAGGCCCTGGCATCAGACCCTCTCTCCGCACCTATCCGGCTTTCGTAAGTCCCACGGCCCTTCCTTTACTTCCGTACAGAGTACCGTGATAATGCTGGCGCAGTTCACATCCACGAAAGCGATCTATGGTTTCCTTCTGCAGCACAGGTCACCGAATGTGATTTAGGGGAAGCCTCCCCCACCTCGACTGGCGTGCGGTTTGGCGAATGCGCTCCTTATCTTGACACTGACCTTACTGTTAATGGGAAGCAAGTATGTCGGTCACGCCTTCACAGGATTCATCCCGCAGACACGCCGTTGTGTGTCGTCTATGATGTTTTGGACACAGACGAGCACTGGCTGGTGTGCAGATCGGCGAGAGGTGTCTGGTTCCTGGTACGACAGATGTTGTCGCTAATTAGCCGTACGACTCCTCATCAGATACCTGCTCAACTGCTTCTCTTTCCGGACGCTGTATACTTCCCGCAAGCGAAGGCGGACTCTGTGACGTGGTTTTGTGGACACGCACGGCAGTACTTGTTTGCTGACGGCGAGAAAAGTATCCTTGACTTTTGGCAGTTCCTTAATGAACGCCATTGTGCAGTTGTTTGCAATACAAAATATAGACAAATTTTCTCCAGTTTCCTTTGCAGTGTCTTTCTTAACCCACCACAGGGCTGAGGTATTCCTGCCATGAAGAATTCATCCTCGTCTCTTTCCACACGTAGAACCGATGTATTCACTGTCACTGGAATTTTCTTCACAGAAAAAGTATACCTTGATACTCTCAATTAGTCTGACGTCTTGCTGCGCCCTCCTCTTGCGGGGCGGCGGTTTCCTGATATTCTCGGTGCTATTAATGACAAAAAAGAACGAAAAGGAAAATAAATAAATAAACGATGTTCATTGTACCTCTACATTCCGCACACTTTCTGTGGTTCGTAGAGCGTGTGAACGGGACTTGGTGGCCAGGCCTCGGGTTGCGACCCCTGCTCACTTTGCCTCCACCACTCCCTATGGGCTCCGGGAAGGTTCCTTTCACAGAAAAAGGTGGTTTAGTGGCTAACGAACCTGCCTAGTAAGCAGGACACCTGCATTGGTACAAATTTCCGCTCGCCACTTCAGTGTATATAAAAGAAACTGGTTAAGGCAGCTACATATGACACGTGGGAAATCCGGGTTCGAGTCCTGGTGTGGCATAAATTTTCATTTGCACACGTACCTGACTAATATGTATTCACAATATGTAAATTCATTTCACGACTTTTACAGCACATTTGTACAAATCAGCGACCCACCCTAGCTTCACATGGGTGCCACTAACAGTACGCTGGGGTTCGTCAGGGAAGCCAAACAAAAATTCTGAGCAAAGTCACTCACAGGTGACTACCATGCTCAGACGAACACGCAGAACTTTGAGAGATGCTTCATAAATAAGGTTGTTCAAAATGTTCCCCAGAACTCAGTAATTTTGATGGGCAACGCTCCGTAGCACATCATAGGTGGACAAACCACCCAAGCGGTATGGCTCAAAAGCAAGGATGTTGGAATGGCTGCAGAAGAGGAATGTTGAATATAATGACAGCGTGAGAATCTAGATCGTGCTATCTGTACATCAACAAAACAAACCTGCGAAGAAGTCGTAAGCGGTCAGCGAAATGACAATAGAGAAAGGCAATATAGTTGTCTCCTTGCCCCCATATAACTGCGATTTAAATGCTGTGGAACTAGCATTGGCAAAAGCTGAAAGATTGTTGAGCGAGCGAAATACTTCTGGCGATATTTCAAACGACAATTTGTTGAAGACTGACAGTGAGTCCCTTCTGGCAGAAACTGCTGAACACTAGTAAGCATATTGCAGGAATCCAGTAGCTGGAAGAAGATTATTTGAGGCACTACGTGGAACTCGCTATAGACCAATTCATTACTGATACTGCCGAATCGGACGATAGCGACGATAACAGAAAGTCTTGCACAGATGAGGAATGCAGTAAGGTTCAGAGTGATTCTCATCTTCCTGTAATTATTACGTGTTTATAATTATTCTGTATTTTATAATTATGTGTTGCATATGTTAATAAAAGTTCGAAACTTTTATCACTCTTTTTATTGCAACAATGTAACACATTTCCAGCTCTTTTCAAATTATCTATGAGAACTGATACGGAATTAGTAGCAGCAAGCTCCTTGACTTTATATGATACTATCGATCATGATATCAATGTTCTTGCAAGCATTTGTTATGCCCCAGTCTCCGTTTTTACATTCGCGGATGCTACGGCAGGGGCAATACGTAGCAGTTGTTACGGTGACCAACAGATGGCACATTTTTCAACGCTTCTTGGAACATACATTTATATGTTACGGCAAGCACGTTTCCAGCGCTATGTTACGTATCCTCAGCTTGCTCTCCCCGCACGTTCCTCGCACGCCAGCAGCCATAGTATTGAGATCCGGTGGGCGGAGCCTGCTTCCCACGCTCCCCGCACCCCGCTCAGGATCCGTTCTGCTCCCTGTGAGCAGATAATAAATATTAAGTGAAATCAGTTGTTGATTCAAGGACAGCACAACTATAAGTCATAGAATTTTGAGTAAGTATTCTGCAAAGATTCACATAAACGGAAAATCCTTAGTGTGACAAGCGGTATGCACTATACAAGGTGTTACAAAAATGTACGGTCAAACTTTCAGGAAACATTCTTCACACACAAATAAAGAAAAGATATTATGTGGACGTGTGTCCGGAAACGCTTAATTTCCATGTTAGAGCTCATTTTAGTTTCGTCAGGATGTACTGTACTTCCTCGATTCACCGCCAGTTGGCCAAATTGAAGGAAGGTAATGTTGACTTCGGCGCTTGTGTTGACATGCGACTCATTGCTCTACAGCACTAGCATCAAGCACATCAGTACGTAGCATCAACAGGTTAGTGTTCATCACGAACGTGGTTTTGCAGTCAGTGCAATGTTTACAAATCCGCAGTTGGCAGATGCCCGTTAGATGTATGGATTAGCACGGGGCTATAGACGTGGTGCGGTACGTTTGTATCGAGACAGACTTCCAGAACGAAGATGTCCCGACAGGAAGACGTTCGAAGCAATTGATCGGCGTCTTAGGGAGCACAGAACATTCCAGCCTATGACTCGCGACTGGAGAAGACCTAGAACGACGAGGACAACTGCAATGGACGAGGCAATTCTTCGTGCAGTTGACGATAACCCTAATGTCAGCGTCAGAGAAGTTGCTGCTGTACAAGGTAACGTTGACCACGTCACTGTATGGAGATTGCTACGGGAGAACCAGTTGTTTCCGTACCATGTACAGCGTGTGCAGGCACTATCAGCAGCTGATTGGCCTCCATGGGTACACTTCTGCGAATGGTTCATCCAACAATGTATCAATTCTCATTTCAGTGCAAATGTTCTCTTTACGGATGAGGCTTCATTCCAACGTGATCAAATTGTAAATTTTCACAATCAACATGTGAGGGATGACGAGAATCCGCACGCAATTGTGCAATCACGTCATCAACACAGATTTTCTGTGAACGTTCGGGCAGGCATTGTTGGTGATGTCTTGATTGGGCCCCATGTTCTTCCACCTACGCTCAATGGAGCACGTTATCATCATTTGATACGGGATACTCTACCTGTGCTGTTAGAACATGTGCCTTTACAAGTACGACACAACATGCGGTTCACGCACGATGGAGCTCCTGCACATTTCAGTCGAAGTGTTCGTACGCTTCTCAACAACAGATTCGGTGACCGATGGATTGGTAGAGGCGGACCAATTCCATGGCCTCCACGCTCTCCTGACTTCAACCCTCTTGACTTTCATTTATGGGGGAATTTGAAAGCTCTTCTCTACGCAACCCCGGTACCAAATGTAGAGACTCTTCGTGCTCGTATTGTGGACGACTGTGATACAATACGCCATTCTCCAGGGCTACATTCGCGCATCAGGGATTCCATGCGACGGAGGGTGGATGCATGTATCCTCGCTAACGGAGGACATTTTGAACATATCCTGTAACAAAGTGTTTGAAGTCACGCTGGTACGTTCTGTTGCTGTGTTTTTCCATTTCATGATTAATGTGATTTGAAGAGAAGTAATAAAATGAGCTCTAACATGGAAAGTAAGCGTTTCCGGACACATGTCCACATAACATATTTTCTTTCTTTGTGTGTGAGGAATGTTTCCTGAAAGTTTGACCGTACATTTTTGTAACACCCTGTATGTAGGCATGATGTTACAGCTAGGGTTGCCAGGTGTCCTTATTTTCGCAGGACGTCCCGATTTTCGAGAATCTGTTAACACATCCCGATTCACACTCTATCGGGACGGCGAATATCCCGATTTTACATCAGTCGTAAATTATAAAAGTTCCGCAGCTAAAAAGTGGTGCGATACAGACATCATATTGTTTAGTTCCCTTTGCTGACGCGCGGCTACGGCCAGTGTCGTTCACCCCCTCTGCGCCGCTCCACATTTCACACTCAGGCAGGAGCGTTGTGTTCGTTTTGTACGCCTTCCAGTTTTCTTATGCGGAAACTAACGTAAGATGCAACCGTGCAATAATTTAATATATCTTTTAGAAGTTGTATTGTTGCAATCAATATATGTTCTTAACGTTCTGTTATACTTTTACCTGTACGTTTAAGATTATCCATTATAGATAGAGCGATCAATTTTACGAACAAAATGGAAGGAAGGAAATATCAGCACGGGATGGTTATGTATGGTGAGTGAGGATAACTAAATGGGGGTGACTGTTGCTCTGAAATTAGGAAAGAAACGTAAGCAGCTGAAGTATTCATTTATTTATGAAAACATACTTCTCATACGAGTAGCATTCTTTATTCCTTCGTTTTGGTTTAGAATTTCAAAAAAGTTTACACTACTGCCCATACCAAATTTTACAATAATCACTGCTTGTAGCATTTCAATTTTTAGTGTCGACTTTTCCATCAGCATGGAAATTATCAATTAAAATACTCTGTCGGTAGATGCGTTTATCACTGACAGAGAAGGTACTGTACGATGGCAGGCAGCTTTTGCCTGTTATTAGCCGTTCATTCGGTTTCCCGAATATCTCTCATCATCGTGTGTCTGCATGTCTCTTTATCTCCAGCCATCACTTCAGAAAACAATGCTGCAAGGAGTTTTGAAATGGAGAAATATTGATAACAAAGGACCTGTAAACGAAGAAAGATTAACTGGTAAATTACTCCAAAACAAGAACTTTACCGCCAGAGGTGAAACGTGATGCTAAGGAAACAATCTCAAGAGGTCCGCTTACCTGAACGAAGCATCTCCCGCTAATGAAACGTTTTCTAAATGCATCTGGGCTCTACAAAACTATCGAGCTTATAAAATTGTGTACTATATACAACGAGTTTTTAAAGAAAAAAATATTTTCTTCCAAGAAATGTTTTTATTGCTTCCTCTCGATAATAATTTCTTTAAAAAAATTGAGATCTCCTTACTCGCACAGCACTTGCTAATATGTTTGCGAATTAACGGTGATATCATACTCGTGATATACACAAGTGTGTCAAGCGTACCGTCTTTTGGCACACCAATGCAGCTCTTGTTTCACTTGACTGTGGTACCTTTCTGTCGTAGGGTCCTTATTAAACTATTATTGTTTGCTTTGCCCAGTGTCTAAAGTATCGATATTTCAGGGCAACAGAATACACATAATTGCATTTTCAAAAACAAAAAATGCGCCACTTTATTTAAAAACTGAAAACTTTCGTGCAAAGCCGAGGCAAGACGATTTTGGCGGTTTTTCCCAATCGGTTGTTAATAAAAAACAAAATAACCGGCTTTAAGTAAGATAAAAAGTAACCGATATACCGGATGGTCAGACCTAAAAACTGGTTTTCGGTTTTCGCCAATATGTTTGCACCGCATCATTAGTTCAAGGGTATGGTTGATTAAATAAAAGCTAAAATGATACACGCTACAACATACATTTCATTTTACTGTAAGTGTGAGAAATTCATGAAACTAGGTGTTTTACAAATAAATATAGATTAAATTATATTTCAGCAATGCAAAATGTTAATTCAGTAGAGCAGTATACTTGATCCTTAATTCGGGTTATGTGAGTGCTTCGAATTTGAATAGATTTTAATGATTCTGCTAGCTTCTAAGCGACTTGTAGCTGCATATATACTATTTTTCAAGTCTAAAATATATACTTACTAAATTATTTCGTAACAATCGAGCTAAGATATTTGCCTTTGGAAAGCGTCCACCTTGAGTAAAACATAATTTCTATTTTTATTTCCCAGACATGTTTCGCTGAAATTTCACCATTATCTGTGGATTTGTTGTTATCTTCTTGTTACTACATGCTGTGGATTTAAGAAACAGTGGCACGAAAAGTTACTTAGTGTAGGCTTCACAGTGGAGATAATTGGGAAACCAGCAAAATTTCACAACATGTCGTAACAATAAGGTAGCAAAAAACCCATTGATGCTGTAAATTCTGCAATATTTGACGCCAAACGACAAACCACACCAACAACAATTTGCTTCGGATATGCTGCAGCGTATTGATATGGATGCCAGCTTCATGGAAAGACGTTATTCTCAGATGAGACAAACTTTCATCTATCAAGATGGTTTAATAGGCATAAAGTTCGGATTTGGGATTCGCAAAATCCGCAAGTTGAACATTGAACATGTTCGTGATTGCCCTAAACTAAACGTCTGGTGCGGGCTAATGAACGACATGATTGTTGGACCATTCTTCTCTGAGGAACGGACAGTGGATGGGCCAGTGTATCTGAACATGTTGAAGCAGTTTGTGTACCCTCAGATACAAGACTTGCAACCCAACATGATTTTCCAACAAGATGGAGCTCCTCCGCATCTGTCAACGGCTGTTCGCAAGTTCCTGGACAGGAAATTTCCCAATCGTTGGATCAGACGCGGAGGACCCATTGCCTGGCCACCACGTTCACCCGACATTATGCCGCTTGAGTTCTTCATGTGGGGATTCGTGAAGGACCGCGTGTATGCGACCAAAGTGGACGATATTCCTACATTGCGATATCGTATCACTAATGCGATTGCAACAATAACAGAGGAAATGTTACAAAGAACTTGGCAATAAATTGAATATAGACTCGATTTTCTTCGTGCTACAAGTGGTTCACATGTAGAAGTGTACTGATGATAAATAAATAAATTCTTTGAGATGCTCTGCAGTGTGGTGCATTTTTCACTGTCGTATCTACAGTGGTTTTTTTTTCCTGGGTCTTTGAAATCAGGGAGGTTTGAGTGGGACGCACTGTATATGTTACACGTGGAAATAACAATGTTATAAAGACGGTTGTCTTCAAATGCTGTGCTTCTAGCAATGAATGTGATCAGTTTTAGGCTGTTGTTAAGCCACCATAAGATCGTTAAGTTGGCACAGATACAAAACAGATACACGAAATGTCCCGAATCATGACGACCCAGCTCGAAGAAGACTGGGGAAGCTCTGGACTGTACAGTAGCATTAATATTCATAGTTTGTTTTATTTCGTACATATTCAGCTCATTTATTTGACCGTCAGACAACAGTCTTTTCTTCCGATGCTTTTTCTGTAGAAGGATGTATTATAAATGGATGTAGTTTTTCTCCTGTACGCCAGATTTTCACTGATTAAGAACTGTGCATAATTTGAACTCTGAGCGATGCTGCTGCTGCTGCGTCATTGGAAACAACCAATAGTGGAGCACGTAAACAATTCGCTGCGCCCCTAGCTAAATGTTGTTGTTGTTGTGGTCTTCAGTCCTGAGACTGGTTTGATGCAGCTCTCCATGCTACTCTATCCTGTGCAAGCTTCTTCATCTCCCAGTACCTACTGCAACCTACATCCTTCTGAATCTGCTTAGTGTATTCATCTCTAGGTCTCCCCCTACGATTTTTACCCTCCACGCTGCCCTCCAATATTAAATTGGTGATCCCTTGATGCCTCAGAACATGTCCTACCAACCGATCCCTTCTTCTGGTCAAGTTGTGCCACAAACTTCTCTTCTCCCCAATCCTATTCAATACTTCCTCATTAGTTATGTGATCTACCCATCTAATCTTCACCATTCTTCTGTAGCACCACATTTCGAAAGCTTCTATTCTCTTCTTGTCCAAAATATTTACCGTCCATGTTTCACTTCCATACATGGCTACACTCCATACAAATACTTTCAGAAATGACTTCCTGACACTTAAATCTATACTCGATGTTAACAAATTTCTCTTCTTCAGAAACGCTTTCCTTGCCATTGCCAGTCTGCATTTTATATCCTCTCTACTTCGACCATCATCAGTTATTGTGCTCCCCAAATAGCAAAACTCCTTTACTACTTTAAGTGTCTCATTTCCTAATCTAATTCCCTCAGCATCACCCGACTTAATTCGACTACATTCCATTATCCTCGTTTTGCTTTTGTTGATGTTCATCTTATATCCTCCTTTCAAGACACTGTCCATTCCGTTCAACTGCTCTTCCAGGTCCTTTGCTGTCTCTGACAGAATTACAATGTCATCGGCAAACCTCAAGGTTTTTATTTCTTCTCCATGGATTTTAATACCTACTCCGAATTTTTCTTTTGTTTCCTTTACTGCTTGCTCAATATACAGATTGAATAACATCGGGGAGAGGCTACAACCCTGTCTCACTCCCTTCCCAACCACTGCTTCCCTTTCATGTCCCTCAACTCTTATAACTGCCATCTGGTTTCTGTACAAATTGTAAATAGCCTTTCGCTCCCTGTATTTTACCCCTGCCACCTTTAGAATTTGAAAGAGAGTATTCCAGTCAACATTGTCAAAAGCTTTCTCTAAGTCTACAAATGCTAGAAACGTAGGTTTGCCTTTCCTTAATCTTTCTTCTAAGATAAGTCGTAAGGTCAGTATTGGCTCACGTGTTCCAGTATTTCTACGGAATCCAAATTGATCTTCCCCGAGGTCGGCTTCTACTATTTTTTCCATTCGTCTGCAAAGAATTCGTGTTAGTATTTTGCAGCTGTGGCTTATTAAACTGATTGTTCGGTAATTTTCACATCTGTCAACACCTGCTTTCTTTGGGATTGGAACTATTATATTCTTCTTGAAGTCTGAGGGTATTTCGCCTGTTTCATACATCTTGCTCACCAAATGGTAGAGTTTTGTCAGGACTGGCTCTCCCAAGGCTGTCAGTAGTTCCAATGGAATGTTGTCTACTCCGGGGGCCTTGTTTCGACTCAGGTCTTTCAGTGCTCTGTCAAACTCTTCACGCAGTATCGTATCTCCCATTTCATCTTCATCTACATCCTCTTCCATTTCCATAATATTGTCCTCAAGTACATCGCCCTTGTATAGATCCTCTATATACTCCTCCCACCTTTCTGCTTTCCCTTCTTTGCTTAGAACTGGGTTTCCATCTGAGCTCTTGATGTCCATACAAGTGGTTCTCTTATCTCCAAAGGTCTCTTTAATTTTCCTGTAGGCAGTATCTATCTTACCCCTAGTGAGATAAGCCTCTACATCCTTACATTTGTCGTCTAGCCATCCCTGCTTAGCCATTTTGCACTTCCTGTCGATCTCATTTTTGAGACGTTTGTATTCCTTTTTGCCTGCTTCATTAACTGAATTTTTATATTTTCTCCTTTCATCAATTAAATTCAATATTTCTTCTGTTACCCAAGGATTTCTAAGAGCCCTGGTCTTTTTACCTACTTGATCCTCTGCTGCCTTCACTACTTCATCCCTCAAAGCTACCCATTCTTCTTCTACTGTATTTCTTTCCCCCATTCCTGTCAACTGTTCCCTTATGCTCTCCCTAAAACTCTGTACAACCTCTGGTTCTTTCAGTTTATCCAGGTCCCATCTCCTTAAATTCCCCTCTAGCTAAATAGGCAATCGTAAAGGAGACGGGTAGTACACATTTCCGTCCATTTTTTGAATAGTTGCGATGTATAATTACCAACTTTTTCTTTTCAGCATTTGATGAAAATGAGTAATTACTGAACAGATTTTTGAGACAAGTAACATTGCTTCAACGAGTTTCGTTACTGATAATATACAGAGCACGCTGCACATTGTGCTCAAAGGATGTCAGCACATTTCATGGTGGCAAAAATGACTTAGGAAAGCACAAAAGTAGTGTTGATCATACGAAGAAAGAAAGAAGTACAAATGTCACGAAAACTGAAAAGGGTTTCTGAACACCGATCAAATAAGCACTCAAAAAGAAAAACTTGTAGCTGCCAAAGTAACTAAAACTTGTCATTCCGTTAAGCACACTCTGTCATATAATTCTCTGGACTGTGAAGCTAAGCTTTATAGTGTCTTGTGTAGTGATTCAGTAATTGCAGAAAAACTTAAACGTGGAAGAACAAAGGCCAGCGCAATTGCACATAATATTTTAGGTCAATCGTCTATTCAAGAAACCATAGAGGTCCTCCGAAGTAGCACTTTCTAGTGTTACTACAGATACTTTCTAATCAAAGTATAGCAAAACTGTTTCCATTGTTTTTAAAATTTTGTAGCCCAAAGATAAATTTAAAAACGTAAGTGCTTGACTTTTACGAAGACGCAGATGAAACTGCATTAGCCATTTAAACACTTAGTAGCACGTCTAAAGGAACGCGATACTGACATCAAATTGCTTACCAGTTTTTGTTCACACAACGAAAATGTATGTTTGGGATGCCGTAAGTAAGCTTTTCAGACACTGTATAATGAAAACAATACCCTTTTTCCTTGGGGATGTCCAGAACGTATTTTACAGACGTGTAAAATTTGCTTTGAGTTAAAGTAAATTTGATTTGAAGTATTTTATTCTTAAGCTACATAGATATTCTTCATAGTAAGCAAAAAGAGAAAAAGCTTTAAAACATCTTTACGAAATGCACGAATCTGAATTTGCTCCGGCCCTGCGGCATGTAAAAATGCGATGGCTATCATTATTTTCTGTTGTAGAGCGTGCATTGAAATCCTACTGAATACCGAAGAAATATTCATCTCACTGGGCGAAGAGGAGTGTTATTTTGTACTCTGTAATTTCTTTAATAGAGAGCAAACATTCTCACCACGCTTTCTTCCAAAATGCACTGAAAGAGCTACAGGATGCTGCACTGAGCCTTGAAAACGAAAGACTGCTATTTCACGACGGCTACGATGTAATGGTCGGAGTCACTAACAAATTAAGGCAAAGGATTGGCGAATAATTCTGGGTTTCACTTGCAGCAATGGAATAAAAATGTACCTATTGAAACTGCCTCAGGAATAAAAACTGTTTGCTGTTGATGGTATAGAATATTTCTAAACTATATAAAAACAAGGTATGAGTTTAATACGAACAAATTAAAACTGTTTAAGCCATTTTCTCTACTGATGACCCTTTAACTTAGGTATCAATTTTTAATTTTACTGAAAAACTTACTATTACACGTTTTCAAAGGACGCTCTTTATGAGGAAGTTCGTGATGTCGAAGAAGTACTAAACGCAATAGTACAGAACAAAAAGTTGACGACATCAAGAGCATGGCACGCTTTACTTGAAAACCATAATCTTCTCAATATGCAGGATTTATTTTATTTAATAGCATCCATACCTGTTTAAAACGGTGCAACAGAGAGATTTTTCCTTAGTCAAATATAGTTTGGTCTGGGAAACGTAATCGACTATCTCTTGAACATGTAAAAGCAGTGATACAAATAAAAATGTCATGCACAGACTTTTATAATTATACTATAATAAAAAAGCGTTGCTTAAAGCTGTAAAATGAAATTCAAAATATAATTTTAATAAAAAATAATTATTTCGTGGCCAGGTATTGTAGATTTCAATACGACAATTGTAGTAATATAGCCTATAATGACAGATATGACAATCATCCAGACCACTTAATTTATGAGTACAGTTACGTACGTTGTGATTTGATGTGATATCTTGACAAACCTACTAGGGGTGTTTGACAACTCATTCTTTGATTAAAAGCAAAGTATATTTGTAAAAAAATCTTAAAATTGTTATACCAATTTAATAGTTAGGATTTATTGTTTCGTAAAATGTATGTCGACGTTCATTACTTGCTAGGTAATAACAGATTTATTACCATAGGTTGTCAGTGGTTAATGAAAAAAATAAATTCTGGTTTTCAGAGACTGTATTTATTTTAACTGTCCCAGCTTGAGAAGCAAAATCCCAATTTTTGTAGCGTACTATCCCGAAAACTAATGTACTCGAACTGGCAACACTAATTATGGCGTTGTTTCCAATATTGAACTCATTAAAACCAAATAACACTACATCGTTATGAACAATATTAACCCCCGGTTGGTTCTTTATATTTACCGTTGCACGACGTCCCTCAACAATATATTTTGAAATACAATCATACAGACGCCATCTCAGCCAATCGCTTAACTTTTGTGAATATTAGATATCGGTATTCACAAAATCGAAACTGAAACAAAACACCATAAATACGTTTTACCGCCCACTTACAAGATTTTCAATTAATGCAAACTTCTCCATATTACTAACGCCAATCAAATACAAATGCAGCTGACGAATCTACGAGTGCTGAAAAACACAACATAAAAAGTGACGAAGTCACCGGAAAGAACACTGTAGATTCGGTCCCATCTTGTTAACGGATACACTGCCGTGTGCGATGTCCGAAACTATTTACAATATTTTTCAGTAAAAGAAATGGGAGTCCAGCTGCTAGCTAAGAAAGAAACGGTATGATGAATCACTGATTATAGCCTACTAAAGTGCCCAACAATATAATTTAACTTTAAAAATCATTCAAGATTCGATACATTTTTCAACTGGATTCTGTGTGGCTAAATAATGTAATTAAAAACATTACGACGCTAATACAGATTACTTCTACGATGGTCTGCCATAGCTGCAACATTTCCGCTGATGCAGAAATCGAATTATTGCAGGATACTCCACTTTATCAATGGGCTACGCCATTTTGCTTTAGCTCTTCTACCGATATGTTATGGTGCTATATCGCTTGGGGGTTTCTGCGCTGCAGTCATGTTTCAGTAAATAAACAAAAAATAACTTTATTATTACGAACTCATTATCAAAACATTATGTCTACCTCTCTACTACGCCCGTTTATAGACGAAATTCGGAGGAACAAATGTCTCCCGCCGATTCATTTTGAAGCTGCTACAGCGTAATCCAAAGCCACAACATTATGGAATTTAGGAAACAGCTGACCCTTGTGGCACGTCTCAAAGTAATTCTCGAATTTTCCTTGCATACACCAATAAGAAAAGGAGAAATTTGATAACTGGTTGCCAGCGGTTAGGAACTCTTTAGTGCACACGTACTGTACGGCAGGGCGCTTGGACCAGCGACGCCGCCGCCATCGTAACGACCGACGCCGCTTTGACTTGCAAATGCGTCTCGACGCCTGGTTTAGCCCGCCCACGCTCGGGCGACACTTGAGCGGTCGCTTCGTCTCCCCTATTTCCTCTGCTTCCTCAGTGGTTCGCCCAATACGTGAGAGGTGCATCCGTGGACCGTAGACACATTGTTTTCGTCATTATACTCGGAAGCAACCAGTGTGATAAATTACAGTCGTATGGAATTTCTTGTCTGAATTCAGCCTTCTGAATCAGAAAGATCTACTTTCACTAGGAAAGAATCCTGTATTAAGCTGTGAGTCACCATGCAACTGGTAACTAATTGCATGTAGTGTTCCACAAGGTTCCATTTTAGGGCCCTTACATTTTTTTGTGCATACTGAATTTTCATCAGAGATGTTACCAGAAGCCAAGTTTGTTTTGTTTGCGGACGATACAAACATCATAATAAATAGAAAATCGGATATAGTTTCAGCAAATGTGATTAGTGAAATTTTCGTTGCAGGGACATTGTTTTCAGCACCATACTCCAAAGCAAATGGGCGATAAACTAAAGTTATATGGCGTTCTTCGCTTGGTTTCAGTCGGCATAATCTAAAAGATCTTTGAGTAAGACAGATTCCTGCATTCAAGCCAAACTGCGAATTTATTACACGTGATATCCTACAAGTTCCAAGTTTGCGGCTATTAATTTTTCTGGTGTATATTAATGACCTTTCATCAGTAGCATTAACAGGTGCCAAGTTTGTTTTATTTGCAGGCGATACGAACACTGGTATAAATGGCAAATCATGTACACCTTCAAAAACAACTGTCCACTACCTCATGTTGGATTTACGGAAACACTGTCACACTGCTTCATCACCATTCGCAAAAGTAATCAGTGGGATACTTAAAGTCGTATTCGTTCTGCACTTGGGTTCAGTTGGTTAAACAAATAAAATCTGTTTCAACAGGAAAGAGACCTGTATTAAGCTATCAGTCATCATGTAACTGGTATCTAACTGGTAAATAATTTGTTATTTTGTCCCCAAGGTTCCAGTTTGAGGCGCTGAAGTTTCCTTCAGTAATTAACGAAATTTCACCGGTAACATTATGGAATGCCAAGTTTTTGTTTTGCACAAGTTTCAAACATTACAATAATCAGCAAATGAAATATGGTTTTAGAAAGAACTTTTAATGCAATTTCCTTGACATTAATACAGATTCCTACCCAACTGTTTATCTCTAAAGTTTGAAACGACACCCTGTACACAGTTCACCACTTCTATGACGTTTCTTCCCAGTATATGACCGGAATATGACGACAGACACATAGAAGAAGTAGACAGGATTAAATTATTGAGATTCGAGACTCACAGTAAATTTAACTGGGACAAACATACCACGGAACTGCTGTAAGGAAAACTTTATTTACAATGCGGATATTCTCAGATACAAGTCGCATAAAAATAAGTATGCTACCTTATATCGCTTACTTTCATTTCTTAATGTCATAAATTTACACTTCTTAAGGGAGAGAGAGAGGGGGGGGGGGCGAATAACTCGTCAAGCCAAGGCAACGTTTCCTATATTCAAAAACATCTAATACGAACTGTTTGTACTGAAAACTGAAGATCATGCTGTATAGGTCTGTTCAGGGAACTGGAGTTCCTACCTACTGCTTCGCAACACATTCAATCCTTAATTAAACCTGTCATAAATATTTTTTAATCCAACAGCTCATTTCATAGATTCAATACAAGAAACAAGAATAATCTACAGAAAGGCTAGTGTCACGTATGTATTGTGTATTAAACCGGGGACCTTCGTCCCGCTGTAGCCCTCAGTGGTTCAAACCCCACAGCAGTCCACCAATCCCACCGCCGGACCACGCCGAACCCAGAGTTACTGTGCGGTTCGGGCGCTAGTGGACCATCGCCCCCCAGAAACGTCTCACACCAGACGAGTGTAACCCCAAATGTTTGCGTGGTAGAGTAATTATGGTTGACGCGTATGTGGAGACAGTGTTTGTGCAGCAATCGTCGACATAGTGTAACTGAAGCGGAATAAGGGGAACCAGCCCGCTTTCATCGAGGCAGATGGAAGACCACGATGAAAATCATCCACAGGCTGGCTGGCACACCGGACCTCGACACTTATCTGCTGGGCGGATTAGCGCCGGGGACCGGCACGCCTCCCCTCTCGGGAATCAGCGCGTTAGACCGCGCGGCTAGCTGGGCGGGCTCTAGTGTCACTTAGTTTGGTCCAGAATGGTGTCCATTACTAGGTAACACACCTTTTCAATAACTGGCCAACAGACATAAAAAGTTCAGCTGTTAATGAAATTTAGTTAGTCTCATTTTAGTCCATAGACGAATTTCTTAGTAGACTATTTTTATCTATGTGAAATTTTAGATGCGTGCATTTCTGTAGAAGTTGGGTTTACATGTGTCGAAATCATGGTAAAAGGTTGAATACATTCACATTTTGTTGCAACTGGTTGGCTGCTTTAGATTCACTTACTGTTTTATGTACATATTATTAAAAATGCTAAATAACGCGAGATTTACGTAAAATCTGGCTACAGCACATCTTCAGTGCAGTAATGTGGCCAATGTAAATAAGTATTGTAAACTGTTTTCTCGTTGATGATGTGTCGTTGCAGTACTCTAAAAATTATAGTATACTCCTCAGTGCATACTGATTTAAACATTTGTTACAAGATTCGGTGTTACCTCTTAAAAAATGTTTCAGATTGTTTGACATATAATCGATACTGATGAGGACCGTTACACTTAGTATCTACAGGAATATTAAAATATCTCTTTCTTTAAATACAAAATTTGTTTTTATGTAGCGGTCTTTTTGTTTCATGGCGTGTTCTACATTATTTAGGATCTGACTGTGGATCTGTGGAACAAAAAGTATATCTAATACACTCCTGGAAATGGAAAAAAGAACACATTGACACCGGTGTGTCAGACCCACCATACTTGCTCCGGACACTGCGAGAGGGCTGTACAAGCAATGATCACACGCACGGCACAGCGGACACACCAGGAACCGCGGTGTTGGCCGTCGAATGGCGCTAGCTGCGCAGCATTTGTGCACCGCCGCCGTCAGTGTCAGCCAGTTTGCCGTGGCATACGGAGCTCCATCGCAGTCTTTAACACTGGTAGCATGCCGCGACAGCGTGGACGTGAACCGTATGTGCAGTTGACGGACTTTGAGCGAGGGCGTGTAGTGGGCATGCGGGAGGCCGGGTGGACGTACCGCCGAATTGCTCAACACGTGGGGCGTGAGGTCTCCACAGTACATCGATGTTGTCGCCAGTGGTCGGCGGAAGGTGCACGTGCCCTTCGACCTGGGACCGGACCGCAGCGACGCACGGATGCACGCCAAGACCGTAGGATCCTACGCAGTGCCGTAGGGGACCGCACCGCCACTTCCCAGCAAATTAGGGACACTGTTGCTCCTGGGGTATCGGCGAGGACCATTCGCAACCGTCTCCATGAAGTTGGGCTACGGTCCCGCACACCGTTAGGCCGTCTTCCTCTCACGCCCCAACATCGTGCAGCCCGCCTCCAGTGGTGTCGCGACAGGCGTGAATGGAGGGACGAATAGAGACGTGTCGTCTTCAGCGATGAGAGTCGCTTCTGCCTTGGTGCCAATGATGGTCGTATGCGTGTTTGGCGCCGTGCAGGTGAGCGCCACAATCAGGACTGCATACGACCGAGGCACACAGGGCCAACACCCGGCATCATGGTGTGGGGAGCGATCTCCTACATTGGCCGTACACCACTGGTGATCGTTGAGGGGACACTGAATAGTGCACGGTACATCCAAACCGTCATCGAACCCATCGTTCTACCATTCCTAGACCGGCAAGGGAACTTGCTGTTCCAACAGGACAATGCACGTCCGCATGTATCCCGTGCCACCCAACGTGCTCTAGAAGGTGTAATTCAACTACCCTGGCCAGCAAGATCTCCGGATCTGTCCCCCATTGAGCATGTTTGGGACTGGATGAAGCGTCGTCTCACGCGGTCTGCACGTCCAGCACGAACGCTGGTCCAACTGAGGCGCCAGGTGGAAATGGCATGGCAAGCCGTTCCACAGGACTACATCCAGCATCTCTACGATCGTCTCCATGGGAGAATAGCAGCCTGCATTGCTGCGAAAGGTGGATATACACTGTACTAGTGCCGACATTGTGCATGCTCTGTTGCCTGTGTCTATGTGCCTGTGGTTCTGTCAGTGTGATCATGTGAGGTATCTGACCCCAGGAATGTGTCAATAAAGTTTCCCCTTCCTGGGACAATGAATTCACGGTGTTCTTATTTCAATTTCCAGGAGTGTATAATCTAATCGCACCTAACTGGGCACTCGTTCTCTGTATAATGTTATCTGTGTCATGTTTCTTGTATATGACTGCCATGACTGCATATAGAGCGTAGTACCATTTTCGAACTGTTGATGGCAATGAAAAAGGAAAGGGGCCCGTGCTAAGCCCTCTGCCAAACATTCTATGTCCATCTGCTGAACGGAACACCACCAACCATCCTACATGAGACACGATGAAACATGCACAGCATTCATGCAATCATCAGTTCTCTCCTTGCCGATCGAATACTACTGATGAAAATTTCTCTCCCAGCAGGTTTCAAGCGCACTACTTGCAGATTGAATACTACTGCATTACAACACGTTATCGACTTTGGCTACTGAATTACACAGGGCGACAACTGCATCTGTGGAAAAGTTTCAGGCGTGTAACATATAAGTTTGGTAGTTATTTATTAAATTCGTGTTTTATTTTGAAGTGTTCTTTTATGTTGATGAAATAACTGTCACGCTATCACGAAAATGGTTTTATTTCGTGTGATTAAAAATACAGCTTTTCAGCAGTACGTCCATGCAAGATATATTCGATCCACTTGCAAGAAAAAGATGTCTTCTTCGTCCACCTGCTATTAAGATGGTAATATTTCCACAAATTTTGTTCTGTTTGTCTCACAGGGAAGGTTTTCATTGCTTGCACAAATATCTTGCAAAATTTTCTAGGTTGGGGTAAATTTACACGCTGTATCATGATGCCAGTCCAAAGTTTTCTAATTTTTCGAGTGAAAAGAGTAGTAACGAATTGTGCTAGTAGTGGAAGAGGAAACAACTCAATGCGGTGGCTGATTTTCGAAGGCTAGTGCTATGATTTAGCCAACGAATGTGATTTCGTGGCGACAGCCCTGTGACACGTTGTAGGGCTAATCCACTGACCAGCCAAAACTTCGTCGCCACCTGCCTGATATCGTGTCGGTCCAATTTTTGAACGCTGTACAACAGCACTTCCGCTTGACAGGGATTCTAGAAGTGTTTTGTAGGTATTCTAAGGTATGTGGCACCAAATACCTTCAGATACGTGATGCAACTACCAGAAATTATGTCACGGTGGTTTGTGGACGCGGAGATGGTCCCCGATAGCATCCGAAATGCATTCCATAAGGTTCACATAGGGTGAAGTCATCAACGTAAATTCACTATCATGCTCCCCGAGCTAGAATAGTGCGATTCTAGCCTTGTAATTCGAACAGTTATTTTGCTGGAAGGTTTCATAACCGTCGGAGAAGACATTAAGGATGAAATGGTTGTATCGTGTGCTGGGAATGTCAGTTAATAAAAGACTCTTGGTTTAAATGAAAATTAACAACTACGAATAATAATAAAACTGTAAAAAGACATTCAACAATTACGTTGTCGAAACAATGCGGCAGCGAATCTGCATGTAAAAATGTATATTCTTTGAAGGAACGGACATCATTTAACGCTCTGAATAGGACGCAGGGTCGGCCATTGCCAACGTAAGTGTAATCTATAGTATAACTTTATGCTAACTACGTTATCTATTATAAAATTGTTTTAACTTAAGCATTTAGTCCATCCCTCCTCTCAAGGCGATATACTTTTATATGTTTTCAGGAAGCTGAGCCGAGTTATGCACTGCGAGGTCGGCAGCGTTGTTGGCAACCATTAAACGCCACAGCTAATACAAATTCCTTTAAATCTTCCTACACGAGATACGGCAGCGAGTACGTCATATACGTACTCTGCAAATAAATTTCAAATATAGCAGTAACAATTGTTTTAAAAATATTATAAATTCAACCAGGACTACAGTTCAGTGACTTCTTTAAGCCGCTTCTCGGTCGATACTTTATTAATAGCTTTTGAAGAATTAAAGAGAAAGAGCGCTAAGCAAAGAATTTATTAACAGTTGCATACAACATTCACAGCGTGTCTCCACGATAATTAACTTCTCATGCTTTTCATCTGTAATAAATCCCTGAGATAAAAAAAAATTATATCTGTAATATTCTTATGTACGTAGTTACGTGGCATAAGTTTAGACGTTTCACGCTGAACCATAAATGATAAAAAAGATATACTGATAGTAAAGAGTGTCTAAAATAAAACCATTTAATAAAATGGCTCCCTAACGGTGGAGCTTGAATTGTTGTATGTATTTACCTGTTTGTGTATGTTGTAAAATACAATGTGTTCTTTTTCATGTACAATTTACACGGCTGAGTATGTATATACGTAGACGGGACAAAAGGAGAAATGGAAGTAAACCATTTACTGGAATTTAATCTTCCGTCCGTACTTAGAACTGGAGAGACGCATGAAGCAACAAAAAATTAATCAATACGACTGCATGGTCTTCCAAATTTCAGAAAGTCAGGCAATTAAGTATCTGGGGGCCATGCATGAAGCATAACTTACGTAAATGAAGGATAGCTCCTTTGATGATTCTGTGTAAATTCTGAGATTTTATACGCCGTAATAAAGTTTCTGGTAGTTAAAATCAATTTTTTATGTGACATAATGCGGAAATGTACTTAGGTGTCTCAGTGTTAGTAAAGATAGAGCTTTTAGATAGCTAAAAACAATCTTCTAAGTGAAGTCGTATAAAGTGTACTTACAGTGCCTTAATTTTAAAGCGCAGATAAAGTTAGCAGAAAGTTTAAATCAATCTTTTAAGCGACTTATAGCAGAATTTTACTTACAGTGCCTTATTGCTAAAGCACGAACAGATTCATGTGCCTGTGTTTCATTTGCTTCAAGTGAAAGAGCTCAGATTAATACAACCAGTGATTAAGCAGTAATATTTTACATTTGTGGTGTATGTATGTGTATGTTTGTGTATATTTGTTGTGTGTCGTTGCGTATTTTTGGTGGGAATTTGTAGAGTATAGAACTTTGGTAGACCACATAAGAAAGACAAAGCTGAAGGTGAAGCATCATCCGAAGTCGAGATGACGGAGGATATGCAAGAAGGGAATTTAGTCGAATTAATTGAGTAAACTGATTCGGGGATCCAAAATTTGCAAACCGACGTCATGTCAAGACAAAATGTTCTGCCCGGATCTAGCGTGGAAGCGCTGGAACAGCAGATAAGCACTGTAGCTGGCGCTTTAAACGAAGTCGAAACGCGAAACGGCTACTACATCAGCTGATGTAACGTCACTGCCGCGGCAGACCAATGACTTCTTGACGTTACTGCTAGCGCAGCTTGATGCGAGGGAAAAAGCAAAGGAACGTGAGAAGGAGGTGAAAGAGAGACAGAACGGACGTGAGAGCGAAGAGAAAGATAGACAAAAGGAACTTGACCGCGGACAGAAAGAAAAGCATAGAAATGAAAAACTTGTCGAAAGATTAAATAAAGTTTTAGATGATACTTCTTTGCATTTCAGGAGGGAAATGGATGATCTCAAAGAAGAAATGTCGAACTTCATTATTCAAACAAAAGATCTGCCGAAAAAGGTCGAAGAACTGGACACGAAAGTAAACAGTCTCGATAATGCCCAGTTAAAGCTAGAGGCGAAGGTTAAGACACTAACTACTACAGTGGATGTGTTGTTGCAAAAAATAGAGCAGAAAGTAAAGGGAGAGGTAACGGCCGGATTCAAGGACTGAAAATGCATTAAAGGTGTCCTAAAAAACTTAATGTTGCCGGCGCTTCACGTAAGCGCAATGTTATAAAGACTGTTTGTTATCAACAGTGAATTTAATTAAATAGTCTATGACCGTTGCGAGAACATTTTAAGATGTAAGACTAATCTACGGAATAGTGTACTTTACAAAGTTCACTGACGTCGATGGCTCTACTATTATTCTTCCACCAAAGACTATCACATAATCTAAGTCTTACATTCCTTGGCGCTAGCATGGCATCATGACGACCTAAGTGGGCGGATTATTGCACATAAAATACCAGCATAACATCCGTTAAAACACCGTAATGTCATTAGTTGTTAGTCAGCTTTCGAATGTGGAGGTAGAGAAGGTCAAAGGAAGTTCGAGATATTTTTTAAATCTTACGCGGCAAGACCATTCAGCGACATTAAAATAATTTTTCCCGCACTCGTGATGTCCTGCCACTTGCCCTGCGAGGAGTGGATGGGCCGGGAAGCACTTTGTCACTCACCAATGTTATTTCCTTACGATGCAACATAACAAGGACAACAGTCACTGCGTGATGCCTACATACTGTACGGAACGTTGTGTATTGGATCGCTGAGGTTGAGAGCAGCTGGAAAGAAAACACTCGTGGCCCTAAGCCAAAACGACATGTACCGATTTCTGCCGACCCAGAACCAGGGATCCCGCGGCCTTCTGGTTGCGAACAAGTAATACATGGTGTTCCCCTGCTACCCCCAAAAAAGGCACCCTGTCAGTTCTGTCTTCAGATGAAATTAATCTTTTCTGGCTAATTTAATACGTATAAAAACGTATCGACGGATAAAGTTGAATGCTTTTTGTGAGTAGTGCATTACCTTTACACGATTTCGGTAATATCCAAAAACCGTTGTAAGCTATGTACACACGTCAAAAAATGTTTTGCATCACCTCGGTTCTGAGAGTTCCGGCACCTGTACAGAAAATTGGAATATAGATCAATATAAACAACATTTCCGCACTTTCTATTGCTCATTAAAACCACATATTGCATGCTATACCACTATACAGCGAGATCTTCAGATGTGGTGGACCAGATTGTTGTACACACTGGCATCTCTAATACCCAGTAGCACGTCCTCTTTCATTGATGCATGCCTTTATTCGTCGTGGCATATTATCCACAAGTTCATCAAAGCACTGTTGGTCCAGATGGTCCCACTCCTCAATGGCGACTCGGCGCAGACGTCGCAGAGTGGTTGGTGGGTCATGTCGTCCATAAACAGCCCTTTGCAATCTATCCCAGGCATGTTCAATAGGGTTCATGTCTGGAGAACATGCTGGCCACTCTAGTCGAACGATGTCGTTATCCTGAAGGAAGTCATTCACAAGATGTGCGCGATGGGGGTGCGAATTGTCGTCCATGAAGACGAATGCCTCGCCAATATGCTGGCGACATGGTTGCACTATTGGTGGAAGGATTGCATTCACGTATCGTAGAACCGTTACGGCGCCTTTCATGACCACCAGCGGCGTACGACGGCCCCATATAATGCCACCCCAAAACAGCATGGAACCTCCACCTCACTACACTCGCTGGACAGTGTGCCTAAGGCGTTCAGCCTGACCGGGTTGCCTCCAAACAGGTTTCCGACGATTGTCTGGTCGAAAACGTATGTGGCACTCATCGGTGAAGAGAACGTGATGCCAATCCTCAGCGGTCCTTTCGGCACGTTGTTGGATCCATCTGTGACGCGATGCATGTTTGGTTGCAAAGACGGACCTCGCCCTGGACGTCAGGAGTGAAGTTGCGCATCTGCAGCCTATTGTGCACAGTTTGAGTCGTAACGCGATGTCCTGTGGCTGCACGAAGAGCATCTTTCAACATGGTCGCGTTGCTGACAGGGTTTCTCGAGCTATAATCCGTAGGTAGCCACGGCAGTAGTAGCCCTTGGGCGTCCGGAGTGAGGCATGTCATCGACAGTTCCCGTCTCTTTGTATCTCCTCCATGTCCGAACAGCATCGCTTTGGTTCACTCCGAGACACCTGGGCACTTAACTTGTTGAGAACCCTTCCTGGCACAAAGTAACAATGCGTACGCGATCGAACCGCGGTATTGACCGTCTAGCATGGTTGAAACACAGACAACACGAGCCGTGTACCTCCTTCCTGGTGAAATGCCTGAAACTGATCTGCTGTCGGGCCCCCTCCGTCTAATAGGCACTGTCCATGCATGGCTGTTTACGTCTTTGGTTGGGTTTAGTGACATCTCTGAGACGTACCTATAGTCAGCGTCTATCTTCAGGAGTTGTGGGAACCAGTGTGATTTTTTTGATGTGTGTCTATCGAGCGTGCGACTGTCATGGCACGAGATATCAATTTTGTTTACAGCACTGCTGACAACACATCTAATGTCAGTAGTGTTCTGGAGATGACAGAAGTTACTGTAGTGTGGACTTGGCACTACCCTTACCTCGCGGGAATTAATTCCGAGATTTTGTGGGGTGGAAAGTGGTTTAGACTTCGTTTACTGCCGAATTACGATTTTAGAAATGGTGTGGATTGTCATGGGGAGAAGTGTGCTAAGCTTGATGAAAGAAATAACTAAACAGTACTGCTCCTGGTTGGATACACGAAACGTGGAACTGTCGATGATGAAGATCTGGATCACGAGTGTGATAAGTTACATTACTGTTAGTTTTTCTGGTATATCTTTCTTCGTTGTTGTCAACGCTATAAACAAAATGGATATTGGAGCCATGACAACCACGCGGTCGCTCGTTGTTGTTGTCTACGCTGCAAACAATACCGCTACCGTATATCACGCCATGACAGTCGTGCACTCGATACGTATCACTCGCAAGGGATCTTGGAAATTACCATACATTCTTTACCATTAGGATTTATTGCGCACAAACACTCCATAAAATTCGTAATAAATAGTGCAAATTTAATTGCTGGACTACATGCTAAAGAAAATTGAAATCTCCAGGTAAATAAATTTACTGATTCACGTTACGACTTGTTCGTAGTTTAAGAAACACGCAGTCTTATTTGTCTGTTGTTTATGAGTTGTGGGAATTCATAAATCGTCTATAATTTAGTGTTGTCTGCGCAGTTGCTGCAAGTACTTCTAATTTATTTATAAATCCATGGCGTGTATTCATTGACATGTTAAAATGGTATTGGAATACAAAAATTTCTATTTTTTATACTTGTCGTTCCGTAGCTAGAACAGGCTATTATCCAATGCAGTGCCAGGAATGTTTCTTCCTAATACCAGGCTAGAAGGTAGTGGAAGCAGATCGAGTGGCAACTGAAAACATATGGAAGCGTTCTTGCAGTCGTCGCATTTGCCTTACAGTCAAGCGAAACCTCTTAAACTTTGCTCAGAACAGGGGATGATAACCACATTTACTTTAATTCTGAGGCAATAAGTCTCAGACTAATTGTTTTGAAAACCTTTCGACTGTGTAAGTATCTTTATTCATGTGTATACAGGGTAACCTCGGTTATTGCTTGACATGTGCAGTGTGCCTACATCACTACAGAGCGCAGGTCATGCGATAGTCAGGGAATACCCATTCCTCTGAACCCTGTGAACAATGGGATTTTAGTGTTTCTTTATTATTAATTTTTTATATTCACCGAAGGATCATCTCACAATCATAGAGGATATGTGAAGTTAATACAGTTCAAATCAATAGGCCAAAATATATAATAAGCATGCTTTATGAAGATAGGACAGGTAGACTGTGTTGTCAGGACAGGTGGTTAGCCATTGCCTTGATTAAAGAACCATCTCAGAATTTTTCTTAGCAATCAATCAGAACCACGGTAAACTCATATCAAAATGGCCAGATGGACAGATGAACAGACAACTTCATCCTCCTGAATACAAGGTCAGTGTCTTAACAGCTCCACTGCCTCATTTGGTAAGTCCCTACCGTGTAATGTTCCTTGATTTACACATAATTTGCTTGAGGTAACTTGCAAATAGAACGTTGTTTCTTTCTTCATTGCAGCACACACCGTGGACACTCGCTGATGACGCCTAGACTGTTTCCACTTACTGGCAATGTAAAACGCAGTTCCACTCTTCACTGCCACACGCACTAAGACACCTACCTATGACTCCTGGACTTTCAGGATACTGCAAAGCCCCTTGCATCAATTCTAGGCTCCATATTCAACTATGTGCCACTGTTCACCTCAACAACTAAGCCAATGAGCATTACTGACATTTATTTTTACACCCTGGCATATGATTTATTTTTTCGTTATGCAAGCAGTAAACCACAATCAGTCATGCATTGAAATGCGAAAATGTCCTATAGTTACCGCTTGTATTACTATCCACTATTCTGCGTCTAAACAACCTTTAATTGTGTGATTTGCTTCTGAAGGACATTTTAGCTGTCTTTTATGTAGATGTATTTGAGGAATCTTTTTCACTTTTATCTCCTGCTTAGAATTTATTGTTTCTTTCTCCTGGGTACATGTAACTTCAAACAAACTCTTGTTTCCAATACTGGCAGAAGTAAAACTGTGAAGACGCAGCGTGAGTCGTGCTTGGGTAGCTCAGTCGGTAGAGCACATTTGCTCGCGAAAGGCAAAGGTTCCGAGTTCGAGTCTCGGTCGGGCACACAGTTTTAATCTGCCAGGAAGTTTCAGACTCTTGTTTCATATTTTGTGCTCTCGATCCCCAGAAATAATTGACTGTTACAAATTGTTACTAACACCTTAAATGCATAACATGTTGATGGCATTCTTTTAGCTAGTATCTATGTATATTCATACAGTGTTTGGTAAAAGTCGACGTTCAACCCCAAATAAAAGCTATAGGTTTATTGTCTATGCTTGAAGTATATAGTTTAGTATAGTTTTGTCTGCTCGAGTTTTAAATTGTTTCGTGAAATTAAAGGAACTAGGCTCTCTAATTTAAATTCAGCTGTTACAGACTATCGTTTATTTGCGTCACTCTTATGATGTTGCATATCCCTTCCTATCAAAATGTTCGTAGATGTACAGAAAATATTTGAATATTCTGCACTGAACTAACTGCTCTATTATTGCCAAAGCTTATATAATTTCATAAGAGCAGAAACATTGTAATAGAAGATAACTGTTACTTATCTTGCTGTGCCTGTCTCATTGTCTATAGTGTGGGTTCCTGTGTAAGCTTTCCAGGTAAAATGGTGGAACATTTTTTGTTTCAGTAAAAGTCGCTGCAATATTGTTGCTTTTTGACATTATCAGTATTTATTCATGAATTCTTGACACTTTCTACAACACTACTTGTTAATAAAACATATTGTGAACCATTTCAACACAACACAAAGAACTTGGGAGTTACATTGACCAATCTCGACAACAACTGAAACTATTATGGCGCATCTGGCGCGTAAAATTTCTACATGTACGTAAATAGCTTCAACATCCTTCTAGAACAAGACGTAGTTCAAATAAATTCTATTATGGTTGCCTTAATTCAGATTACTTTTCATGTATAATTTACTTAATGTTTTTGGGAAATAGTTATGTATACAAAGATTTATGCGCCTAATAGTTAATAATAAAGGTTGCAAATTTTGACAGTATAAAAGGCTTCATGTCTTTGTATAATTCTCGATTGAATTACCGATAGTAAAATTAGAAAAATTAAAATGCAAACAGAACTTGTGTTTAGATGATAACTAAAGCATAATGTTTAATTGAAAAGTGATTTTTGACACATTTAATTTAACAACTGTAATTACTAATTTTGTTGGTTTAAGATCGATGTTGCTAAACGGATTGATATAAAAATTAAATTATGTTATAAGATAAACAGTGTTTTGGTGGTCAGATGATATGTAAAATTATATTTAAATGTGGAATATAGAACTTAGGTACAGTCCGATATTTATATGGAATCGAACATTTCAATTGAAGTACGAAAGTTCTGAGAAGGCAAGAGTCGTTACATCGTGGAGGTTGTTCATATCCCTTCTGCGGCAACCAACGATATGAAGTCAGTGATTGCTCCTGCCTGTTGTACCTAGGTGGCGAGGAGTGATGAGATCTATGACTCGTCTGTCGACGATTCCGCGCCGCCATATGACGAATCCTCGTGTCTGATTTAAGCAGATCTGCAGTTAAAATTATGACAGTAGGATTTGTGAGCTGCCGCACTGGAAGGTTCAGAGTTTTTCAGTAAAGAAATACTTTCAAGAAGCGCGGGTTGAAATGTTCACACTGGACTGATATAAAATTTTCACTTACACACGGTTTTCACTCACGAACAATCTCACAACAGTCGCAACGATCGTTTATTAAATAGCTGCTTAATAAAGTCAGTGTGCTGTGCTCCTGCAAATGTTACTGCTAATTATTCTCAGTCTCATGTAGGACTGGTTGCGCAAAGAAACGTCCTCGTAAATTTCTCTAAATCTGTTCGATATGCAGTTCACGCGTTCGATGCAGTGAATAAACTGAATCTCTTTTAAAGATGGCGTGGACAACAGTGGAAATGCAGCAGTGTCCTCATTAATTTATAAATAACTTGCAATAAGTCTAAGGAACAGATGAGAATATGTAACAGCTGACAGTACTAGTCCGACGCAGAGAACAACTACGATCTGAGCGTGTTGGGAACTGCATCGTGTTCGTAACACATAGAAAGAAGCAAGGAAATGGTACGAGGAAGTGGAGAAGTTAGGTGGGTACTGCTGGCCACTTCCTTCGCAGACCGTCACAGCGGGAAAACGGCCGCGGCTGGCTGTATCCTTATACGTGAGGGGAATGTAGCGTACAGCTGCCGAGGAAACGGCGAGGGAACTGAGAGCTGCTGGCCGCACAGGTGGCCGCACTCAGCTGCACGAGTGTCAGCTGCAGTCCACTGTGGAATCGGAAAACACTCACGCAAGGCACTATCCATAATCTTTACAACTCTTTCATTTCAACAGTGGGCGAATTTTAGTAGAACACAGGGTTTAGTGTGTTAGTCGGTTGATTCTGACCTGCAGCGGATTTTGGCTCGTGACTGATGTATAATTCCGTTCTGTTTTTACCCCTAGGCAAAAACTGAGGCTACTTTCTGGATAACAAAGTTGTCGTTCTTAGTGTTGTTCCTGCGGTCTTCAGCGGAAAGACTGGATTGATGCCCTCCACGCTAGGCTGTCCTGTGAAAGCCTCTTAACAGCTGTAAGCTACAACCCTTCTAATCTGCTTACTGTATTAATGCCTTGGTCTCCCATTATAATCCTTCCCCCCCCCCCCCCCCCCCCCCGCCCACCACACACACACATACACTTTTCCTTCCACTATCAAATCGACTGTTCCCTGGCGCCATAACACTTTCCTGCCCGGAATACTAAAACAGCGCCAAATGATTTAATATTTGGGGAGACTGTTACCAAGGGAACTAAAAACAGTGTAGTACAGTCTACAAAACACATGTGGGACTTCTGAGTCCCGTGCATCGTACCTGATTGGTTATTTACTTATTGTATTTATAATATCATTTTACGTTAGCGAAAACGGTATAAAACCACTTTATAAATATGAACACATGATAATGTCCTTTCATGCCAGCAAGGCGCGTACCCTTGCGATAAAACGAACAACAGTCACACAACAGTCCGTCGTTTATTATCGCCTGTGGGCAGGGCTATTGATTATCACAGCCAAAGTTTCTTGTGCTACAGCAAAAGTCCACAGACTTCCCGACAGGGTGCCAATGTATGAATTAAAACCTACGCTGTTTTATGACCTCAGAAAGTGGACGGGACTTTTATGTCCCGCGGGGCAGGAAAGGGTTAAGAAGTGTCCCAGCATCCGATCCCTTCCTTTAAAAAGCAAAGCCATAATTTTTTTCCAGTTGTCTTTATTATCTACTCGATGTACTTACCTAATCTTCAGCGTTCTTCTAGAGCACCATATTTCAGAACGTTTTCTTCTTACCTGAACTGATTATTAACCATGTTTCACTTCCGTACGAGGCTACACTCCAAACAAATAGTTTCAGAAAAGATTTCTCAAGACAAATTTACACTAGAAGTTTTAAATGTCCTACCTACTACTACTCTTACAATAATTAAGCGAATTTCAAACCTCTAAATAAATCAGTGTTCATTTTAACGAAGTTTCTGAAATTTTGAAAAAAAATTAAAGAAAGAGAGATTATTTACGGCCAGTAAACGACTCTCGGTGCATGATATGTCCCAATATGGAAGTCGTCGTTCTCGTAGAGACTTAGAGAAATACAATTGACCGTTTACTGCGGACTCGCCCTCTGAACCTGTCACTCCCGTGCCGTCGACCGCGAACCCTTAAGACCAGTTACTGAAATGAATATGGGTAGAACTGAAATTTAATCTCGCCAGAAGTGCAGCGATAGAGACATTTATTGGCCGTTCACTTACTGCATCCATATAATTCCATAGATAACAATGTCGTAATTCTTCATTCGCCTTCTTACAACTCCTTTCCACATCTCAAAGTACAATTACAGAAATCAATATATCTCCAGACAGAACTCATCTCAGCTGTATCATCATACAAAACAAGACCAATCTGATACCCGTGTACCCAGAGTCAACCATATACTACAGGCAAAGAATAAATATCGCTTGCAGTGTCCATAACGGCCATCCGGAGTGGCCGAGCGGTTCTAGGCGCTACAGTCTGGAACCGCGCGACCACTACGGTCGCAGGTTCGAATCCTGCCTCGGGCATGGATGTGTGTGACGTCCTTAGGCTAGTTAGGTTTCAGTAGTTCTAAGTTAAAGGGGACTGATGTCCTCAGAAGTTAAGTCCCATAGTACTCAGAGTCATTTGAACCATTTTTCCATAACGGTACAGATCCACTCCTCATCATATCTTTGCTCAGCAAGTAGCTTCACACTACTACTCAATTACTATAAAAGTTCGTTTTATAAGATAATGTACGATAGTAGAGTTTGGCCATAAAAGAGGATACCATATGTTAAGGAATTCCTCTACTTCACAAACTCTTTCCTTACCAGTCTTCATTTTATATCCTCTCTGCTTTGGTCATCATCAGCTATTTGGCTGACGAAACAGCAAAACCATCCATTGGCTTTATTATCTCGTTCCCCAACCGAAATCTTACAGTAGTTGGACTATGTTCCATTGCCCTTGTTTCACTTACATTGGTGCTCATCTCAAACTCTTTTCAAAACACTATCCATTCCTTGCAGCTGATCTTCCAAGTCCTTTGCCGTATCTAACAGAATTACAATATTGTCAGCAAACCTCAAATATTTTCCCCTGTAGTTCATTCCCCTTCCCAAAATTCTCCTTGCTTCCCATTACTGCTTCATCAATGCACAGACTGAATACCTGAGGGACAGTCTACAATTCTGTCTATATCCCTTCTAAACCACTTCTTCCCTGTCATGTCCTTGGATAATTGCAGTCTGGTTTCTGTACAAGCTACGAAGGCTGTCCAGAAAGTAAGTTACGATTGATCGCGAAATGAAAATCACAGTGAAAATCAGAAATGTTTCATTTGTAACAGTTAGCTACACCTTTCAGCTACGTCTCTACGTAGTCGCCGTTCTGACTCAGACATTCGTAGTAGCGTTGTACCAACTTTCCAATACCCTCATCACAGAAGGCAGCCGCCAGTGCTTTCCGCCAATTCTCTACGCTGCCCTAAAGCTCGTTGTCTGTGCCAAAATGTTGTCTTCATAGCCAGCGGTTCGTTTGAGCAGAGATGAAACTCAGTGTGAGACAATTACGGGCTGTATTGTGGTTAACCAAACATTTCCAATTGAAACGATGCGGGAACGTCTTCGTTGCACCTGCAGAATGAGGCTGAGAATTGTCTTGAAGAAGAAACCGCACGACAGTTATGTAATGTTGGTTGCATAGCTTCAGGGGAAAATTCCCACCAGGCCCTCGTACTTGGCGGGAGACACTATTTTCTATAACATCTTTACGCGCTCACTAAGAGCTCAGGAATGAAAAGAGCGACATAATTCTACCTAGAGTCATACTAGAGACACTACCCAACACATCTTTGCAAAGCTTTATCGTATTTTCATAGTCGTTTCCATTTCGCGACCCATCGTAACTTACTTTCTGGACATCCCTCGTATAAATAACCTTTCGCTTCCTCTATCTATTCCTAGTACCTTCAAAATTGGAATGAGTGTTTCTAGTCGATATTGCCTCAAGGTTTTTCTAAATCTACGAATGCCATAAACGTAACTGAGCCTTCCTGTAACTTATTTTCTAATATAAGTCGTAGGTTTAGTATTGCCTGGAGTGTTTCTTTATATCACTGTACTGAAATTGATCTCCCATGAGATGGGCTTCTACCAGTTTTTTTCATTCTTCTGTAAATAATTCGTGTTAGAATTTTACAACCACGACTTATTAAATCGATATTCCGGTAATATTTACATTTACGAGGAACTTCTTTCTTTGAAATTGGAATTATTACATACTTCCTGAAGCCCGACAAGGTTCTCAGTAGTGCTGCAGCCATGTCGTTTTCTCCAGGGGATTTATTTCCACTTGGACTCCCCGGATTATCATATCTGCCATCTCATTTTCATCTACTTCATCTCACCTTTCTAAATTATTGTCCTCAAGTTAATTTCCTTTGTAGAGCCTCTTTATACATTCCTTGCACCATATAGCTTCCCCTCCTTTGTCTAGTACTGGCTTGCCATCTGAGCTCTTCACATTCATACAGCTGTTCTCTTTTCTCCGAAGGTATATTTAATTTTGTTATAGATAGCGTCGATTATTCCTCCTAGGTCTTATACTTCTACAGAATTGCATTTCTCGCTTTACTATTTTTACTTTGGCATTTTGCGTTTCCGATCAGTGTGACTGTTTAGACGTGTGTTCTCTTTCACCTGATTCATTTTATGAATTTTTATATTTTCTGCTTTCGTCAGTTAACCTCTTTACCTCATGTGATCTACAAGGATTTCTACTAGGCTTTATGATTTTATGTATTAATTCTGTACTGCCTTTGCTCTTTCATGTTTTAAAGCTACCCATTCATCTTCTATTGTATTGCTTTTCCGTGATCTATAATCATGGCCAAATGCTCCCTCTGAAATCCTCAGCATCTTCTTACTCTTTCAGTTAATCCAGGTCCTATGTTCCTCCCTTTTTTCAGTTTCTTCACATTTCATCTGTAGTTAGTAGCGAATAAGTTTTGTTCAAATCTGTCCCTGGAAACATCTTATAATTAACATGTCGTTTATGAATGTCTTCTTAGCGTTGTACAATCAGTCCTGAATGTTACAATGTCTTCAGATCACGTCCAGTATTCAACTTTTTTAAACCAAGCGTTAGCAATGATTAAATTATGCTCTATGCAGAGTTATACTGGGTGGCTTACTCTTCCTTTCCCTTAGTCCACGTTCTCCTCCCAATTTTCCTTCTCTTCCTTTTTCTACTGTCGGATTCCAGTCCCCCAAAACAATAAAATTTTCCTCTCTCTTAACTATATGAATAATTTCGTATATATCATCTTATATTCCTTCAGTACCTTCATCATCTGTGGATCCATTTGACATATATAGTTATTACTGTGATGGTTACTAGATTCGTGTCGGTAGCTCAAGGTCTTGTGATTAACCGACTCTTGATCACCTGGCTCCAGGTTCGATTCCTGGCTGGGTCAGGATTTTTTTCACTCAGGACTGGTTGAGTGTGTTCTTCTCATCATCATTTCATCATCGTCGATGCGCAAGTCACAGAAGTGGAGTCGCATAAGAAGACTTGTACCGGCCAACCATAGAGCCAGAAATACCATAGGCACGTTTCATTTTATTGGTTTCATGTCTGTCTTGACTGTGACAAAGCGTTCACAATGCTGTTCATGGCAGGTGAGCCACCTGCCTGTTTCTTATTCATCAGTAGACCTACACCTGCAGGACAACTATTAGATTTTGTGTTGATAAACCAGTACTCACCTACCAGACATTTTTTTGTTCCTGCCACCATGTTTCACTAATTCACAATATACCTCACTTCTTACTACTCATGTACCTTTTTATATTGTCAAACCTACCTAGCCAATTAAGAGGTATAACTCTCCAGGCTGGCGTCTCCACATATCCCCCTCTGTTGTGGTTGCACCTACGGTTCGCTATCTGCACTACTGAGACATGCATGCCACCAGATGTGGGTAGGATCCAATTTTTGAGGAGATAAAATAACAATTTACAGGGTGTAATGGCTATAGGTACATAAATTTTTGTATGTGGTACCTTAATATGTACACACATCACTGAATATGTTGTTTCTTCTCTGTGTCTTATAGTCTTCACACAAATTTGTTACATCATTTAGTACCTGATGTTTTCTGCACGGTATTAATTGCACCACCAAGCGAACTATATCTGTCAGTGCTGACGAGCGGAAAATATGCATTAACAGCTTGCTGTTGCCACATGTAGTTGGAGGTACTACCCAATCTAAAAAGATACTACTGCCAGTAGCTGTAATTATTAGTCTGCAGATAAAGTAATTACTGATATAATGTTGTCCAGTATACTCACCAAGAACGATATCTGCACTTATACCTGTTACATCATGTATAAGAAAGGTATGTTTTTCACTGCTTTCATAATATCGCAAATCTTTATCCTCTGAAGTTATTGATGCTAAATAGCTTTCCTCCTCATTAATCTGTGAGGAACGTATGTCGTTGAATACTCTGATATACCAACCTTTAAAAGAGATACCCTAATTTTCTCTTTGATTTCTATCTTCTGCCCACCTCTTAATATGTCAGTCATGTGCTTGGTGCCCGTCTGGTTGGCCGTACAGTCTAACGCACGGCTCTCCGGGCGGGAAGGAGCGCCTGGTCCCCGGTACGAATCCGCCCGGCGGGCTTGTGTCGAGGTCCGGAGAGCCGGCCAGTCTGTGGATGGTTTTTAGGCGGTTTTCCATCTGCCTCGGCCAATGCAGGCTGGTTCCCCTTATTCCGCCTCAGCTAAGCTGTGTCGGCAATTGCTGCGCAAACAAATTCTCCACGTACGTGTACACCACCATTACTCTAGCACACAAACAAAGGGGTACACTCGTCTGGTGTGAGACGTTCCCTGGGGGTGTCCACCGGGGGCCGAACCGCACAATAACTCTGGGTTCGGTGTGGGGCGGCGGAGGGGTGAAGTGGACTGCGGTAGCCGTTGTGGAGTTGTGGACCACTGTGGCTGCGACGGGGACGGAGCCTCTGCGTCGTTTCTAGGCTCCGCGTTAACATACAACATACATACAATGTGCTTGGTCGTTCATTTGCCTTCCGGGGGTTGGTAGAGTTCACACTGCCCAACATTTAGTGTTGATGAGTGGAATTTATTTGGAAATATCGTGCAAATGATGATTTACTTAGTTTATTTTTGTATGCTAAGGTCATAGGAGACTTAAATTTATTCAATGTTTGTTTTCTTTTTGAACTTCGTAAACGAGACGCTATACAGGGTGAGTCACCTAACATTACCGCTGGATATATTTCGTAAACCACATCAAATACTGACGAATCGATTCCACAGACCGAACGTGAGGAGAGGGGCTAGTGTAATTGGTTAATACAAACCATACAAAAATGCACGGAAGTATGTTTATTAACACAAACCTACGTTTTTTTAATGGAACCCCGTTTGTTTTGTTAGCCCATCTGAACATATAAACAAATACGTAATCAGTGCCGTTTGTTGCATTGTAAAATGTTAATTACATCCGGAGATATTGTAACCTAAAGTTGACGCTTGAGTACCACTCCTCCGCTGTTCGATCGTGTGTATCGGAGAGCACCGAACTACGTAGTGATCCAAAGGGAACGGTGATGGACCTTAGGTACAGAAGAGACTGAAACAGCACATTACGTCCACATGCTAACACCTTTTAATTGGTCTTTTTCACTGACGCACATGTACATTACCATAAGGTGTGAGGTACACGTACACACGTGGTTTCCGTTTTCAATTACGGAGTGGAATAGAGTGTGTCCCGACATGTCAGGCCAATAGATGTTCAATGTGGTGGCCATCATTTGCTGCACACAATTGCAATCTCTGGCGTAATGAATGTCGTACACGCCGCAGTACATATGGAGTAATGTCGCCGCAGGCTGCCACAATACGTTGTTTCATATCCTCTGGGGTTGTAGGCACGTCACGGTACACATTCTCCTTTAACGTACCCCACAGAAAGAAGTCCAGAGGTGTAAGATCAGGAGAACGGGCTGGCCAATTCATGCGTCCTCCACGTCATGGTAATGTACAAGTGCGTCAGTGAAAATGACCAGTAAAAAGGTGTTAGCATGTGGACGTAATGTGCTGTTCCAGTCTCTTCTGTACATAAGGTCCATCACCGTTCCCTTTGGATCCCTACGTAATTCGGTGCTCTCCGATACACACGATCGAACAGCGGAGGAGTAGTACTCAAGCGTCAACTTTAGGTTACAATATCTCCGGATGTAATTAACATTTTACAATGCAACAAACGGCACTGATTACGTATTTGTTTATATGTTCAGATGTGCTAACAAAACTAACGTGGTTCCATTAAAAAAACGTAGGTTTGTGTTAAAAAACATACTTCCGTGCATTTTTGTATGGTTTGTATTAACCAATTACACTAGCCCCCCCTCCTCACGTTCGGTGTGTGGAATAGTTTCGTCAGTATTTGATGTGGTTTACGAAATATATCAAGCGGTAACGTTAGTTGACTCACCCTGTATACGTGACAGTGTAAGGATGGTTATGGTTACACTGTGTGGTGACCCTATGGGTTACCACATCCTTCGGCTGGAGTTTGCACTGAATTACCCTGCCGCCGACTCAAGCCACAGCAGGACCACAGCTGCTCTCCGCCTACACGATCGCTGGATAACAACCAGCGCGCCACCGCTCTCTTTCATGCGCCTCCCACCATGATTCGCAATCTTGAGGCTCCCCGGTTCAGCCACAGGCTCATAATAGGGATATACACCAGGAGAAGCACCGCAGATGCTGGCGCGAGTCCAGAGCCCAATTTGAGCATGCAGGCATCCTTCTAGCATCACTTTTCAATCTCCAAACTACGACTCCTATTAAACACCGGATCAAAGTCACAGATGCACTTCATTGCTTGCACTGTTTACCATTATTCTACTGCACTGTGCTTCGATACTTAAGCTGCTATTAACTTAGGTACGCTCTTGGGCTGCTCTGTGTTGTCAGATTATTACGCTTTTGAATGTTTCGTATCGTACTTTTCGGAACCAAATACAGCTGTCTACAGTTGTTCTGTGTTTTACTGTGTTGAGAATAACAGCACAATTGGCGAGGGCGCCAGTCGGACCAATGTATGCTACTAATGACCGTGAATCATCAGTAATATTTTCCACTGCCTCAGTGGACACCAGTTCAGCCAGCCTAGTGTATAGAAGCATTAGTGCTGTGGATCCTGCATCAGCGATTCGAGAGCCAGATGCGTTAAGACTCTTTAATAAGAAAGCTGCTATCTCAGTAGCGACCAGCTCATCCATCAGCGTTTCAGCCTTCTGAGAAGCCTACTAAGGTTGGAACTGCTACAAAAAGTGGTTATGTCAGCATTTAGCTGCATTTCAGGTAATCGACGCTGGCCATGTTAAACCTCTTTTCCTGCCTCGGATAAAGTCACTCACTTATCACTTATGGCGCAAAGTGGTCTTTTTAACTGAACCGGTCACATTTCGAAGGAATATGTGATCTACTGAATGCATACTTTCATCGTCAGTGGCATGTGATTTCCTCTCGAGTCGAATTCTACCAGTGCTGTAACAATCTACTGAAACCTTCTGAGCCTAGGCAGTGGAATTCCAAGGGTTGAATAGGGAACGTCACATCATAGCCCCTAAAACTGAACAATCATACTCTAACACTATCATCAATTATGTAATTATTCAGGCAGCACCAGTTAAGGAAGTCACTCAAAATGCTTTGCAGTTTGCTGATCCTTCTCTGGAAGAAATTCTTAACCTGGTGGAGTCATTTTAAGCTTCCCAAGCTGCAGGCCAGAATTTAGAAACTTTGGCTAAGGTGAAGCAGTAAATGCAGTACTGAATAATCCTTGCTGTTTGTGAGAAGTCAGCGTCAACGATGGTGCACACCATCTCAGCGGTAGTAGGGTAACAGTGGCATGAGCTCGTTTTTTAGTGCTGGTTGCGTACATCAGGGGCAAGCACAATTTCATGGGCCGACCTATTGTTATGCTAATTGATTTCTGAGCCCCTTGGGATAATCCTTCCTTAACCTATTGTTCTGTTAAATGGTTTTCCATGTCACTCCATCCCCCTCCCTATCCCCCACTCATTAAGCTATCATTCTGCTTTATTCCTCCCCACACCTTAACCTGTTGTTCCCTATAACTTTTCGTTCATTTCTGAGCCACTTTTTGTCACCTCCTTCCTTCACCCCTCTCATTAACCTATTGTGTCACTTTTTATCCCCTCCTCTCCCTCTTTGAGAAATTCCCCATCCTTCCTTCCTCCCATTCCCACCCCCACCCCCTCCTCAGAAAACAAATTAGTGGGAAAATCGCTCAGTCTGTGCAGAAGTTTTTGTATGCAAGGACATACTCTTTATTTTTGGAAATTATGGGTTTTATCCTCTTGGAAAATTTCTCTAAATTGCCAGTAAAAAGTTCTGTGTGTTCTCACATAGATGTACAGGGATCAAGTGAGCAGCTGTACATTGCCATCACCAGATGATGTACCTCCCCAATCCCTCACCCCTTACACTCTCCTTCCCCACCACTCCCAGAAAAAATTGGTGGGAAAAGTTGTGAAGTGAAAGGATCGCACAACAGAAAATTCAATTACATTAATAATATTCAATTTCCATACAAATTCACAAGGTTTGGATCTCTCATTTATTTGGTGGGAAACGCTCATCATTCTCTGCTGTTTATTTAATTCTGAAGGATGCAAGCCTTGTAAAACAAATCGAAAAAGTAATTAAATACACAAATAGATCGCTATATTTTCCAGTCCTTCAAGGAATACCCTAACGATATTGGCAGAAAATGTAATTACAGTAGTCACTTTCTTCGAGGAAAAAATACTTGCGCTGCAGCTGCAGCATAAGACTGCAAGTGCCCCTCTCCCATAGTAGTAGTTGCACCACCAGCAGGGCCATGCCACACTCTATGCGCCCCACTCTCCATACCCCCCCTGCCCTTCAATCCCCTCCCCTGCACTCCTTGCCTCACATGCAGACCTTGACTGCTAGTCGGTGTATCTTTTTGTTCTCATGCTTCGGGTGCTATGGAAACCTGTAGCACATGGAAAAAAGGCAGTCTGGAAGAACTAGGTACCGTCTGTCATGTGCCACCAGAAACCACACTAAACCTTTCTTTATGCTGAAGAAAGCAGCAGATACCTGGGAAACCCCCAGTCTTCTGTGGCTGTGGAAATCTTGGAAATAGGCCCCCACTCTAACAAGTTGATTGACTAATTAATTAAATCGATACCCTCTGTGTGGGACAGTTTTCCATTGCATCCTATTGATGGATAATGGAACTGGCACATGTGGCGAGAATTCCAGGACTGATGTCTCAACCACACGATTTCCAAACCTTACTCCTGGATTTTCCTTTCCTGTTATTGGTTGATACTGGCACAGTTAGGTCGTTTGGGGGGGGGGGGGGAAATCCATTGCGATGGAGATGGCTGAAAATTTCATCTCACTTGCGCTACGTCGTTAAGCAGTTTGCAGGCGACAGGGCAGGGATTTGACTGGAGTGTGCTTGTAACACCACTGTGGGAAACAATGAATTGATCAATCAGGAATTTGACATTGCAGTTGGAAGAGGTTCTGTATAAAACTGTAGTTGTGATTTCAAATTTTGGCGGGAATTTATGCCATCCTGATTGTATAACTCCCGACCTCCTACAGGTCTGCTAAGTGTATTTTTAGAGCACTATAGAATTACTAAGTTTGCTCTCTCTGCTACATCAGGAAGAAGAAGGAGGGGAAAGGGCCTGCCATGTGATAGCATGGTAACATCAGAAAATCCATATTTATTTAAACTAATACTATTCAACCTGTTCGCTACCAGACAGAATCCACTGGGATACATTGAGCAGCACTCAACACCACACACAACAGCCGTCAGCACATGGACAGGGCGCATTGTAAACACATACACTTAAACCAGGATCCATCCCTTTGTAGTTGCCGTGATTAAATGTTGGAAAAAGCGGAAACTTCTGTAGGACACCACCACTGGTCGTCTTCACACATACATCTCCTGGCATCCACACACCAGTTGTATCAGATGCTGAGAGGCTGGAGAAACTGCCACTATGACTGCTAAGCCATCAATCGGTCAATTTACATAGGGGGGAATAATTGTCCAGCACAGGCACTTGCCATATTGAATCTTCGCAACTTTCCACACAGAAATCGGAGAGTGCTCGCAACACACACGACGGCAAAGGTTGTCCAAGACATGCCTGAATATTAGTTCGCTATTGATCCGCCGAGATGGCGACACAGTTACGTCAACTGCACATTTGTACCCTGCCTGCCTCGTTTGGGAGGCTCAGTGGCTGTTCGCACCATACAGCTACCTCTGCCTGGTGCCTGGAGCCAAGCAGAGTCATCCTAGGAAATTAGTCACATGCAGGTATTTATCAGTGTAATTACAATTACATATTACGATTGCACCACCAACGTGATGACATTCAACAGTGACCGAAGTAACAGAAACACCTCCTCCTGGTGACATGCCTCTGACACTATCAATTTCCCACAGAGATCTATATCCGTCTGATGACTGTACAAAATTTTCCATGTAAAGCGTTTCGTACTCCTTACAGCTATTGATGCTTTGAAACTTTCCTCTTCGAATCCATATCTCCCTTACGAATGGATGTAGTCCCAGTAACATCATCATTTTCTTTACATGCGGTGGAACGCTGACCACAGTAACTTTATGCTCCAACACGTACACATATCACATCAGCAGTGCAATTATCGTTTATATGTGAAAAAAAAATTATGGTCTGGCTACACTCACACTAGCGAGGTGTCTCGATTCTCCTCATATCTAGGAAATTACCTCATGTTTCAGTCTTCCTGCCAATAAGATTGAAGAATAGACTGCAGGTATTTTCAGACAGGACTTCTGGAAGATGCTGCGTCCTGCCAAGAAACTCTCAAACAAGTGTTGTAAAGCATAAGCGTCAGACACAGAGTGATAATCAACAGAGCTCTTATGGACGAAGTGTTGGAAAGACACCACAGATATGTATTTGTGTACTGTAATAAACATCTCAGTCAAGAGTGCGACAAAGATCATGTGAGGATCAGCTTACTGGACCCGTTGAGGTGACGTTATGTGTATCCATGAGGTTACAGCTGTATTGCTTGCCTTGCTTACACAGTTGAACCCTTGCATTGCTATATTATGCAGCTGTTTATGAAATGAATCTATCATCCCCTAAAGTCTGATATACTCGTCAAAGCGTTGAAGTCACAATTCCCCACATTTTATCTATCCTCCAATTACAGCTAGATACCCATAATGTTTTACAGGAATAGTAGTTTGATCACTTCCCCACACGCGTCTGATGACTTGTCTAAACACTAACCACAGCAACTTTTCGTTCCAACAGCATAGCATTCCCGACAAGCAGAGTGTTTATCATTATAGGTGTATAGCATCCGAAGAATTATGGTATCTTCACACTGCTACCAGCTGGGTGTGGTTTCGCATGGCCTACCATAGCTTCCAGTAGCAAAACCCTACCTTCACATCATTATTACATATCCGTCGAGGATTAAATGTCGAGATGAAAATTAAAATGTCCTCCCATCTTTTATCTACGTTACGTATGTTCTTGCACAATAGTCGACGTTTGCCAGAGCAGGAGGAATTGATAACCCCAGCCAAGTCACAGACTCCTGCTATGTCTCTTGAAATCCCAGCACTGTCCCATATTCAGAAGACTGTCAGTCATTCGTCAATAACTAGGTAAAGGGCTATTACAAAGAGAGAAACAGCACACTAACTCACAGAGTGAAATTCACACCAATGCAAAGTATACAAGGACCGCACAAAAGAATTCAGAGGCATAACACCTACAATTCATCGATAGTGAATGACAGTCTATAAATATTCCCCTGTACATGCCCTAATGTTCTTTATCGTATTCCTATGATTACCACGCTGAAATTGGTCTCAGAGTCTTCGTTGAGAGCACAGTCTCTCCCTCTCTCCCTCCTCCCTCTTTCTCTATGTTCCGCGTTATTATTTTTTGTAACATCCAATGGAATAAAACTATGAACTATAAAAACTTCGCTAACGTCACCTGGTAGAGAACTACTGGATTTTACCACGACTCTCTCTTCCGATATATCGGAAACAAATAAATACTGTCGATGTGTTCACATCGACCATATGTGGTTATCCCATTAAATATACATGTAGCAGGCGGCCAGTAATCAAAGTCGCTTCCACGAACCTGTGTTAAGTTTTGTCGCCTCTACTGGAGGAAGATCATAGCAGACAGACTATCAATCACAATACAGGGGTTGTTGTGTTCTTGTTTCACTAGCATTTGATGCAGTGTTCTTTGCTATAACTCATGAAGTAATGTGTGACTACAGCTGTGTACGTAGCCTTACGTTTTATTGTCCTACCCTGGTTTTGAACATTAACACATTTCGATCTATGACTTTCACAGGAAGTACAAATCGCATGGTGTAAACTAAGCTGCTCGCACAAAAAACAGGATGGTTGGAATAGAAGACCGAAGAGGCGTTTCTTTTTTACAAAAATGGGAAAGAAGATATGGAAACAGGAAGAATTGTCGGATTTGTGGAGCGTTTTCAAACAGCTGTCCGAAGGTGATGACCACTATATTTAATCTCATCTCCCTAAGTGACAAGGTAACAGATGTCTCAGTGTTCCGTTTTCGAAGAGACCCAGAGCACTGATTCCTAATATTGGTGGTGCACATTGCCCCTAACTATGTGATCGGTGTTTCGGTGACTTACGTGGTAGTCATCCTGAGCTCCACATCTTTGGATACTGCGTCTTTCATTTTTATGACTTACAATCCATATCTGTACGTGAAACAAGGCATTATCCTGCATCACTTAAAGCCATGGAGCACATATAGTATGCACCACCAATTGTCAATCCCACAGGTGGAGGAATGGAATGATTTTCGTACAACCTGCCGAGCATGTAAGTACCATCACCCATTCACATTTCGTCACATTTTATTAGTGTTCCATATTCATCACCAGTTTCGCAATTTTACCAGGTTTTCCATAATTTCAACTCATTTTACCAAATTACTCAAGGTCTAAGCCACCACTTTCGACTAGTTGTCTCAGCACAACGTCTCATCACGCCTGTCTGGTGATGCTATCAGCCAGTGACATTGCAGCAAGGTTCTCAACTTCTGCTCCATTCCCAAACCACTCCACCATTAATTTGCGAGGGTCATATACATGTGTACATAACGTAAGCCATGTTACACTGCCTACATCACATGATAGAAATATTGTTTCTTAGTGTAGGAAATAGCCATCGGCAGAGAGGGGGAGAAGAACCAAGTTCCTTATACGAAACTCTTTATAAATTCGGTAAGATTTTATTACGATTTGCCACCTCCCCCTACGTGGATGGGAATGATAAAGTATTCTTGCATTCCTAAGGTATTCTCAGAGATTGAAACATCTCACCAACACCATTGATAATTATCACCCTCAACAGACGAATCATATCCATAGCAGCATTCTGCCCTCTATTTCGAAGCGAGATGCCCCTTCGATCTCCATACTTCATCATCAGTGTTGCGTCATATGCGATCTCAAATGGTTCAAATGGCTCTGAGCACTATGGAACTTTACATCTGAGGTCATCAGTCCCCTAGACTTAGAACTACTTAAACCTAACCAACCTAAGGACATCACACACATCCATGCCCGAGGCAGGATTCGAACCTGCGACAGTAACAGCAGCGCGGTTCCAGACTGAAGTGCCTAGAACCGCTCGGCCTACACGATCTCTCTAGATGCATGGATGCAGAGGAGGTTAACACCCCTTACTGGTATACAGTAGATAAGAGCCTGATACGTGCGAGAGCATTGTGATGATAGATGATTTAGAAGAAGAAGAAACGCATGGTTTATGCATAATGGAACTCCAGGAGGAAGGAGTTTGAAATTTTTTTCACAAAGCACTCGTGCTATAAATTCAGTAGTATTGTTGTAGGGTTTGGCTTACCAGTCAGAAAGGTACTGGGAAGAGAGACACGATCATAGAAAATAAACACACGCAACTAAGACTACATGGTTCTGCTCTTAAGCATGCTATAATTGTAAGTCCATAGCTCGTGGTCTCACGGTAGCGTTGTTGCTTCGCGTGCACGGAGTCCCGGATTCGATTCCCGGAGGGGTCAGGGATTTTCACCTGCCTCGAGATGACTGGGTGTTGTGCCGTCTTCATCATCATCATTCATCCCCATTACGGTCGGAGGAAGGCAATGGCAAACCACCTCTGCTAGGACCTTGCCTAGTACAGCGGTGCGGGTCTCCCGCAACTTCCTCTACGCTCTGTCAAGGAATATGGGACTTCATCGTCATAATTGTAAAGCAGTGTAAATTCCGACTGAAACGCTGTTAATACCCCAAAGCAGGAAATATATTTCCAACACCAGACAAACATTCACCCTTTAAGTTTTCTATCCCACTCACTATGGCGAGAAACTTTAAGATGATGAAACTACTAACTTTTTAGACCAAAGGAGGAAAACAAAAACATAGATTCTTTGTTAAACATGCACTATACAGCTTTCAAATGGTTCAAATGGCTCTGAATACTATGGGACTTAACTTCTGAGGTCGTCAGTCCCCTAGATCTTAGAACTACTTAAACCTAACTAACCTAAGGACATCACACACATCCATGCCAGAGGCAGGATTCGAACCTGCGACCGTAGCGGTCGCGCGATTCCAGACTGTAGCCCCTAGAACCGCTCGGCCACTTCGGCCGGCTATACAGCTTTCCTTAGTTATGTAGCACAGTTCGGAAACTATTGAAAGGTGGCTACACTGAGGTGGCTACACTGAGCCACAGCGCCAGAGATTGCGCCAAAGAGTATTATTCAGCCGACTCCACTGGCAGTGCTGGCCGAGAAGTCGTGGTGGACTGTAGTTGTTCAGATGCGGTGGTAGACAGTGCTTGTCGAGAGGTGGAAGTGGAGAGTTGTTGTGAAGTCGTGGTGGAGAGTGCTTGTTCCATGTTTTATGCAGTTTGACAGCAGATTTTGTTCGAATGGAGATATTGTAACGATCAGAGTGCTTTTCGTCAATATATATGAGGTAAAAAATTCCCTTTTCCTTTTATTATTTCAATGTCTTAAATAATGTGTCATTACAGGTCAGTCAACAAAGCATCTGGCTTGTGTTCTTGTATTAGAGTGTAATTCTGGTTTCCTTGCGCAATTATAGTATTTCTATTCTTTTAATTACTTCAATATAAATGGTACTTAAAATTTCTTGTCTTATTGAAGAAGAACCGTGCCAGATGTGTACGTTGAATCACACTTCCACACACAGAACAGTTACACTTGTGCTTTGGTTTCGTACGTTTTATAGTTGCTGGGGACTTAATTAATTAATTATGTTAACGGAAATTTTCTTCCATTCTTTGTTGTTATTCTATGCAGTCAGATTGCGTACTAAAACTAGTCAGGGCCAACGGGTTACGAGGCTGCGTAACCGGACAGACAGTAAAATTATTTGCATAATCTTAATAATTAATTAAGCCCCCATGCACGTGGCGACCGCTGCTTCGGATCGTCCCTTGGAATTCTTCTGATTGTAAAAATAGTAGACAGTAGTATTGTTGTAGTAATTTGTAGTTTAGTAATTGTAATCTATATTGCATGTGTAGATTTGGTAATGAACATTTGCAGCTGTCTTGTCATTCTTCTGACGGTATTTTTGCAGAATTTAATTTTTGATGTCTTGTATACAGGTCTGACAATTTTGTGCAATTGTGAAGGTTCTAATTGTTCGCTAATCGTGTTTGAGGGAAGCATTTCGCGTGAATGATATTGTTGAGGATAAAGTCTCATTGTGTGTAATTTTCATATAGTGACGAGTTTTGTATATTTTGTAAATGATTACGCGATCGATGAAAAAGGCAAAAATGATGGATAGTGAGAATGACGAAATTGTTGACATGGAGAACTCGCCAACAGAGGAAAACAGTATCATGAATAATGAAGTAGAAAACAATTTAATAAGCAGGGAAAATAGTCCAGAACCAGTTCAAAACTTTTCACAATTAAAGAATTTTCAGAATACGAGATTAATGACAGAAGATTCTGGGATAGTATCGAACACAGATAGCTTTACTGCTATGACGAAGGAAGTTAGTTTTACGGGAAATGTTAGAGGCGAAAAGAATTTCGAACAAGTTAATATGGAGCAGTTGATGAGTGCAATATTAAATTTTCGATCTGAATTTAAAACAGAGATAGGAACAATTAAAACTGATATGGGAACAATGGGATCACAGTTACGATCTGAATTAAAAACAGATAGGGGAACAATGGAAACACGGTTAAACTCACTGGGATCACAGATGGGAACTTTGGCAACACGATTAGAGACTGATATGGAAACAATGGAAACACGGTTAGACTCACGAATAGGGACATGTTTCAAAAACATGAAAGATGAATTAAAAAAAGAAATTAGAGAAGAAGTACAACCAATTTTGAATGCTCACAATAATAGATTAATTTCAATAGAAATCAGACAAAAGGAACAGGATAGAGAACAGGAAGAAAGAGATCGCGCGATAGTACAAAAATTTTCAGAGTTAAATTTACAACGTGCACACGATAAGGAAGAAATATTTGAGAGAATCGTGGAATCCGTACCAAATGACAGATTAAATAACCTAACACAACAATATCAACAGTTAACTACCAAATGTGTCAATACTGAAACCCGAGTCGCGACACTTACAGAAGACGTAAATAAACAGAAAGAACAATTAGGTGACTTATCGGAAAGAGTTGAGGAGATTTCAGATAAATTGACAAGTCTTAGTTTAAATGGGGACAGAGATTCAGATGATACAACTCCATTGCCATTTTCAGAAACCGAAGAGTACCATAACATAAATAAGCATGTTGAAAATCACGGAAAATTTAATGAACGCGTTAAAAGGGAATTTGAGGCATTAGGAAAGCAAGTCAAACAAATTGAAAGCAAAATCGTAGGAAAAGACGGTAGAAGAAATTTAGAATCACAGATAGCAGAGGGCTTAGAAGAAAATAATTTATTTCATTTACGAGAAGCAACAAGAGAGCGCCAGGCGCGCGAACTTGACAATAATCGACATTCGGACTGGGACAGACGCGGGAGGTCTTTCTCGCCACGAGGAGAAAACTTTGACTATAAACACTTCTTAACTGTTCGGAAATTTAAGATCTCTTGCAATTCTAAGAATGACATACATCCATGTTCATGGTTAGCTCAATTTCTGTACGCACTTCCACCAAATTGGCCACTAAGTCACAAACTGGAATTTATGTGCGGCTATTAAAGTCCTCAGGGGATTCGCTACACTAAGTGAATATGTGCCGTAGCGTGCACAGGGCCCTGAGCTGTAGTGGTGCTATTTCCCTTTTAGTTTTCTGCACCGCTGCCTACTCTTTTACTATTCTCTGCATCTATCGAAAGAACTCTTCGACTATCAATCTACCTAGAGAGCGTGTAAAAAATAACCGGATATGACTATTTTACCCAAAAGTGATTTCGGAAATTACCGTTTGGACTTACTATATCTTCTGCAGCATGCATTCATGGTTTAAATGAAATTTTACCTGTTTATCTTCGTGACAATATTACTTCATATGTTGACGACATTCTTATTGCTAAACGTTCTTGGAGTGAGCACAACAAAATTTTGGATTCATTATTACGTATTTTTGCAAGAGTTGGCATTACAGTGAACTTGGAAAAATCTGAATTTGGTCGTTCTCAGGTGAAATTTCTCGGTCACATTATTTCTACAGAAGGTATTCTTCCTGATCCAGAGAAACTAGACGCAATTCGTAATTATGCTGTTCCTACCACAAAACGTGATGTTCGTAGTTTCCTTGGTGTCTGTAATTTTCTTAGACGCTTTGTTAGATTGGACAATTTGGCCACACCTCGTTTATGCAAATTATGTCAAAAGGCTAAGCCGCCAACTATTTCTCAGAGAGCACCGTTATTTCCTATCATTCCAGCGAAATTAAAGGACATGGCTGCAGTCGATTTGTTCGGTCCAGTGGTTCGTTCTACTAATGGTTTTGTGTACATTTTCGTAGCAGTGGAACTGACATCAAAATATGTGTGTTTTACACCTTTACGCAAAGCAACAGCTCGTTCAGTATCTAACGCTTCATCAAACATTTTCTTAAAGAAGTGGGTCATGTTGATAAGGTTATATCAGATAATGGATCACAGTTTCGTTCTAAAATTTGGCTTCGTACTCTACGGCGTCGTGGGATTAAACCAATTTTCATTTCACTTTTTCACCCTCAATCTAACGCTTCAGAGAGATGGATGAAGGAAATCAATAAATTGTGTCGTTTTTATTGTCATCAGAATCACAGAACGTGGGATCAGTATCTTCATATTTTTCGAAACATTCTGAATGAACTTCCTAATGATTCAACTTCTTTACCGCCTATACTGATATTAAAAAACAAAGCACCGACAAATCGCATTTCTGAAATCGTTCCTTTTCCGCCTACACAGAAACTGCGGCATTCTGAAGTTGTGAACCTGGCTTTGCAAAATATTGCATCTGCGGCTGCTAGAAGAGAGAAATCAGCTAAGCGTCCTGGTCGTTTAAAAACCTTGTCAGTTGGTCAAAAAGTGTTAATTAAGTCTCATCGTTTGTCTCACAAAGGAAAAGGCTTGTGTCGCAAATTTTTTCTGCTTTATAATGGTCCATATAGGATTCGCAAAATTATTCGTGATAACACTGTTGAAGTAGAAACTCTTAAATCTCGGCGCTCTAAGGGAATACATCATATATCTAACGTTAAAATTTTTGTGGAATGACATACTTTTGAGAAACTAACAGTTGTACGTAAACACACGGAGAATGCAAGGATACCGCGCCGTGTTCCGGCGGCGGCAGATACTCAAAGCAACAGTGAAGTCTGCGCGCCGCACAAGGCAGTCGTTGACCGCAAACAATTACTTCCTACGTCACGCGCCTACAGCTGATCGAGCGCTAAGTGCGAATGCATTGACAGCCGTAAACAAATACACAGTCTAATTTCTCCGATTAAATTCAGTATAAAGCTATAGTGACTTGATAAATTATGTTATTAACGTTCAGTGTTTTTCAGGATACGGTTGTATAAAATATTTAAGACCTTCAGGTAAATTCTGTGTGTGTCCGACGTTAAGAGGACTTGCTATCGAGAAAATTTCAGGAAGAATGTAATTTCGAAAAAAAAAGTAATAAACCAAAAAGGTAACTATTAATTGAGTTTATTTTTCAGGTAACATATTTCCACTTAGGTACGTACTTTAGACGTAATTTGCTGCTCCCGATTACGTGATTCATACTTTGTGCTAAATTTCATGTTCTATGAATTTACTTGTGAAGCGACGTGCTTGCGTACATTAACTGATTTGACAATGATTGATTAATGAACAGGGTTGTTACTTGTGTATATTATGCATCGCTTGGCTGCACTGCTTTTTCACTGATGTCATATTTTTCTATTATGTGCCTGCTGTGCTTATTTATTTAAATTATAATTGTCACTTGATTAATTGTGCTGATGTGGTTATGTATGTAGGTTACACTTTGTGATTTATCTGCTTGCGCCTTCATGTTTACTTATTAAGATTACATATGAACATTTATTTGCTTATGCTGATATGATGCTAATGACCTGTTTATTATGTAAGATACATATTTTCTGCTTTGCGTATGGATTGCATATTTATACATTTCTGTTTGTTGTCATAACTACTCTTTAATTTGGTATATAGAAATGCTGATATACGGTGTACAAACATGGAGCTTAGGTCACACTATGGTATTAATTATAGATTGTTTGCTTGGCAGAGCCTCGTTGTAGGAATTGTGCTGCATCCACTTGTTGACATTCTGTTCTCCACTGGTATATTTACTCGCTAATGCATGTTTTGCTTACGCTCAGTGCTTTATATTTTAACATAAGAAAATGAACTGCAGTAATTCGACGAACGACATTAGTACAAGAAACGTCATAGAAGTCACATGAGCTGGAGGTTTTATGGAAGCTGTATAAATTTATGCTAATAGGAACGAAGCTAACGACATGACAAACCAACACTAGGTTTAGACCATTGACAGTTATTACACTACATTCTTCGTGAGCAATTGAAATAGCAAGTGACACTTGACACAAAAAATACTCCACATGTTTGCTTCTGCCATGATTCTTGAAGTGGTGTACACACTGTGAAATATTATGATCATTCACACTCCGTAATCGTACTTAATTACTGAGATTTCTTCGAACTAAAGTCTGTTAGAGGTCATGTTTGCATTTCTTTTATTTAATGATGGACAAGGTAACCAAAATGTATTTTATAATTCATAATGAGTAGAAGATTTGTGTCAGATGGATTACACAGATGTTGTGTGTGGACACTGTGTCTTCGGATTGCATGGGATGATGAATTGAACTTTGCACTAGGATTTTATCTGTACTTGTTCGAGAAGACTGACTAGAGGAAAGAGTTGTTATGGAAGTGAAATGATATTGGTAATTAGGTTTATATGTATCGACGTATTGAAGAGGTATTATTGAGGTATTGAGATTGTGTGAAGTTGATGATTATTGGAGTTTTGGTGGACAAGAGGTAAGGTAAATGATATTGATGACAAGTTTTATATGTATCGACGTAAGAGGTATTATTGAAATATTAAGATTATGTGATGCTGATTATTATTGGAGTTTTGGTGGATAAGAGGTAAAGTAAGTGAGGAGCATATTTATTTTGTTGGTTTATATGGAACAAGGAAGATGAAGTTGGCAGACTAGAACACTCAAGTAGAAAGAAGATTGTCTACACACATACTTTGTTAAATCACTAAGCAGTATGTACTTTTTTTTTTTTTTTTTTTTTTTGGAGAGAGGAAGTAATTGCATATCTTGGCACACTGACAGTTGTTCAGCAACCGTACATTTTGATTTGGCTTGGCAAACATTGGTCTTGACTTGATGACTATGACGTTGACTAACTATTATCGACTGTTATAAATTGCTGCCACTACTACTTGATACACCAGTTGAACATAAAATTTTGGACAGAATTGCATTTACACAGTTAACACTATTCAATTACACAGTAGTACTTAACGTGGATGAAAAATGAGTGAGTGTGTTTTGTGTGTTTTCTTTTCCTAATCCCAAATAATTGGTACCGACCTATCTCCTAAATATTATTTTACTTGTTTGTTGTGGCTTGCACTGACACCCATAAATATTATAGGTTTACTGATATTTGTGTATTTGTAATATTTAATATGACAATTATCTGATATCGTTTGTGTGTTTATTATAATTTGTATGTTTAGTGTAAGAGCATTGAGAATAATTTTGTAAAAGCAATTGTGTGTGCATTCAAACTGTTGTTCACACCTGCACCTGTTCAACATTGATGTGGGACACTTAGAAATGTTTAATTTCTGCTGATGAACTGTGTGATTAGTGATAGTGAATATTATGGACTGGTGTCTGGACCTGTACAACATTACTGGGTGCCACTGATGTACTGCACGACTTCTCGGCCAGCACTGCCAGTGGAGGCGGCTGAATAATACTCTTTGGCGCAATCTCTGGCGCTGTGGCTCAGTGTAGCCACCTCAGTGTAGCCACCTCAGTGTAGCCACCTTTCACTGTGTTATGCTCGCGTCAGTCCTATAAAATGGTCATCAGCAATGCAAAATGCAAGAAACAACGACATCTTATGAGGAAACAGGCAAACGCATAACAATGGTTTCTGAATGTGAAATTACACGCCATGGTGCACTAAATCTGTGAATAGAATACAGTCTCTTCCACACACAACATCTGTAAATCAAATGTATACATAGGTATTGCAGTACTGCACAAACCCCTATGACTAACTTAGAGTCGCTGCAGCTACGAAACTGAAGACTCGATTTATGTCCAAGATGTGGCAAAGAAATGGAGTACTTCGCGTACATCTACGTTCGTCTGTAGAACAGTGCCGAAATAGGTTTCTCATTAGTTGGGTGGACATGATTCATCACACATGCGTTGGAAGTCCTCTGGTGACTGTATGGAGAGGTTTGCTGTTAGCGATCACAGGAAGATAGCGCTCTAAGTCACACATAGAATACACAGTTTTGTTCCAGTCTAATGCAGGCTATATCAGACAACTAATACACCCGAGAAAACAACTGAAAAAATGGTTAAATGCGTGATAAATGACCTGCCGCACCTTCTCCTCTCTCGCCAATGCATCGTCAGTGTATCATTGGATCAAAACTCATTACAACCATTCTCAGCCGGTTACTATATCTCATTTCTATCATCCTTTAACGCAGGTCGATGTCAGTTTAGAGTGAAATGGTTGTTAGGTAGGTGGTAATAGCGTTCTGGCCGATCAGTGTCTGTGAGACTTCATTTCAGTGAAACACATTCCACTCAGATCTTCGTAAACACAGCTGACAGCCGTGCTAACCCAGTGCTACTCATGGCACTGTAAAATCTCCACAAACCCCACGTGAGTGTGTGCTGTTGCGGATGTTTTAGCTGGAAGTGAGTCCATGTACTTCCTTTGGTGGTACCGACGCTTTCTTTCTGGTTCAGAACGATGACTCTATGGTGCATCTGCTGCGACAAAACCGGTCAGAAAACCATATTCTTCATCGTGATACCACTCCAGGTGCAGCGGTGATGTCGAAGTTCTGTTCAGTGTCTGCTAGATGATTACACATAGGTGTCAAAACATGTCTAGGTAAATAAAAAAGAAATAATTGTGTTTTGCATACACCCAAATGTACACGACTGCTCTAAATTATAACACGCCCCTGCTAAATTTTTAGAATTTTGGTTGAGAACTTCTAAAAACGCATTCGTCTTTGAAATTTCAAATATTTAACGAGAAGGGTAGTGTACAAGTGAGAAGGAACATTATAATGGAACACAAGATTGTTCATAAAATTGTAATTACATGAATTATGTCAACAGAACGTACATATCTGTACAATGGCATGTGATTTGACTGATGATATCGGAGTTAAATATTCAATATTTTGATGAAATTTCCATTTAATTTGGTCATAGCACAAAATATTGTGTACCAAAAATGAATTATTCATCAGACGTACTTTAAATGATCTTAGTATTGCATTGGACCCCTCCCCCCTCCTTGACCTTCACTCTGTCAGACATTGAGTCGATAAATTTTGTAATGATAATGATGTCAGTTTCATGGTGCCACAGTTTCATAGTTACCTCCTAGAACTCCTGTTTTGTGGTAGACTTTTTCTTCTGAACCTCTTTGCCAACCAGTCGCCACAAATTCTCAATTGGATTAGGGTCTGGCGAATTTGCCAGCCACAGTAGTTCTCTGATACCCAATACCCAATTCAGTCGTTACAGACCGAACCTGAAATAATATGTTTGGACGATATGTAACAGCAGTAACACTGGAAATTGTATTACAAAAAAAAATAGCCAAAACTCACTTTTTTATATGTAGCAACGAGCCAAATATTGTTGGAAAATCCAATGCGCATCTGGGAAGCATCACGTGCAGTGAACATCAGAGTGATCCCAATCAAAACTTCGTACTGATCACTGTTCACTGATCTCTGAACAAAGCACAGCCTTCCGACACCTTGTTATGTTTTTGCTCTCCGCACAATTACCGATGAAGCATGTTTCATAGTTCGCACGAGGCAGCCAGGATCCATCCTTTGACTGGGTTCACACTCATCACGTAAAACCGCTTTTCATCTGAAAACACAGTAAGTCTCTACTGCTCTTCTGTACATTTTATGTGCAGTCTGGCCCATGTCAGCCTTTTTTTCTTCATTGCAGCAGTTAAAAATCGCTTGTGGTTTTCCGCCTTGGTCAACGAAGTATTGTGTCCTCCCGAGGCCAAGAAATGCGTGGGAACCCGCTTTCTGGTAAATCCTCCATATTTCCATTGGCCTTCAGCTTCTGCATATTTCGACGTACAACTGCACCAAGCAGATCAATCTCTTCGCAATTTCAGTGTCGTTTAGGCCTTCACTGTGTAAAACCTCGATATAATTTTTCTTGCTAGGAGTTAATTCATGGGTTTTCACCATTACGATAAATACACACACGCACAACGGGAGGAAAATTAAAAAAAAAATCCAACAATACTTTCAGACCAGGACAAGCGAACGCCAAACCTCAGTTAAGACAGAGCACTTTTTGAGGCAAAAGTCGGTGATGTGACGTCACATTGTTGCTAGGCGTTGTCGTAAGTACATTAACATTTCTGCGTGAAGGTGTCTAACTAACAAAAGAACAGTAGTATAGTTCGCAAACACGGAAAAAGCGTCAACGGGAGTCTCCAACCCAAGCAAGATGATACTAAATGTAGTAAATCAGTTGTGCTATTTGGGTAGCAAAATAACTGATGGTGATTGCAGTAGAGACCGTATAAAATGCAGACAGGCAATAACAAGGTAAATCACAGTGCTAAAAGCTTTATTAATCTTAATATCTCGGTTTTTACAGAGAGGGGGATGGAATGATAAGATACTGGACTACACCATCCACGTTTAGTTTCTCGTGATTTTCCAGTCACTTAAGCGAGCGCCGGAATGGGTCCTTTGAAAGGGCACTGCGAATTTCTGCCCAATATGAGCTGGTGTTCAGTCTAGTCGACAGGACGTTAAGGTTTAATTTTCCTTCCCTCAGTGTTTTGTATGAAAATTGGTAAGCTGTAAAGCACAGTATTACACATTACAAGACTCCCATCGTGTGTAGTGTTTTCGAAAAACTTTGACTTGTGTGCATTTATGTGAAACACCACACTACTCACCTTAAGTTGAATACCTGACCAGTGGCGCAATGCATATTGGATAGTGCGAGGAATAAATTAGCCCTTTGACATTCAACGCGAGGTTGGAATCCTGACATATGAATAATCTTTTTCAACAAATTTACTAAAAAAATTATGCATGTCACGAAAATAGTTGTATTAACTTCAGTCAATGGTCCTCTCACCCTTAAGAATCATATATAGATACAGTTGATGATTGGTACCCGTGACCTGAAAGGAAGGTAGTATGTTTTAAGATTTTCATGTATCTGAACAAAGCACAAAAAGGCATACTGAACATGTTTCAGCAGCACTGCTGTTAAGGTGGTGAATATAAGTAAGAGTTATCGACATAAACAAAATGAACTTAATTGGTCGATGAATGTTTTTTAAAGCGAGGAAAAAGAAGTGGAGCGGTCTGAGTGTTTTCCCACTGCTCATTCGCGAAAGAATATGCCCTTCCTAATCAACACTGAATGTGTATTACAGTGTTGAAATTGGCACGCAAATCTAATGATCAATGGATGATGCTCGGGGCTGAGTAAGGAGTTGACCCTACACTGCTGGAAATAAGCTACATTTTATCATATCGGCCACTTGTGCTGCATCGTCGTGGTTGCGTTGGGGAGCATCCATCAGGTATCTGCCTTCAACGTCTGAGGAATGGCCCAGTGACGTGAGGTGTTGGCTGTTACACGGTACTGGGGTGTAAGGCTGAAAATAGCCTGAACTATGATGGCTCTATCGTGAACTGGGCGGTGGTTGCATCTGCTCTGTTTATATGCTACATGACGGATCTATTCGTAAAGACACTCCTGGTGTGGAAAATACGACTAACCCTGCCCTATTTTGAAATAAGTACCAAAAGATCCCTGTTCATATTAACGTTAATGAGGACGACGGTTTGTGTCCATTCCAATGAAAACCTGTATTTAAACTTCCAACAACCAAATTATAGTTTAACGAACGTTCTATCGGTATGAATAAAGTGGTACTAAGTGATGTTCATGTCGAACTCGCACTTAGAGTTAAACTCTCCTGCTTGCATGAAAAAAATACTGAGTTCTCTCCATTTTCAGAAATCTGAACCAAATGCTTGTCAAATTCCATATCTGAAGACAAAACTTGATCTGACACAGCAGGAGGTTAAACATAAGTCTGTCGTCTTGGCTGAATGCTATGGCAGAAGTCATTCTGCAACTACATAGGACCAACCATCGGTGGAGACACAACATCATTGTTACATGTCCTCTATGTAAACCAGTTAATAGATATTGGTCACTGATGAAACGTGTATACAACTGGACTAACAACCTCAGCGTCAGTTAAGGCGTGAAGAAAGTGTACTCAAACACCGAAACTAGTAGCAGTATAACAAATAACTTTGTAAGAACGGCTGTAGGAGTTACATTTTAGTACCGAAATTTTTGTCCTCACTTAAATGTTGCATGTGCCTTAGTATGCAAGAATGAATTCTGAAACGTTTCGATGGCTGTATCTCAAGATAGATAGAAATTTTTACTTGTTTGAATCCAGTTACATTACATGTTTCAGTACAAAGCTATCAGCAAAAACAACGTCAAAACTTTACCCAAAACGATATCTGATATGAAAAGAAAGAAACGACTCTATCGAATCATTTAACAATATTGCTGTTGTTGTGGTTCAGTCAGAAGACTGGCTAGATGCAACTCTCCACGAGTCTATCATCTGAACGCCATTTCGCGTCCACGTATCTACTGCAGCCTATATACACTACTGGCCATTAAAATTGCTACACCCCAAAGATGACGTGCTACAGCCGCGAAATTTAACCGACAGGAAGAAGATGCTGTGATATGCAACTGATTAGCTTTCCAGAGCACTCACACAAGGTTGGCGCCGGTGGCGACACCTACAACGTGTTGACATGAGGAAAGTTTCCAACCGATTTCTCATACACAAACAGAAGCTGACCGGCGTTGCCTGGTGAAACGTTGTTGTGATGCCTCGTGTAAGGAGTAGAAATGCGTACCATCACGTTTCCGACTTTGATAAAGGCCATATTGTAGCTTATCGCGATTGCGGTTTATCGTATCGCGACATTGCTGCTCGCGTTGGTCGAGATCCAATGATTGTTAGCAGAGTATGGAATCGGTGGGTTCAGGAGGGTAATACGGAACGCCGTGCTGGATCCCAACGGCCACGAATCACTAGCAGTCGAGATGACAGGCATCTTATCCGCATGGCTGTAACGGATCGTGCAGCCACGTGTCGATCCCTGAGTCAACAGATGGGGACGTTTGCAAGACAACAACCATCTGCACGAACAGTTCGACGACGTTTGCAGCAGCATGGACTGTCAGCTCGGAGACCATGGCTGCGGTTACCCTTGACCTTGCATCACAGACAGGAGAGCCTGCGATGGTGTACTCAACGACGAACCTGGATGTACGAATGGGAAAACGTCATTTTTTCGGATGAATCCAGGTTCTGTTTACAGCATCATGACGGTCGCATCCGTGTTTGGCGACATCGCGGTGAACGCACAATGGAAGCGAGTATTCGTCATCGTCATAGTGGCGTATCACCCGGCGTGATGGTATGGGGTGCCATTGGTTACACGTCTCGGTCACCTCTTGTTCGCATTGACGGCACTTTGAACAGTGGACGTTACATTTCAGATGTGTTATGACCCGTGACTCTACCCTTCATTCGATCCCTGCGAAACACCACATTTCAGCAGGATAATGCACGACCGTATGTGCAGGTCCTGTACGGGCCTTTCTGGATACAGAAAATGTTCGACTGCTGCCCTGGCCAGCACATTCTTCCAGATCTCTCACCAATTGAAAACGTCTGTTCGATGGTGGCCGAGCAACTGGCTCGTCACAACACGCCAGTGACTATTCTCGATGAACTGTGGTATCGTGTTGAAGCTGCATGGGCAGCTGTACCTGTAAACGCCATCCAAGCTCTGTTTGACTCAATGCCCAGGCGTATCAAGGCCGTTATTACGGCCAGAGGTGGTTGTTCTGGGTAGTGATTTCTCAGGATCTATGCACCCAAATTGCGTAAAAATGTAATCACATGTCAACTCTAATATAATATATTTGTCCACTGAAAACCCGTTTATCATCTGCATTTCTTCTTAGTGTAGCAATTTTAATGGCCAGTAGTGTATATCTGAATCTCATTACTGTATACACGTCTTGCTTTCCCCTCTACGACTTTTACCCTCCTTCTCCCAATACTAAATTGGTGATCGCATGATGCCTCACGACGTGTTCTATCAAATCGATCACTTCTTTTAGCGAAGCCGTTCCATTGAATTATTCACTCCCCAATTCGATTAAAGCCTCCTTATTAGTTGCTCCATCTACCCATATAATCTTCAGCATTCTTCTGCAGGAAATTTCTAATCTCCTCTTCTTGTCTGAAATGCTTATCGTCCAAATTTCTCTTCTGTGCATTCCAGACAAATCAATACATACTATAGAAATGGACATACTGACAACCAATCACACTGCAGTATACATTTTTCTGCAAGAGCCTTTGCTCAAAAATATCCACAGAAACACACGCACACATACACACACACACACACACCCACCCACCCACCCACCCACCCACCCACCCACACACACACACACACACACACACACACACACACACACTGCGTATGTATTAAGTTCGATTTCCTTAGGCACAACGAGGACTCAGATTAATTATTTCACGCATCTAAATTGTTGTGATGCTTGTCAAGTGCCAGAGAGTAGCAGGCAGACGTCGGCCGTCGCTGACTGACAGTGAGCATGATGGTCTTGTCTCGCTGACATACGGTGGATCCGACTCGTTCAGCTCGGCATAATATCAAATGCGTGCCACATTGGAAATACATGTCAGTACCACTGTACATCAGTATTGAAGCTCAAAGAGCGCCTGTCAGTGCGAGTAAGCAACGTTATTCTCATGTCAAAAACTTGTCCTCACTACTCATTCAGTAATTGTTATATTACACATATTTCGGAAGCTGAACTTACTATGGAAAAGAGCAAATTGAGTACAAAATTCTTGCTAAATTCAGTTTTCAGTTCTGTATTACTGCATTAATTTTTGATGCACGATGCTAAGCGTAGACATTATAGGCATGTTTTTACTGAGAATGTTTTGGAAAAAGATTTATTGTACTTAGTTTGCAGACAATAATAATAATAATAATAATAATAATAATAATATAAGAAGTCAAACCCAGGAGTATTTTTGAGGAAAAGATGAACCTGTAGAAACGTGGGTCTGACCACACTAAACTTTAAAAACAAACTTTTTGAATTGGCGTTAACAAATTGTAAACTAGAATTAAAGGGAATGAATTCATGGATCATGTCGCTAAATCCTGATGCCTTCATTTTTGTCCCAATATTTCGAGAGGAAAATGGCTGAAAGAGAGTTATACAGAATTTTCAGAATTAGTTGAGCTTTCACTTGTAGAAGCACCATTTTGTGCTCCAAGACTATCCACCATTCAAAGTAGATGGCGAAATCTATTTATTGCTTGAAAAATATATGTTCTGTGATGTGATGTGAAATTGGACAGGATGATACATTTTCAGACAAAGTCGATGTGTTTTTAGGTCAAGGTCATACAATTCAGGGTCAAATTTATATATTTTAAGCAAAGCTGATACATTTTTAGGGTAAGTTGGTAAATTTTCAGGACAAGCTGATATAGTTTTTGGGTAATTATATGCAGCTTACATGTGTCACGATATCAAAAATTATGTACAATAATTGTACACCCGCCTATCATCATCATAAACATGAAATTTCATCTCCCTGATTTAAGTACCACAGTAAATTTCATTTCTATGTATCTCTGTTTAATGCCTGTTTTAATAAGGTAAGGAAACTGTAATACCTATGCTTGAGAAGTCTGAAGTAGTTGATTATTTACTTTTACTTGGAACAAGTCGCAACTTGCCGAAACAGGTCACATCCAGCTTAGTTCATACCATGATTGGGCTTGCTGCTTTGCTTGTCCATTAATACTGCTCAAGTCATTTAGATGTTAGTAATTTTCAAAGGTAATAGGTACATTCATATCTTCCATCATAAGTATGTAAAGTACCATTACGTTTACAGAATGGGTGTTCATTCAAGCTTCACCACTTCGTTTCCCTCGTTCATATCTTGTCACTACCTGTTCTGTGCCGGCCGCGGTAGTCTCGCAGTTCTAGGCGCGCAGTCCGGAACCGCGCGACTGCTACGGTCGCAGGTTCGAATCCTGCCTCGGGCATGGATGTGTGTGATGTCCTTAGGTTAGTTAGGTTTAAGTAGTTCTAAGTTCTAGGGGACTGATGACCACAGCTGTTAAGTCCCATAGTGCTCAGAGCCATTGAACCATTTTTGAACCTATTCTGTATCTTCACTAATACGGATTTTGATTACGGCGGCTGTGAAATATTTGTGGCCTATGAGGTTTTGCCATGCGACATGTGCGTTACTGCAACGGCCACTCAGTTGGAAAAAATCACTCACAGTAAATCTTCAGAATACTTGCTGCTCATATGACAGCCAGTCACTGCGACGTGTATATATCTCCCCAACAGCAGAAGTTGAGATTAAACTAATAGCTTCACTTGATACCTAATCGTGAACCATTTTCACCTGTGTGAGGACTCAGGCTGTGCCGATCCGCTTGTCAAACAAGTGCAAGTCTGTCACTTCACAGTCCTCAGCATTAATTCCGCTTCCAATTTTCTTCTTGGTTGCTTATACTGCTTGTTCAGTACACTGATTGAGTAAAATCGAGGATAGGCTACAAATCTCTCTCAGGTCATCAGTCCCCTAGACTTAGAACTGCTCAAACCCAACTAACCTAAGGACATCACACACATCCATGCCTGAGGCAGGATTCGAACCTGCGACCGTAGCAGCAGCGAGGTTTCGGACTGAAGCGCCTATAGCCGCTCGGCAACAGCGGCCGGCTCATGATAAGTTTGTGGTTAATTGGCGTAAAGGCTTTCCGCAGAAAAACAAACGCTTGACAACACGGGGCGGAATGGGAAGTCCATTGAAAGATGACACAAAAATGTTCCATCTAGGATCGAATAAAGGAAGAAATATATTTGGGTTAAATTGGCACAGACGAAAGTTTAATAGCTCTCCTGGTACGATATACAACATAAAATTGAGGAAAAAGTGACAGACTACAGTATATTGACACACAATTTAGGGAAAGTTACAGTGTAGTGAAAGAAGAAGTATAGAGGAATAATTGTTGAACGTAGATAAGGATGTGAGACTACTGAAGCAGATGCCTGAAAAAGATAAAGAGGGATAACGGATACTCAGAGCTTGAGAAGAATTGTGGTTTGTATCGAAGTAGTATGTAGAAAATCTTTTTCTTATAAAGATGGAAAAAGCTTGTTGTTGATTACTATCAACAATTAAATGATTAAAACTGCTTTTTATTACGTACTAGTCAGGTTTTTCTAGACTTGCTTTCTATCGTTGACGAAATCTTAACCACGTTCACAAAGTCAGTCAGTTTAATTTGACTCAAAGAAATTAGAAGAAAAAGAAACAATATCAACAGATTTGATTGTTAGTCTTAAAAAGTAATGGTTGTCTGACACTTCCTTCAAAAATTAGTGACTGACAGCCCAACGTAGATATGCGTTGGACTAATGGAAATAAATCCCGGTAACTGGAATCGGACCACTGTTTTGTCTTCGTTTGTGACAAAAATCAGATTTCAAATCTGCAGTATTAACAATAAAACCACTAGATTATTAACTGCAATAAATATGGTTACATTTCGTTTTGCACATGAAGCACTGAAAGAGGAATTTTATTTCGGGATATAGTATTTGATACAATGATGTCTTTATGTGTTAATATACCACCCCGGGTACACAGGGAGCATTCAGTGTAGAACAAGAACTAACGTTCAGCAACAATAACGAAATAAATAAATTATTAATTAAGTAATTCCTTATCCTGAAAGTGGTAGGCAGACTAAAACTGTCCTTCGGAACAGGATGACAATTAACCCCCTGCCTTTCAAGTATTCATGCACTCCATTACGTCTCTCAGATTGCTATTAGTGACCAACTGAAGTATGCAAGTACCTCGGGAACTTCTGTCCTACCTTCCAAATTCTTAGGAACCTCTCTAGTACCTTCCTAGTTCTTTAGAAGTTCACCTGTGTTCCAACAGGAACTAGCCACCTTAGTTTCGTAAGTCTTCAGGCTGAAGGACTGGCCTGTTGCACATTGAGGACGTTCCAAAACACCGTATAGTACGCTTCACGGTATATGAGTCTTTCTGTTCCTAATGATACGTAAGGAAACGGCCAGATTGTTCCCAGGGATTCAAGAAAAAAACATACAAATTAGAAGACAAAAAGTCACTTCGGTCACTGAGCACAAAGATATTGCTAGTGTTTCCCAAACCTTACGGGTCAAAACAACAGCAAAGAGCCCTAAAACTTAGTAACTCCACGTAAGGAGTCAATTGCCTGAAATGAATGCAGCAAGAGATCGGCGCGCTGACACAGTAACGTGTGTGAAGCAGTAGTTCGCTAACTCCTTGTATTCTAAGGAAATCGCTGCCTGACGCTTCGACGTTGGGATGCTACCTTAGAAAATACACAATTGTTTGTTATGTGTCCTCCTTGGAGCTTATCGCTGTTTGTGACTGGCCGTCGAAAACGTAGCATTACTCGTTACAGTAACTTTTAGACATGCATTTCATGTATCCTGTTATAGAGTGTAATGAAGTAGTCAAAGTAATGTGGTTAGAAAAGCTTAGCAAGATCATTCGGCCAAATTGGAATAAATGTATCGTCATCGGTTGGAACTTCGCGGATCCACCACAAGTCACAAAGAACTGACAAAGATTCAAAATAAATTATTTTCCGAAAGCAGAATTTTAGGAGGTGATTTTGGATCGTGTAGGGCTGAGATTCATCAATATGCACCAATCCACTTTGCCGTGAAAGGCACACATTGAAGAATACGGTGTGGACAGCACTGATGGAGCTGCAGTTCCTTTCGTCCTGAGCACTGGGGAAAAATCATTTTCGTTCCAAAGCTCAGTCCTGTAACGCTTGCACTAACTAGCGACCTTCACTTTGAATATTTACCATGTGCTTGAGTTGTTGCTGTAGGGTATAATTTTGTTTTAGCCATGGCGAAATAGTTATTGGAAGATTGCAATAAAAACAATGGTTCCAGAATGAGATTTTCACTCTGCAGCGGAGAGTGCGCTGATATGAAACTTCCTGGCAGATTAAAACTGTGTGCCCGACCGAGACTCGAACTCGGGACCTTTGCCTTTCGCGGGCAAGTGCTCTACCAACTGAGCTACCGAAGCACGACTCACGCCCGGTACTCACAGCTTTACTTCTGCCAGTACCTCGTCTCCTACCTTCCAAACTTTACAGAAGCTCTCCTGCGAACCTTGCAGAACTAGCACTCCTGAAAGAAAGGATATTGCGGAGACATGGCTTAGCCACAGCAGAGTGAAATCTCATTCTGGAAACATCCCCCAGGCTGTGGCTAAGCCATGTCTCCGCAATATCCTTTCTTTCAGGAGTGCTAGTTCTGCAAGGTTCGCAGGAGAGCTTCTGTAAAGTTTGGAAGGTAGGAGACGAGGTACTGGCAGAAGTAAAGCTGTGAGTACCGGGCGTGAGTCGTGCTTCGGTAGCTCAGTTGGTAGAGCACTTGCCCGCGAAAGGCAAAGGTCCCGAGTTCGAGTCTCGGTCGGGCACACAGTTTTAATCTGCCAGGAAGTTTCAAAAACAATGGTATTTGTTAGGAAATATACACTACTGCCAGCCGCTTTTTTCTTGATATATTGTCCTGGTGACACACTCTGGGAACTAATTCCAACATAAAGCGCATTTTTTCATGTACTATTATATTTGTAGGTGTAGTGCTTGCGATGTATCAGCAGCTGCGTTATTCCGGTGATTTTAAGGTTCCTTGTTGTGGATTACACACATTTATACTTACTTTTTTAGTGTGAACTGTGAACTGCGAACTGTGAAAGTAATGTATAACGAGTGGCCTTGCACATAAGAGGAGAAAAAGAAATCATTAAGAGAGGCATTATAACAAACGTATTTGATATTGGAAATTATTTCCCGAAGCGCGTCGGGCGGAAATGAAATAAAGGAAAACCGTAACTGTTAGCATCATATGCAATTTTATAAGAACCACAACCATTATTATGAGAAAGCTGTTTATGTCAATCAAGAACTAAGTATTTATTTTTAACTGTCATTACCTGATGTTATTCAACTTTGAGTCATCTACTGCCTGCCTAGTTTTAAACCACATATTTAGAGTACCCTGTAGAAATGGAGTGCTATTACGCTAATTAGGGATGGGAAGAACCGACTAATTAAACCAAATACCGATATTTTCGTTCTGAAAAACTGGTATTTTTCGGTATTTGATTGCTCTCGATTTTAATACGTGTTTTTTTGTTCTTGCCAACAGCCGGGTAAAAATCCGAAATATCAATTAGACGTGGCAGCAATGATAAAATTTTTCTTTTATAAATAAACTTTTTTAAATGAATAATTTTTATTTCGAAAATTCAGATTGCTATAAATAATTTTGCGTTATACAGAACATGGGAAAAGCAATCAACGCCATTGTAATAAGAAATGCCGACAGAAACGAACAACAAAAACATGACAGAAGAATTGGTGCAACATTGCAGACAATAATGCACCTGTTACAATGTGGTGTGGCTTATTAGATGGCACTTGTGTACATGCAGTCTGCAAGACTTGCCCCATCTTTTCTATAGATGGTGGTTTCTTGCTGTTGTCATTGAACATCAGTTCTATTGCAGAATGGCACCATCCTCAGCTCCTTGGCCTAATAATATTTTACCAAGTACGGTATCAAAGTACAATGCTTTATTTGCTTGAAAGGTTAGAAACTGGAGGAGGCACAACAATCTTGCGACATCGTGTAAAACTTTAAAAAAAAACTTAGAAAAACATTAAAGTAGCTGATCTGCTGCTTGTGGCTAATTAATATGCCTTTATCTGCTTATCGCCTTGTTAATGAACAAATTAACACTCAAAATACATTTCTTCAACTTCAGCGTTCAGCCTTCAGCACTGATTATTCACCATGCCCAACTAGTGGTATGATTCTCGGTAACCATATGATTTTTGAGAAGAGTTTCAAAAAACAGGAATCAGTATGAGAATGCTGGTGATTTTTTCGTAGTGTTCAACCACTTTTCACTTATCGAGAAAAGCAGCAAGCGGTGGACGGATTAAGTTTTCGTTTATTTGACTATTTAATTTAATATTGTAAGTCTATGTCTCTTGAAACTGAGGTACGTAAATTTTATCAATTTTTGTTCGGTTTTAACACTGCGGTTAAAATGGAGTTGGAAAAACAGATATAACAAAAATCCGGTTGTTTCAGCGATAACCGCCATCCTTAATGCTAATTCATAACACTAGAGTATATTACTAACTATCAGAGGGCAAAGGCTCCGGAGTAGACTTCGCAAAGCGCCGATGGTTGAAGTCCGAGAAGTACGCGTGGCCGAGGTTTGGGAGCCGCGCCTTCATTTGTCTGCAGCTCCCCCTTTCCTGACCCTCCTAGCCCCTACCATCCGCAGCCGAGCCAGCAGCCGCCTCTGCTAATTACACCCCTAAACTCTGCAACTTGCCCACTTACAGAGGCGATTACGCAGATTTCTTTCTGAGTACCTGAGTGGGAGTTAAATGGCTTCTGATTACTCTTTGTCTGGAAACAAACTCCCCCACCGCCGGAATGACGAATGCCTTCTGAATTCGTGCTACCACTAGAGACAGAAAGGAACCCGACTTTCGCTGCATTTCAAAATATCTTTTCTTATTGACAATAAATATACTGCTATTTCGCGTGCAGACATGACTTAGTGTTTGTATAAGCATTATAGGGTTTCTAAGGAATCCCGAATTTTAGAGAATACTGGCGAACGTTCCAGTTACGACAAAGTAGCTATCTTATCTCGATGAAGCGTGATGTTACGGTGAATCCATCATAACCGTTATACAATCTTATTATGGTTCGTTTCGCCAAATTTTAGAAGTTTCGTGGAAATGCACCATAACTATTAATTTCTTTCAGTGTATTCTGTGCATCATAGACTACAAATTAAATACAAAATCGAAGTTTAGTTAATATTGGGGAGAAAAAATTTAGAGTTCGTCATTGTCTTAATAATAGTCATGTGGTTCCCTAGGAATATAGCGTACATTTAGAATGCTCTTCTTGACGAGAACTAGTGGTGTAATGGCAATGTTGACTCGTAGCCTGTTGTGATGCATGCATTAGCAAAGACGTATTCATGGGCTGTTGATAACGACTAGACGGTCACAACTTGAATAGCCTCTAAAAATTTACGTGACCTTTTGACTGAAATAATCCTTAATACATGAAGTAAAGTGCAAGTGACAGATTTGTACATGGGGTCCTCTTGCACCGATATGTCACAAGCTCTTGTTACTTATCTCCTTTCACAATAAATAACATGTGTTTACACCTATTTCTATGCAGAACATTGCAAATGTTTGCAGCAACTGTTGATTTTCTGGCATTGCTGTATCTCACCATCATCTACAAACAGGATCATGTAAGTTCCGAGGTTAACCACTAAATATGCCAGTTGTGGTATGTCGACGCTACTTTTAAATGTTAATATTTCTCTCCATTAAGAACGACATGTATTCTATTTGCTACAAAATCTTCATTTCAGTCATACAGCACTCCGTCTTCAGGCCACAAGAGGTCCATCGGGACCATTCGACCGCCGTATCATCCTCAGCTGAAGATGCGGATAGGAGGGGCGTGTGGTCAGCACACCGCTCTCCCGGTCGTTATGATGGTTTTCTTTGACCGGAGCCGCCACTATTCGCTCGAGTAGCTCCTCAATTGGCATCACGAGGCTGAGTGCACCCCGAAAAATGGCAACAATGCATGGCGGCTGGATGGTCACCCATCAAAGTGCCGGCCACGCCTGACAGCGCTGTACTTCGCTGATCTCACGGGAGCCGGTGTATCCACTGCGACAAGGCCGTTGCCTTTCAGTCATACAGCTGGCCTGTGATTCCATATGCCCATAATGTGATCAGCCTACATGGATGCGGGTATCTACTGCCTTTTATGTCTCACAGATGAACAGTGCAAGCTGGATTTCAAAAGCCCATTGTTTGCTGCAACTTTGTTGATTGGTACAGAGGTCATTTTCAGTGTCCAGAAATGGCACAATAATAATTCTACAACCAACTAAGGTCAGTGATACAGGCCTATAGTTTTGTGCTTATATTCCATGACCGTTCTTGATTATAGGAAATTAGTCCAACAGTGTATGTTGCCTCTTTTGATATCAAATTAATACGCTATTTAATTAAATTGATGACATAATCTCTGTAGCCTATTGTTGTCTTAGTTGATTTACGACTCCTGGGGGTAACGTATGTTTTGGTAAGTGGTTTATGACCCTGTGGGTATAACCTATCCTGAAAAACACCCCATAATCCCCTCCCCATTCTATGCCACTCCCCTGAAGGAAAATGGACACTTTCTTTGTCATTCCTTCGCAGTTAAGTTTTGAGCCGCTTTTCTCATTCCTAATAAATCCCCCAGCCCTCATCTAGCCCTCTTCATGTCTCCTCTCCCAAACTGGTGAATTGGAGGAAGCCTGTGCTGAGCTGCAGGAGAGGAAGGATTTCATGACCAAAATTCAAATCAATGTCATTTATATTGCAGGGGGTAAAATAATATTTTTTTGTTCTTTGGTACCCACGGCGCAAAATATGTCATCTAATGACATGATTATTATGAATATCAGCCAGCTGCATTGCTATTTAAACAAAAAGAAGAACTCGAGGCAAAATCCATAAACGAAGCACTAAAAATCATCCAAATTACGCAAAAGGGAGCATTCATGAACATATTCGAGGAAATAGAGGTATATTCATATGCATATAGCTACCCCACAAAATTATTAAATGAACAACCCGACCTAAAGCACAAAAAAGCATAGAAAAATTTATTCACATTAGAAACGAAGAAAACAGGTTAAAGTAATAAATCAGAGACACTAAATAACACATATTCACAGTTACAGCGATAACAACAAGAAGAGTATAAAACAAGGTCATAACACAAAGAAAAAAACATCACAAATCATAGACAATAACAAAATTGTTACGAAAGAATAAAAATATAACATAAAAATCTCAAATAAAAAAAAATTCCAGGCAAAAACATAATTAGAACCAAACGCAAAAAAATAATTAAAAATTTCCACAGATCACTTATTTACAATGGTTACTATGTAAACATGTAATATCGCTGATCCACTGTCGTCCAAGCTGTCAAGAGAAAAATAGCATACATAAAAAAGCGATTGAAGTCAGATGTATGTCTTTAACATACATGCAAGGAGAAACTAATAATTCTACAAAAAGACAAGACATGGCAGCAACGATATTACGTGTAAAGCAAAAACACCCAAACGAATGTATCATAACTTTTCTGATCATAGTTACGGACCATTATATTCAGAACACCATTTCACCACTTACTTATGTATTTACAAGCATCTTATGATGGCAATCCACTGAAATGGGCTCAATTTAAGTGATTTATGTAAGCCATTAAGAAAATAAAACTATATTCATAATAATATGTTGTTTATTTAAAAAATTCAGTTTTCATTTCTTTATTTAATCAGTTTGTGATAGACAGCGCGCCTCCCCTCGCCTCCCTCAATTGTGAATTGGTGGTAAAAAGGATGGAGAGGATATTGGTGTCATTATTTTTAACAATAAATCTGTTCAATTGACGAGATGTTGGTGTTGGACAGAGAGGAGTATAATATGTGTATTTTCTGTAGCATACATGCATTTCAAAAGCTTGAAATATCAATGTTGAACAGTGTCTTTCACATATGTCACAAAAGTCAGTTTTACGTTTGACTGCAAGCTGCAAAGCACATCTCTCTCCCTCTCTTCGTTGTTTGGTAACATCCATTGGAGTAGAACTATGAATTACATGAAAACATCCTGTATTTTTTAGAAACAAGCTGCCTCTTTATTGAACCCATTGGCTGAGGACCCTGAAAAGAAATTCTAGATGATATCCCTCTCTACGCATCATATAATTGTTCCTCTGTCTTTGGCCAACCCTCCTGATTAAATCAGAAACTAAACAGAAATAGGAAGAAACTACACCTGCTACGTTTGACTTCTCGTGATGGGAGAGAGCGAATGGAGTGCCACATAATCAATACACTTCGAAATTTTACTTTCAGTAACGGCATTACATGTGTCCTAAAATTGCACAACCGACCATGACTGGTCTCATTCCAATAATGTAACTGTCATTCTGTGAAGTCTGTTATGCACCAACCTTACTCATGACACACTCCAAGTACATGCTATCTTTCTAAATGTTTGCATGCTCAGCAGGTTAGCACTGCTTTTCTCTGTGTAGCAGATATAGGCCTAAAACGTTTGAGAGTGTTGTGGTAATATAGCAGACAGTTACAAAGAAGTAGGAAAATGTGGTTTATGCATGATGGAGCTTCAGACAGAAAGAGTTTGAAACAATGTACGTAGATCATTTGTACTGTCAATTCTGGAATATTGTCATCATGTTTGTTGTGCATGTCAACAAGGTTTTGGACTGATAGATATAATCGTAGAACATAAACACACAGTGCTAAAGTTACATAGTTTGGCGCTTAAACATGCTGTAATGTTAATGCTGTGGGGTTTTCTGATATATTGGTCATGTGGAATCAATTTTGTTAATAGTCCAGTGCAGGAAATATATTTTCAGCAACCGAAATACATTCACCTTGCAAATTTTGTATCCTACTCACTATAGTGTGAAACTTTGATATTAAAAAACTACTACAATTTACACCAAAAACATAGATACTTTGTGATAAATGCAGTACATAGCTTTCTGGGGGCATATAGCACAAACCCTTCACATCCAATTTATGCTGTGCACACATCAGTCCTATGAAATGATCGCCAGCAATGGGAAATGCTTAAAACAACGACATCTTGTGAGAAAATAGACAAAAGAATAGCGAATTACACACCATGGCACACTAACTCCATGAATAGAATACAGTCACTTCCACACACAACAACTGTCAACGAAACGCGTACACCAGGTGCGCAGTATCTCACAAACACCTGTCACTGAAATGGAGTAACTGCACAACGCAGAGATCATGGATACACTTTCGTAGGTCAGCAGGACCCATGCAGCCTTGACAGCTGGTTCAGTGAGGCTCAGCAGTGGCCCTTGGCTTAACCCAAAAATTTCCATTCATTCAGTCCTAAAATTGCACAACCGACCGTGACTAGCAGTATTGCCTGGTCTCATTCCAATAATGTAACTGCCATTCTGTGAAGTCTGTTCTGCACCAACCTTACTCATGACACACTCCAAGTACATGCAATCTTTCTAAATGTTTGCATGTTCAGCTGCACTATGCAAGGCCCATGCTCCAAGTTCTGACTAATGGACCAGTCGGTTTACCTCACTACATCGATTTGTCTTTTCTCTACCATTATATTCAATGCAAATGTTAAAAAAAAGAGACAAACATCGCCCCACTTTGACTATGATTCAGCCTCTCAGATATCACACCTTAAACGACTGTTGAGACCTCATATGGTCATTATGATTCCAGATTCACATACAATGCTCTATGTTATCAGTATGTCTCATGTTATCAGTGGCCGATTTCAGCTGTAAGTCAAACAAACGTATGATAAACAGTATTCCATTTCTTATATTGGAGCCAGTTGTAAGATGCATCAGTTCTCTTAATAATTATGTCCCCACAATGTCGTAGGAAGTGTCCCAAAAACTCAGTATCACAACAGTGCCATCTCTAAGGTTGTGAAGGATTCTTGTGTTGTAGTTTTGTAAGCAGTTTGAGATACTGTTTTTTTAGTATAATACACCAAAGCACCGTACGACAACAGCTTTTTACACTGCCATACATTTTCTTACGTTGAAAATTAGGAGGACTGATAAGGCAAGGAATGAGGAATCTCTGCACAGAATTGGTGAGGAAAGGAATAAGTGGAAAACAGTGATAAGGAGAAGGGACATCTGATAAGAAGGAATGAGTTCCTTGGTACTAGAGGGAGCTGTAGAGGAAGGCAGAGATTGGGATACATCCAGCAAATAATTGAGGATATAGGTTGCAAATGCTATTCTGAGATGAAGATTATTGAAGCAGGCGAAACGTACATCCCCCAATACAGGACAGAGTTCTCTGCCATACCATCGATTAGACATTACCTTATTAGAGCTCATTCTTGTAAACCAAGTTTTTCCTGCGAGTGTTAAGGAGGGGAACCAATGTATTGAATAAACTTAAACCACTTCTTATTAAGGAAATTCCTCCTCTAAGTACAGTTACTGCGCTATACTTATGGAAAAGAAAATTGGAGCTACAATGCTACAATGGCAGATTATAATGATTTAAGTGGGTTTGAACGTGGTGTTGTAGTCGGCGCACGAGCGAAGGGACACAGCATCTCCGATGTAGCGATGAAGTGGGGATTTTCCTGCACGACCATTTCACTAGTATACCGTGAATACGAGGAATCCGCTAAAACATCGCCAGACCCTGTGGCCGAGCGGTTCTACACGCTTCAGTCCGAAAATACGCCGCTGCTACGGTCACACGTTCGAATCCTGCTTCGGGAATGGGTGTGTGTGATGTCCTTAGGTTAGTTACGTTTAAGTAGTTCTAAGTCTAGGGGACCGATGACCTCAGATGTAAAGTCCCATTTGACACTGAAGTTATGAAATGAGTATTGAGGTGTGTGGCGAAAAGAAACATATCTGGGAAAAGAATACAGCTGCCGATGTGTGAGCAAGTTTTCCGTATGGGTTTAAACTCTATGTATGGGGAATCTGATTATGGTGGCGGGAGGGGGTGGGACTATTAGCATTTATACTACACAGGAATGGAAACTGGGCACGTGTTGGAATACTGAGCGAAATCAATAAGACTCATTGTTGTGGGAGAGGGTTTAAGTGGCGTATCCTTCCAAGAAAGCCACTGAAGTCGCCGCTATAGGTTTGGAAGCACAAGCAAGTCTGAGATGTCTGACTTTCTGGTATACATGCATCTTTAGCACACACACAGACAGAACATTCTGACATTTAACAATATGCATAATGGTTATTGCTCGTTGTAGCATTTCAACCAACGTCACAACATCTTAGTAATGGAGTAATGGTTTAGCAACGATACAGAAAATCAGAACCAAGATGTAATGTCATTAGCCGAGATCATCCCTGGACCGACACGATGAGATGTTTCATTGACATGATAAGACGATGAGAGCAAGTGTTTAGAGCTCAGATAATCCACTGAAATTATGAAACAGATGATAAAATAGCGAAAATTGATGGAAAATACTCAAAACTTAGAAAATATGACGAAAATTAGGGTACTTACATGCCAGGCTGGGCGGATGAAAATCGTTCCATTCCTCCACCAGTGCGAATGACAACTGATAGTGCATACTATCCTCACTCTGTAGGTGTAAGTCCTGCATAATACACCATGCTCTACACATGGATAGTCGCTGTAAGCCATAAAAATAAAATACGCAGTGTCCAAAGATTTGGAGGTCGCAGTGACCAACACCTAGGACACAAACAGTAATCATGTACTTGTGTGCAATGTATGGAACCAATAGTCTTAGACTCTTCAAAAATGGAACACCATGACATATGCTACCCCATCAATGTGGTACAAGAGATTAAATGTAAAAGTCATCACATTCAGAAAGCTGTTTGGAAATGCTCCAAAATGCTTCAAACTCTTCCTGTTTCCTTATGTTGTGATGTCTTCCATACTTTCATCAATAAGAAACATCGCTTCTATTTTTTTATTTCCACCACCCTGTGTGTATTGTAGGAGAAGCACACCCTACCCTGTATGATGTCCATCCAACACACACTGAGATCCAATGAAATGAAATGTGTTAATGTTGGTTTTGCACCTGATACTCCTCAAGGTCGTGGTATGGAATGAGAACTTATGGCAGTGTACAAAGCTGTAGTCCTACACTGCTTGGATGTGTTGCAGCAAAAAAAAAAAAGTAAGTATCGAACTGCTTACAAAACTACAACACAGGAACCATTCATGATGTCAGAGGCAGCAATGTTGAGTGGTGGTGGTGGTTGTGGTGGTGGTAATAAGTTCATATGGGACCAAAAAGTTGTCATTAATCCCTATGCTTACACATTACTTAACCTAACTTAAACTAACTTACACTAAGGACAACACACACCCATGCCCAAGGGAGGACTCAAACCTATGACAGGGGGGACTGTGTGGTGCATCTTACAACCAGCTGCCAATAACAAACGTAATAATGTTTATCAGGTTTTTGATTTACTTACTAGATTATGAAACATACTGACAGCATCGAACATCATATGTGATTTTGGAATTGTAGTAATAATATGAGGTCGTAACAATTGTTTAAAGTGTGATATCTGAGGGGTTGAATGACAGTCTACATAGAGAGATGATTTGTTATCAATACTGCATTAAATTTGACGATGAAGAGAAAGATGAGTGAATATAGTGAGGCAAATTGACCAGTTCGTTGGTCATGACTTGTGATATGGCATTGTCTAGTGCAGCCAGCAGTCTTGGATGCAAGCGCAATGAATGGGCAATTCTGGATAAAAGATAAAAGTGCAGGCCACTGTTGAGCCGGACCAGACTCGACAGGCAGAGTGTGAGGGTCCTGTGGACCTACGAATGCGTTCCTGCGATCTTTGCGTTGTGTGGCATTTGACCATGACAACTACAGAAGGATCGATTTATAAAGTACTTTACCCATAAATCAAGCTTTCAGTTTCATAACTGCAGTGATTCCACGTCAGTGACAGGGGTTTTTGAGGTACTGCACACCTGTGTACACATTTGGTTGGCAGTTATGTGTGTGGGAGAGACTGTGTTCTTTTCATGGAGTTATTGTGTCATGGTGTGTAATTCCGCTAGTCAATGCATGTGTCTGTTTCCTCATAAGATGTCTCTATTTCATGCATTTTCCCTGGCTGACAATCACTTTATAGAACTGATGTGGGAACAGCATAACTTCCGAACTGTAATCAGATGTAACAATAGGAGCTATACACTTCCAAAAACCTATATATTGCATGTATTGAATAGTATATATGTTTTGGTAGTAGTGGTATACATAACTTTGAGGGTGAATGTATGTCAGGTGTTGGAAATATTTTTTCTGCATTGGATTATTAACAGTATTGCATTCCACATGGCTAACGTATCAGAGAACCACACAGTTTTAATATTATAGCGTGTTTCAGCGCCGAACTGTACACCTTAGTACTTAGTGTCTAGGACTAAATGTTTATGTTCTACGATCATATCTTTCTTTTCAAAACCTTCTTCATATGGATTTCAAACACTAGAAAAATGCTCGGGAGCTGATAGCACAAGTGATTTATGTGAATTGTTTCAAAGTCCTTCACCTGGAGGACCATCACGCACAAACCAGACATTTCTTCTTCTTAATTGTCTGTTATACTGTTACAACATTCTCAAATGATTTAATTCTATATCGAGTATTCAGCAATAACGTGTGCTAACATCATCAGCATGCACACATCTAGAGAGACCGCATGTACTTGGAAGGTGCCGTGAGTAAGATTCGAATGTAACAGTCTTCGCAGAAAGATATTTACAGTATTGGAATGAGCATACAGGTTTATATCACTAACGTCAATCGATTGTGCAATTTGGAATACATGTTATGCTCTTTCAAAAGCAAGGTGTTGAAGTGTATTGATTATTTGTTCTATCATGAGACGTCAAATGTGTCGTGTATGATGCCCTTGTGCTTCTGGTCAGTCCCAAATTAAGTCAGAGACAATGTTGCAGGGAGGGTTACCCAAAGACAAAGGAACAGTTACCCAATGCATAGACAGAGAGAGAGAGAAAGAGAGAGACCGACCATCTGGTGTTTTGATCAGGATCCTTAGCCAATAGGTTCGACAAAGTGGCAGTTCTTTTCGATAGAGAGGGCTGAATGCTACTAGTGTACTCATAGTTTTATTTCATTGGATATTACAAAGTAACTAGGAAAGTTACTTTGACATTTGTGGAAGACACTGTTTTGCAATTGATATTTCATGAATCTGAAATGCATATAATAGCTACGTGCGTGACAATTCATTTGCAAGACTTAAACATGAGAAAAGCTCTCAAACTGTAACATTTTGTCCATTGAAATAATTTGGTAACATGTTTTCTCATCGCATCATGACTGCTTTATTATCATCATGATTATGCTTTTTAATAGCTGGTCACTTAAAACAGGTAGGATGGCGTTAGATACGACTGTTCCACTGAAAGATTCCGTCACACAAGGGCATGTAACACTGATCTTTCAGAACTTAGAGTTCGAACCAAAATAGTTCTCGCTTTTACTCACAGTGGTGTTCGTAAATAAGATGGATATTCCATAGCTTTCACATCAAAATAGTGGAAGTTTTCGATGTATTATCGATTTTACACATGACAGAAAAATACAAGAAACGTATTATTGGTTGATATATGTATGGAGGGTGGGATGGTGGCGGTGGCGTCTGGAGACGGTAGTGTGTGGAGAGAGCTGTAGCATAACAACCTCGAAAGTAGTGTGTTTCTCATATAGTATTGTTGTGTAGGGTATATGATAATGTCATGTTCCTGGCTATGTTACAGGTAATCGATGTTGTCTTTGGTGTACAAGGTAGTTGTGTTACCACCTTCAATTTTGTTGCCATAGTGTGTCAGAGAGAAACTTGCACGGTTAATATATGTCAGACGCTGGAGGAGGCCACTGTAGGATAATACCCTTGATAATAAAGGCGCCAATAACCTACGCATAGACCAGTAAAGGTAGATGATGGTAGAATGCTGCATTCCTGCCAATATCGAACACGCCATACACCAAGGAGAGCAAGCAGGGGAATGGTCGCCGGTTGTTTGACACTTCCATAGACTGTTATCATCAATAACAATTCAGGAGTAAACCACCCACATTGTGTCATGTCCTGCAACACATACGTGTCCAAGAACAACCACAGCTGTATGCTTGGTCAACGGATAAATTGGGGGCCAATTTAGAGTGGTATCGTGGACTAGGGCACATATGAAGGCGAGCATATACTACACATACGCAATCAGAAAAATTGGGCGGTGGGACAGTGGAAACTGGGACGGGGAGTTGGAGTGTGGAGGCATCTGTAGGAGAATCCAAGATAACAGCTTCAAGAATAAATAAAATAAATAAAAATCTTACATCCTCTCTCTCCAGCAGCTCAGCACAAGATTTCCCACCAATTCACATGTGGGGGACAGGAGGGAAGTAGGTGTGAGGAGGAAGGAGAACACCTTGGTCCGTGGGTTTGAGGAGCAAGTGTTGCAAGAGGGAGTAAGCACTTGAGAGATGGTTCAAAATGGCTCAAGTGGCTTTAAGCACTATGGTGCTTAACATCTGTCATCAGTCCCCTAGACCTAGAACTACTTAAATCTAACTAACCTAAGGACATCACACACATCCATGCTCGAGGCAGGATTCGAACCTGCGACCATAGCAGCCACGCGTTTCAGGGACGAACTGCTTAGAACCGCTCGGTCACAACGACTGGCTCACTTGAGAGAGAGCAGAAGTAGTCTATCAGGTATCGAATATCAAAGAGTACCACAGTCGCTCAGCTGTGAAATCAAAGGGAGCCACTGTGCCTTGGCTGCGAATTGGGCTTGCGCCCATTGTTGCAGGGGCAGGTCACGTTGGTGGTGCTGGCAGCGCCATGTGAGTGGCTGAAGAGTGAACTAAGCAATATGCTGGTTGAGTGGGGCAGAAGCAGAAGTGTACGTTGTGTCTATTGCATGAGAGGGTCTTACCAACGTTATTTAACTGCCGTTTTTTCATGTACGACAATTAAGTGGTGGGCGCTTTTTTTCATGACATGCTGTCTTGTTGTGTGAGTCATTCATCGATTTTCAATGTGTGTGTTTTTATACCTGTACAGATGATTTTGTACCTGCAGCAAGCAGCATATTATTAGGACGGGTTGTTTTACATTGATGTTTTTCAGATGTTTGTCTGTGTGTAGCTCTAAGTTTTCAACGATATGTGGTGAGTTACAAAACGTTTTTCGATGTGTGTGCGACATTATGGTTTTGCTCTAGTTATTTACTTTCAGCGTTTTCTCTGTGTGGACGATTGTTCCAAGACGATTGCTTTTTTACATCATCCTGCCAATTTTAAGCAGTTGTATTGATTTGAATTTCTTACAGTAAGGCTGTCAGATAATTATCAGTTCGGTTTCCCTGGCGAAATAAAGAAAATTCTTCCGGCAGCGGTTGTAGAACAGTTTCCCAACAATTCGAACTTCTTCTTGCTGGCACCAGTGACCCATATACCAAGGCGAGCACCTCTGGTTCATTAAGTCTGGGGTAGTGGAATAGGACAATGTTGTCTCCTGCACTTAGGATGGACTGGCTATTTCAAAAAACATGAACAGCTCCAGAACTGGAAATACACTTACGAGTTGCAAAACGCATCCTCAATGTATCCCATTGTATCACCATTATTTGCTGAAAAGTATTATGCCTACACTCATACATTATCACTTTACTCCATTTCGCATGTACGAGGGTTGGTGGAGGACAACCTGTACAAGGGAGACTAGGGGTTCCTCTGAATGGTGGATTATCCCCAGTGGGTCATAAACCACGTAGCAGAAGAGTAGGTGTGATCAGGGGATCATGTATCAGCATAACAGTAGATCAGGGAATTACATCATCAATTTAATTAATGGGCATGTCAATTCCTTATCAACAGTGGCGCCATAGTCTCTCTGCGCCACTATTTAGAAACACTACGCTCTCCCCTATGACTTATGACAGGCTGGTAGTATAAAGCAAGAAGTATTTACTTGCATTCTTTTTTATTTGCCCATAAGGTATGTGTATAAATCATCTATGACTAATTAAGTAAATCCACTTTATGATGGATGTAAGGAATTACTGTAAATGATTCATTCGTTTCCAATGTTCTATATGTTCTAGAGTATTACATGTGCAAATACGATTGATTCTTGAAGAGAACTGTAAACTCTTAAAGTTCACTTTACACCCACCAGCTGGCGTTAGGTGTGCAGTGTCTTGACAAAATAGTGAGAAAGCAGGAAAAGTTTTTTGTGTTGGAATATGCGAGATGTTTATCTGTTATAACAGTGCAGGATGCGTTTAGAAGTAACTATGGAAAGAACCCGTGGCTTTATGCATTAGTATCGATATCTTACAGATAGTTGTCTCAGTAAACAGAAAGGTACTTGTCGACTAAGCGTGGAGATACAATCGTGGAAAGGGTGATGGTAAGTTTCGTACCCAGACCAAAAAAATCAACGGTCCGTCAAAGACACGAACTGGAATAGCGCAGCAAAAGAAGTGGGAGATTTTGTGAAGGCGGCTACATTTCAAACCGTACCGTCTGTGGCTCGTGCAACAATTAAAACGAGACGATTACGGTCGGTGCCGTCAATTTTCCTTCACAATGCAGGAATCGGTTGATGATAAACGTTTCACCTCGAAGCTGACATTCAGGAACGAAGCGGCGTTCCACTTCTTTGGGAAAGCTAATCACCACAATACTTGTATGAGAGTGTGGATAATCGAAAATCTCCTTGAAACAGTGGCGCGTGAACGAGATTCGCCGAAGGCTAATGTCTCCTGTGCAGTGTCACAAACGAAGCCGTACGGACGCATTTTCGTCTGTGAGAACACCGCATTGGTTACCTCTTACCTTCATATGTTGGACGCACTTCCGCATTGATGGATTGGGGTTGGTGGTGAGGATGTGGCTTTGCACCTTGTTCCTCGCGTCGTTTGATCGACCGCCCTGTGACTTTTTTCTTTAGCGTTACATTAAGGACAGTGTTTACTTTCCCCGACTATCGTGCACATTGGAACCAACTTGGAGAACATACCTGTGGGCACCTTGCCAGAATGTTGCTACATAAAGTATGGAACGAACTTTATTACCGCGTGGATATGTGTCCTGTGCCCAGGGGGCAATCATAGAACGTCTGTAGAGTGAAAGATTCTAATTTTTTGAGTTTAATGTTCTATTCATGCATCAATCATTAGGGATTTATAGAGCTTTGAAAATGACTGAATCAATTATAGTAGCCCTGCATAATCAACTGCATTACGTAACCGGAAGCTTAGTAAATCTCATTGTACAGTTATTTGCAATTTATAGTAGATATTTGAAGTTAAATAGCTCGTCAAACTGGGTAGCACACAAAAAATGTGCCTAACAAATAGATTACTACAAGTTCTAGAGTCAAGTGCACACTCTGGTAGGGCATAAAGGGTGCAGACAGTTTTCTGACGTAGTACACGAACTCATTGTGGGATCGCTACGACAGACAGCTGTGGTACTGATGAGGGGGAACCTTGTTGTGAAAGCGATGTTTGTCAAGATGCTGGATGTCCGTTGAAACTTGTTGTTCATGGACAAGTGGCAACTGCTAGCGTTAGGATACTGTCAGACTTGTATCTGAGTCAAACTTAGCTGAAGTGTTCAAAAATGCAGTTCAATGCTCTGGTCGTCATAATATTCTTTCCGTTAGTAGTTACAAGGAAGTAAGATCTTAATTTAAGTTGACGGCCGTCACTGATGACAGTTATAGCTTTTACAAGTGTTGAGAAAGTAGATTATTTAATGTATCACGTCCTCTACTCTACATTTTGTCAGTTTCATGAATGTGTGTCGCGTTTGACAAGAAACGACAGCTGTGCAATGTCCTCAATAAAAATGTCAGTCGTGGTCAGAAAAGTGTTCTGTATAACAGAGTGAATTGTGTCGGAGGTAAGGGAATTCGAGTGTGGGCTGGTTGTTGGTGTTTGTACGGTCGATGCTTCCGCAGCCAAGATAGCAGACGCATTCGTGTTTCTAACAAGCACCACATTGAAGATTTATATCTCATAAACGGAAGTCGGGAAGACATTATCTGTTATGTAACAATACAGACAATATTCCAAAACTAATCATCAGTGTTGCAAATTCCCATAACAGGAATACGCGGTGCCTAAGCAATGAAACCTGGACTACAGAGCAGTAGAAGACAATCATTTGGTCGCATGCGTCGCGTTACGCACTGTTTCTATCTTCGGGTCATGCTTACGTCCCAAGAGTGATAAATGACAGAGGTTTGGTGATGATTTAGGCAACCATATCGTGGTATTCCATGGACCCCACGGTTACTCCGCAATATCACATTACCGCCAAGGACTATATGACCATTTTGGCTGATAAGGTCCATCCCATGTTACGATGCCTTTTTCCTAATGGCGACGCTGAGTTCCAAGAAGACACGACTCTTGTTCACAGAACTCGCATCGTCCAGGACTGGTTTTGTGAGCATGAGAATGAAGTTTCACATATGCCTACGCCACCACAGCCATCAGATCTTAATGTTATTGAGCATCTGCGTTCTGTTTTGGAGAGGTTGGTGCGCGGTCGCTATCCATCATCATTACTTGAACTTGCCACCAGTTTTCAGGAAGAATTGTATAAGATATCCCTGGAAACCACACAGGGCCTGTATTTATCCATTCCGAGACGACTGGAAGCTGTTACGAATGAACCAGGTTTCCTGCACCGTATTTTGTATCAGACGTGGCAGTTATTGTGTTTCTGGTGTTTCCGTACTTTTGTTCAGCATGTAGCGGCACCACGGTTTAAGATAGGAAAGTTAGATTCGGTGTAATATTTCTGTTATAACCAGGAATAACACAATAACCTCGTCAGTCTGGTTTATTAAATCACAAATCACTTTTCAACAATTAAGTTAGCCAAGCGTCTACCCAGGCTCACACTCAGAAGTAATGCATAATTAAAGTTTGGTTATACCAATGTCCAAATGTGCATGGTGGGGTGCACGTCCCGTAATTATTCCCAAGTCCAGTGAAGTTCAGTCTCTCCAAGTGAAGTCGCTAGATTTCCGCCGAGCAGCCAGGTAACCTCGAGTGGTGCGCGAGTCATTCACAAGTAGCTGGAACACGGCGTACTGCACTTCCCGATGAGAACTGTCGTTTGCGGCGGTGGCCGGGTTTATGTAAGGCTTGCTAGTTAATGGAGCCGCCGGCTGGGGTCGCTGTTTTCCAGGGAAAACCAATCGCAATGTTTCCTGGCGTAGCCAATTGCTGTGTGCTGACAAACGCGCGCGCGCGAAGGTGGCCAGCGATGGTAGCCGCGAGCCGCCCGGAGAAGTGCGGCCAGCGATGTATTTCTCGGCCACATAAGGGAGCGTGCGTGTGAAGACGGCCAGCGATGGAAGCAGCGGGGCGCCCAGAGAAGTGCGGCCAGCGATGTATTTGGCGGCAGCGTACTAGAGATGGGCAAAACTGTTCTTTTCAGAGATTGGATCAGAACTGTTCACTCCCTGAAATGAATTAGCTCTTTTTCATGACTTACCACTCATTTACAGTAGAAAATAAATGGAAGGCACATTGCCCTTTAAACTTGGTTTATTCCAGTACTATACCTGTATTTTGATCTTGAACACAGATAATGAGTAAGAATTTTGTATTGTTTATTGAAATTTCCACGATATGACAAAGTTTTTGATTATTGATTTATTTTGCACTATCGTGGTTTTTTGGGTGATCGGAAAATTTCGTAACTTGAGATTTACATTAACAATATATTTGGCTATAATGTATTAAAATTTCATTAACCTCATACAAATACATCGCAAGCCATATATTTTTAAAGTGAACGTTTCCTTCCGAAGACGCCTAAAATCGCAAAATATAAATTTGACTGTAAAACGAAAGTGCTGCATATAGCCTTACGCAGAATAAAACAAGGAAAATATTGGTGTATCACATTTTGCGATACATTTATCGGTTCGCTCGTAATTAAAGCGTCAATTCGAGTGTCCATAATAAAAATCCTATAGTAAGAGGAGTCATCAGGAACCTAATCTAATCAGTTTAAACAAATAAAAATAAAATAAAAACAATTGATGTATAAATAACATAATAATGTAATATACATAGCGGTATTACTACGAAGAACAATATCCAGTAGGGACGAACTCCGATGCAGAGGCGCTGAGTCGAGTAGGTCGAGCCGCGAGCTGTATTACTGCGTGAGCTGAGACCGCAGCGACCAGAGTGACACCTGAGTCGCTTTGCTCAACGCTCTGGCTAGAGTCGAGACGGTGGGGTGAGCGTTGAACGGGCGAGTTCCGAGGGTGGGGGGGAGCGGTGAACTCACCCGCTCCGAGACAAATCGTCCGTTCCCTTGCGAGCAGGTTGTTGCAAGTAGTTCCTATATTATCCGCTAGGTGGCTCTCTGTCCTGTTGCTCGCACCAGCTGCCCAGAGGGCAGGACGTGCGACTGAAACGATCGCCGACAGAGTGCGACACTGCATGCGGCAGACGACGCACAGAGACGGCACGGCATATGTGAAACACAAAATCCAATGGAGCACTGCACAATGCAGGCAGCCAAGGTAGAAGCAGGGCAGAGGCCGGCGCTGGCTGTGTTGTGTGGCGTGCACTGTGCTCTGACCAGAAGAGGCGCTGCTGATATGCTCCGTCTCTCTCTCTCTCTCTCTCTCTCTCTCTCTCTCTCTCTCTCTCTGCCGTGGGAAACGTTTGGAGCTACCGTTCTTTTTTTCTGAATCACTGATTGTTCACTCCTTTGAAAGATTCAACTCTATGAATTAGTTCAAGAGCGGATCCCCCATCTCTACCGCGTACTGGAGCGCGTTGTTCGGTGTTTGTTAGAAGTGGTGTATACTACAATTTCTGAGTGCACTAGTTACAGCAGGCGTGGGCCTGTTGACAGTAAGTTACGCTGACCAACAGTTGCGAAGTAGAATGAAGGCCACAGGGCCGTCAAACCGCTGAAAAGAGTAAATTCAGCAGTTTGCATGGCGCAAGTTACAGGCAAAAGGGGCGCACTGGCGCATCCTATTGTAGGTATTGAGTACGTGACTCGGAGCAGCGCATTAGCAGAACAGAGGCACACAGCGGCATATAAATAGGTGCCGGTTTTCTAACGAACGGGGTTCAAGTTAGGCAGCCGTCCTGGATGGCGGGACATGCCACACCACCGGCTCCATGCAGCAGCAGATGGGGCGCCAGCGTCCCAGTCCACGGCAGGTCACTGGTTCGACCCTCTGAGGCCAACGCAGGGTCTGTACCCAGCCAGTGGCGGGCCACTCCATGGCTCGGTACTGCAGGCAGTCTTGTTGGCTCCTAACACATGCCAGAGGCATCTCGAGGCAAGGGCCACAGATTTGGCTGTCAGATAGCACGCGCTTGTTGTCGCCCACGACCTTAACCACAACAGTGAAGAAGCACACAGCGGGCCACCCTGCGGCTCCCAGTGAGTGGCGCCGATGCAACGGGGACGAAGGCTGCTGAGTCGGCTGCCAGCGCATCCTGACATCGTCAAAACTCCGTGGCTGTACACAGCTGGCACGACGCAGCACGTTGCAGGGGTCGCTGAGGTAGCCCTTCCGTGCCAAGCCGTTTTTCAGACAGCGAAGTGGCGTCCTCAGCATCGCGGTACACTGTGACGTAGACAGAAAGGAATGCAGCACTGTAGCTGGGAATAATAAAACACTTGAAGATCACGGCCGAGTTTTAATATGTCGCATCCTGACAGTTTCCATCCACATCATACATTCCTCCACCACATGCTAACGTCTACATTTGGCAGTGACAGCTACAAACTCCTGTAAATGAACCAGCAGATAATGTCGGAATCTCAGTGCAACTAATAGTGAATGATGTTGATGTACATAGCTAGTCCCTTGAAAACTCTAGGGAAATGCAGGAAGACTTGCAGAGGATCGAATCCTGGTGCACGTAGCGTGTTGATCACAAATAGTTGGAAGATACAGTATTTATCATTAACCACCACGTCACAGTTACTGGAAGCAGTCACAATCATTAAATATCTCAGAGTACACGCATAGAAAGATTGAAAGTGGAGTAACCACTTAAAACAAACCGTAGGAAAGGCAGATGCCAAACTGAGATGCATTGGAAGAATACTCAGGAAGTGTAAAACAGACGAGAAGGATGTAACTTACAAAACGCTCTGTCAACCGATACATGATATTGCTCATCGGCCTAGAAACATTGCCTGATAAGATTGACAAAGGAAATAAAGATATAAAGAAGAGTGGCACATTTCGTCAGAGATTCATTTAGTAAGCATGAAAGCATTACAGAGATACGCTTCTAAAGCTACGGACATGCCAGCCGCACCTCAGTTGGCACCTAAGTGTCTCACGATTCATCACGTGACTCATTTTGCTAAAAAAAACTGCTGTAAACTTAAGAGACCGGCCGCAATTAGCGCTAGGTGAGCAAGCTAGTTGCTTGGCGTGTCGCTAGAGGAACGGTCGATTAGGTTCTTCTTGGTATGTCGCCTAGCGGTTTTGAAGATTATACTACATGACAGAGGTTGCTGATTACGTCATTTCGTTTATTTCTTCTCTACCGTGCATAACAAAACATTAATAGCAGCATTTTCGGAAGGAAAAGTTTGTGGAATCCAGCGGATGATCTCCACAAAAACGTAGATGTTCCAAGAAGATGTGAGAAGGTGTTTCAATGGAACCTGGCAGCTCCAGTAAGTTGTGTGTTTATTTTTATTCATAAAAGCAACTACAGATTAATTAACACTTGTAATTACATATTAATAATCGTAAGGGTTTAAGGTATTTTTAATTTTGTAAGAAACTCATTTCTGAATAAAGGCCATCGAATCACCATCACGTTCAATAAACAAGATATTCCTAGCATTTACTGAGCTGCTCATGTACACTGCAGCGCCAAAGAAACTGGCATAGGTATGCGTATTCAAATACAGAGATTGGTAAACAGGCAGAATACGGCGCTGCGGTCAGCAAGTCCGTGGTGGCCGCTATCAATTGCTTCCCCCTGGCGACTGCTAAGCTAATCACTGTTGTAGTGCCGTTTTTATCATCTGGGATGGGAAGCTCAACTGGAACTGCCTGCTCAGTGCCGTGTGGTCACTTAAATCCGTGCTCGCCGTATGGACACTTACTCTGCGCAGCAGCGGACACGTAATCAGCGTAAACAATTAGTTTCGCAACTGTAGCGCCACCGGCAAAAACATGAGCGCAACTGCTGTCGTCGCTGGCGCCTTGGTTATCCATGAAGCTTGCCACAAGCCACCTTGTAAACATACGAGCGTTTGTTTGTTTGGTATTTCCCATAAAAACGTGTGTAGTCAGAATGTAGATGGAATGCCAGACTGCACAAGATTGGACTCGTGGGACATGAGCAATTGAGAGGTCTGCTTCACTTGTACTAATATTTATTCAACCACAACCTGTTTCGAGATTTTAAATTCCCATCTTCAGGTGTACGAAATTATAGTATTTGGCAATACATCACACGCGTGCGGACCAGTCAGTGCATGCCCGCCGCCAGGCGGCCGCATGGCAGCAATCTCGAAACCGGTCGTGGTCTGAATAAATATTAGAACTGAAGCGGATCTCTATAAATTGATTAGCTCAGAAAACTAACTGTTCTGATGTGGGAAAATCACGAACTTTTCAGCGGGAGAGAAAATGGATTTGTTTAATTTTCGATTAAGATGTAATTTGAACAAACTCCCATTGCAGCTGATTCTGAGCGATTTACTGTTATTTTTCCCACCGTGATGAAACCAGGCAGAGAGATAGCTGTAGGATGGTGATGAAATATGTTGCAGTGGACAGCAAGAATAATCTGACTTCGAATATCAAGCAATTTAGACTGCAGGTTCTGTGAGAAATGAAGCAAATATGTATATGATAGCACGCTGATGACTTTCAATTATGACATCACCGAACTTTCCTTCCGAGCGTAATTAAGCTGCTGAAGCATAATTATAATAAACTTGTACATATTCAATAAATAGTTAGTCATTTTAACCCAACAGTTAGATTATTATTCATAATTAACTAAAAGACGACTATATGACTTCTTAAATGCATCTACACAGAAGAATCAACGGGACGTAAGTAGGGCTCTAAGGAACTTCATTTCTTTCATATAAAAGAAGAATAAATTTCATCTGTCGACTCTAATATGTTGAGGTCAAGTATATATACATGTACCACTGCATAGTAGATAAATAAACAGCAAAAATTAATTTACTAGGTCTGCATATGGCAGCCGTTACATTTATCTACAAACGGTGTCCGCCAGTGTGTTGATGTCTTATTTAATAATAACCTTTTCGCAATTTAGCTAAATGTTATAACATAAAAGTAACGTCATATAATTAACGCATTATTGTTATTGAACAGCATTAAACAAAGAGAACTTTAATTACACAACATTTATCTTACCTGATGTGATCAATGTTAACACGGATGCTATGTGCAGCTAAGTGACTGCATTACGCTATTTAAAATAGATGCAGCGATACTCTGTGTGCAGTGCATCGCAAAGACGGAACATTACTTTACTTGTAGGTGTATGGACAGTTTTTCAGCGACATGTTGAGATTCGGCTTTCGACGGGCTGTGATCTGTTATCAGTAGCGATTGATAAATGTCAGAGACAATATCACAATGTTTGTATTACTGACTGCCGTTGGAGTAAGGGTAAAACATACTGGGATACTCACATCTGATTACGGGAAATAAATGTGTTTTACTTTCAGAAACTTTTTGTTTGATTTATTCATTTTTTTACGAATGATGCATATAATCCTGTCATCGGCTAAGCTGGATGGCGCTTAATTCACGTTTTCCCGTAACCATTGTAGAGTCCCAATTGGTTCCAAGACCCCAGCCTTGACTGTTTGCCGAAAAAGGTCCACCAACACCAATAACAACACTCCCACTTGAATGCACATGTCACTATGATGCCGTACAGTCGAAGATTAAAAATAACAAATTAAAAAAAACATAAAAGGAAAACTTATGCATGAAAAAACTATTGTCCCTGTAAATAGAAAGTTCTACTCTTCCACTCTTTCCAATTAAAACAAAATTCTGTTCTATGTAAATTGAAGGTGGAGATCGGGAGAAAGCAAAGGGAAGAGATTAGTGATGTCAGCTGCATCGGGACATGTTACTCAATATTCATAACGAAATTAAAATAATTGAAACGTCCCCTTAGAACAATTATACACGACTGTGCTTAAACTGACACACAATATTTTAAGCGCAACGCAATCTGACTTTCAAAAAGCCCTACAAAAAATGGCCCTGACTAACATTAACCTATACGTTTCACAAATCGCTTACCTCACAAAAATCTTGGTTACTCGAACTACTGCAATACAGCGAGCGCCATTACTATCAGCTAAATAAAAGATTCAAACTACGGAAGGCACTAACTACTAATAGGGATAGTTAGCAAATGAAAGATTTTAATAGAGAACAAACAATGTATTTACCTTAATATCATCAAAAGTCATAATATATGTAATTTCAAAACTCCGCCATTTCCTTCCACACATCCACCATTGCTGGCGGCTCACCTCCAACTGCGCAACGCTACGCGCTGTTCACGTCCAGCTGCCCAACACTACAATGGCAGACAACAATGCAAACTAGCCACAGACTGCACACAGCACAGCCAGTGATTTTCATACAGAGCGCTACGTAACGTTGCCAATAAGAAAACATAAACAGCCTACTTACATAATGTGTACGAAAATACTAAACATTACGTAAAATAACGTAGAAACATCTATCACGAATACACTAAAACTATTAAAACGCCCGACTCAGAACGATTATTTTTCAATTAGGTTATAAATCTGCATTGTGTAATATCAATAACTCAAGGTTGAAGGCTTCTCTTGGTGTTTTGCTCTCGTTTTTCTCAAAAAAGACCGAATACTATGGCATAAAAAAATACTCTAGTGCTTGCAATAAAAGATCCAACCTTGCACACGGAGTAGGCATTGTAGGAAAATTACTCATTTTTAAAACAAAACTGTATCAGACGCTTCACTGAAACAATAGTAGTTGTTGTGGTCTTCAGTCCAGAGACTGGTTTGATGCAGCTGTCCATGCTACTCTATCCTGTGCAAGCTGCTTCATCTCCCAGTACCTACTGCAACCTACATCCTTGTGAATCTGCTTAGTCTATTCATCTCTTGGTCTCCCTCTACGATTTTTAACCTCCAGGCTGCCCTCCGATACTAAATTGGTGATCCCTTGATGCCTCAGAACATGTCCTGCCAACCGATCCCTTCTTCTAGTGAGGTAATGCCACAAATTTCTCTTTTCCCGAATTCTGGTCAATACCTCGCCATTAGTTATGTGGTCTACCTGTTGTGTTGGCAGAAGAGCCAACACCGTGTTACGAGAGGAGGCCGAAATGCACGTGTTTTAGCTCACGCAGGCTGGCGTGAGGAGGGAAGAACTATACTGACGTGAGGTCTGGAACATGACAAGGTATTAGAATTCAGAAAGCCTACGTAATTAGTTTGATACTTAACTTTAATCCATTAATGATGAACGTCGCTCTTGACGGTACATGATTCACAATATAATCTTTTCAGAGTTCATTTTAATTACTGAATATGGCGCCTTGCTAGGTCGTAGCAAATGACGTAGCTCAAGGCTATGCTAAACTATCGTCTCTGCAAATGAGAGCGTATGTAGTCAGTGAATCATCGCTAGAAAAGTCGGCTGTACAACTGGGGTGAGTGCTAGGGAGTCTCTCTAGACAAGACCTGCCGTGTGGCGGCGCTCGGTCTGCAATCACTGATAGTGGCGACACGCGGGTCCGACGTATACTAACGGACCGCGGCCGATTTAAAGGCTACCACCAAGCAAGTGTGGTGTCTGGCGGTGACACCACACTACCCATATAATCTTCAGCATTCTTCTGTAGCACCACATTTAGAAAGCTTCTAATCTCTTCTTGTCTAAACTATTTATCGCCAAGTTTCACTTCCATACATAGCTTCACTCCACACTAGCACTTTCAAAAATGACTTCCTGACATTTAAATCTATACTCGATGTTGACAAATTTCTCTCTTCAGAAACGCTTTCCTTGCCGATGTCAGTCTACATTTTATATTCTCTCTACTTCGACTATCATCAGTTATTTTGCTCCCCAAATAGCAAAACTCATCGACTACTTTAAGTGTCTCATTTGCTAATCTAATTCCCTCAGCATCACCCGTTTTAATTCGACTACATTCCATTAACCTCGTTTTGCTTTTGTTGATGTTCATGTTATATCCTCCTTTCAAGACACTGTCCATTCCGTTAAACTGCTCTTCCAGGTCCTTTGCTGCCTTTGACAAAATTACAATGTCATCGGCGAATCCCAAAGTTTTTATTCCTTCTCCATGGATTTTAATTCCTACTCCAAATTTTTCTTTTGTTTCCTTTACTGCTTGCTCAATATACAGATTCAATAACATCCATCTCACTCCCTTCCCAACTACTGCTGCCCCTTTCATGCCCCTCAACTCTTATAACTGCCATCTGGTTTCTGTACAAATTGTATATAGCCTTTCGCTCCCTGTATTTTACCCCTGCCACGTTCAGAATTTGAAAGAGAGTGTTGCAGTCAACATTGTCAAAAGGGACCAACAGTGTAAAAGCAAAATAACTGTGTGACGTAAACTTGTTAAAAACAAAGGGAGAACAGAATCTACACTGAAGAGCCAAAGAAACTGGTAAACCTGCCTAACATCGTGTAGGGCTCCCGCGAGCATGCAGAGGTGCCACAACATGACGTGGCATGGAATCGACTAATGTCTCAGGTAGTGCTGGAGGGAACAGACACCATGAATCCTGCAGGGCTTTCCATAAATCCGTAAGAGTACAATCAGGTGGAGATATCTACTGAACAGCACGTTGCAAGGCATCCCAGATACGCTCAGTAATGTTCCTGCCTAGGGAGTTTGGTGGCCAGCGAAAGTATTTAAACTCAGAAGAGTGTTCCTGGAGCTACTCTGTAGCAATTCTGGACTTGTGTGGTGTCGCATTGTCCTACTGGAATTGCTCAGTTCTCCCGGAATGCCCAATGGGCATGAATAGATGCAGGTGATCAGACAGGACGCTTACCTATGTGTCACCCGTCAGAGTCGTATCTAGACGTATCAGGGGTCAATATCACTCCAGCTGCACACGTACCACACAATTACAGAGCCAGCTTGAACAACTTGAAGAGTCTCCTGCTGAAATGCAGGGCCCATAGATTCAAGAGGTTGTCTCCACACCCGTACACGTCCATCCGCTCTATGCAACTTGAAATGAGAGTCGTCCGACCAGGCAACATGTTTCCAATCGTCATGAGTCCAATGTGGGTGTCGACGGGCTACCACGCAAACATTGGGGTTACACTTGTCTGGTGTGAGACGTTACCGAGCGGGTGGGGGGGGGGGGGGTCCAATGGGGGCAGAACCGCACAATAACCCTGGGTTCGGTGTGGGGCGACGGTGGGGTGAGTGGACTGATGTAGCCTGTTATGGGGTTGTGAACCACTGGGGGCTACGGTGGGGACGAAACCTCTTCATCGTTTCTAGGTCCCCAGTTCCATACAATACATAAAGAGAACACGAGTAGGCCTTCGGCTCCAAAAGCCCATATCTATGATATTTCGTTGAATGCTTTGCACGCTGAAACTTGTTGATGGCCCACCATTGGAATCTGCAGCAGTTTGCGGAAGGGTTGCACTTCTATCATGTTGAACGATTCTGTTTAGTCGTCGTTGGTCCCGTTCTTGCAGAATATTTTCCCAGCGGCAACAGTGACGGAGATATGATGTTTTACCGGATTCGTGATATTCACGGGTCCTACGAGAAAATCCCCACTTCATTGCCACCTCGGAGATGCTGTGTCCCATCGCTCGTGCACAGACTATAACACAACTTAAATCTTGATAACCTGCCATTGCAGCAGCAGTAACCAAGAACTGCGCCAGACACTTGTCATATATAAGCGTTGCCGAGTACAGCGCCGTAATCTGTCTGTTTACATATTTCTGTGTTTGAATACGCATACCTATACCAGTTTCTTTGTCGCTTCAGTGTAATTCTTGTCTGTGTCCAAATGAAAAATTTAAACCTAAGAGAAAATTACCTTATATGTTAACTGAATACTCGATTGCTTTATTTGTATGTGCTGACGAATTTTTACTATAACTGTCTGAAAATGTTACAAGAAAAACCTGCTAATTCTTGCCCTTTCCAGCTAAGAAGGTAAAAATTTCAAATAAAAATAAAAACAAATAATGACAACAGCCTTCACCCACATGAGTTTGGGAAGCTGAATGGAAGCATCTACATCTGATAACTAACGATGTCTGATTCCACTGAGGACTCTGTTGCACCTCAGTGTTTATTTGCTGCTACATGCTAACTGTCCGACTATCTCTAACAATATGTGGTCAGTAGTCATACGCGCAGGGCGTACGTATACAATGTTGCAGAAAGTCAGTTGTACTGCTGCTTGTTGCGACGAAATGTCTAAACCATTATTAACTCTGTATTAGACTCTGATATGATATTAAGAAAAGGAGATAGGAACCATCGCTATAAAGAGGCCATTTTCTGAAAAGGCCGGTCGCCGTGGCCGTGCGGTTCTAGGCGCTACAGTCTGGAACTGCGTGACCGCTACGGTCGCAGGTTCGAATCCTGCCTCGGGCATGGATGTGTGTGATGTCCTTAGGTTCGTTAGGTTTAAGTAGTTCTAAGTTATAGGGGACTGATGACCTCAGAAGTTAAGTCCCATAGTGCTAAGAGTCATTTTGTGAAAAAGTACTGCAAAAAAATAAATTCACGATCTGGTGAGAGCTGTTTATGAAACAGATTATCTTTTATTATTCTGTAGCTAAAAATTGTATCATTTCAAAGATATTCGAATATTCACTGAATTATTTAATATGTCGTTGGCAGCCTATGTATTTATTTAGAAGCTGTGTCCGCCAATGTTTTAATCACGAAAAAAGGGGATGAGAGGGCCACAGATACAATACCGAATTGGGGTGGTAATCATTAAAAGGAAGACGTTTTTCGCTGCGACAAGATCTTCTCATGAAACTTCAGTCGCCAACTTTCTCCTCAGAGTGTGAAAATATTTTGTTGCTGCCCCACCTACATAGAAATAAATGATAAATATAATAAAATAAGAGAAAACAGAGCTCGCGAGAAAAGATTTAAGTATTTGTTTTCGCGAGTACTGTTAGAGAGTGAAACGGTAGAGAGGTAGCTGAAAGGAACCTAACAGAAATTGTGAATTGCAGGATAGACATGTAGATGTAGAATCCTTTGCTGTACACGAGCGGCGAGGGTCGACGGAACTCGTCTGGCAGTGCCCTCCACAGCTCTGGAGTCTGAAGATGACTCTATAAAAGAGTCTAAACCGGTCACTCATCCCAATAAAAAAAATGCGATCAAGACTGTTTTAAATTTTAATTTTAACTCAGCTTCTACCTAAGACAGTAATGATGGAAACAAATCCTGAGTTCCAAATTGTGTAATATCTTCGAAATTACTAATCAGATTTTGAAGAGTGAAACACCGTTCAACTTGTCTCTCTTAGAACTACGATAGAGCCCAGAAATTGCTGCAACTCCATCTGAAAAAACTAAGTCGACACATATCTCTGTAATTAATGTATCTTTGAAAAAATACTATTTGTCCGTCACTGAGGGTTACTTTGTAATTCATTTGAGTGGAAACAAATTACAGTTTCTTAAACGGTTCAAGAAATGTCTGATGAGAACAGCTTAGCTGAATCGTCCTGGATAGCAGTAAGACTTTTGGTTAACTAGCTCAGTATTTATTCCAATCGTATATTAGTCCACATCTTCCTCTCCCCTCTCTATCCATTCCTTCCTCCCACCTCTCTCTATGCATCTCCTCCCTCCCCCCTCTCTCTCTCTCTCTCTCTGTCCATCTCCTACTCACCCCAATCGCTGTTCATCTCTACCTATTTTCTTCCGCAGTCGGTACCCTCCTCTCTCCTCTCCTTGTCCACATCTTCCTCTTACCTTTCACTCTCCATTTCCTCTTCCCCCTCCGCCTGTTCATCTCCTTCTTCCCCCTCTCTCTGCCTACCTCTTTATCCCTCTGTCTCTGTCCATCTGTTACTCTCCCCTCTCTCTGTCCATTTCTTTCTCCCCCCCCCATCTCTCTCTCTCTCTCTCTCTCTCTTCCTTCTCCTCCATGCTCCTCACTCTGTCCAACTCCTTCTCTTCCCTTATCTTTCCACATTATCGCGCTTCCTACACCCACAGTATTTCTTTACAGAGTGTAGCTGTTATACATGTCATATTTCGTTGAAATAGTTCCATCAGCGATAAGCGTTTTTCCTTGCGTCATTTGCTGAGGTCGTCAGCAGAAAAAGTTTCGTGAAGGTTTAAAATTATGTGCATTCTCACTGGATGACTAAAGTTAGGGTATTCGCGAATCGTGTGCTACACTGATTTTTCACTCCCACTACTTCGATAGGTAGGTCGTTCCTAGCACCGTAGAAATGATTTACAGAGCTTAAATGATATTTGTACCAAGTTTCGTTAAAATCGATTAAGTGGTGTAAGTGGATATGAGGAACATACATTCGTATATACATACACACACATATATGCGTACATCCATTTTTATAATATGTATGGATTCCCGATGTCTCGAATTATATTTGTTGCTTCATGTGAATTGAAAGAGTATCTATTATACGAGTATGTAGATAGTAGTCGAAGGCGCTCAGCGCACTTACTTAATGCTACCGAAATTCAACTGTTCGACTGCTTCTTGTGAGCAAACGTGTGAATTATTATTCACTCTGCGTTAGAATCTGATAGGGGGACGTTGGTGTATATTCGTAAGGAGGTAGAACTTATTGTCATAAAGAGATCATTTTCTAAACTGAAACTAGAGAAAATATATTCACGACCTGGTGAGAGCTGTTGATGAAACAGATTTTATTTTATTTTAATGCAGATGGGAAACCGTTATCATTCAGTGACGCCTATCGATTGAGGACAAAATGGCGGGTGGTCGGTACAGTGGGGCTTCCGAGGCCTGTGTGGACGGAGTTTAGTATTAGTTTGAATAGTTTTAACATTTCAAAGATGTAAGTGTTGTCGTAGTTTGTCGAGCTTATGCCGAGGCACATTTAAGCCTGCAATCTTATTGCAGGCTTATTTCAGCTAACAACTTACGAGGAACATTAAATAACAGTGTCAACCTTAGCTCGATAAACTTTTATCACATAGTTCAGTTCCCGCGAACACAATGACAACCACAGAAAGAAGAGCAAAGAGAAAAAGGACAAAAATCGAAAGAGAAAACATTACAAAATTAACGTAAACGTTTCTCACATTTAATTTAATAAGAAATATATTAAAAATTGGAAACTAAGAATAGGAAATATGATAATCCAATTTTCATTTACATTATAGAGCGCTATGTACATGATTGCCTAGATTTTCTTTTTGTATGACGTCAGTGTAGCTACAGTAGTTTAAATGTTTTGTGCGTATTGCTTCAGGGATTCTAATTACAAATTGTGTTTGAAGGAAACGAGACTGTGGGCGCTATTAAAATTACATACAGCGCGAACCGAAGTAAACAAACTTTAATTCCTGATATTATATATCACTAATACAAGAGACTTTTTTTCACATCACATAATTCCACGACTCTGGTGTTCAAACCACTAGTCACTATAAGCTGGTTCGGGCAGTAGAATCGAACATGTCAGCCTTTACCTCAGTTCTCTTCCACACAAGAAATGGTAGACTTTTAATCACATCTTTCTCTTCCTATCACAACGGCTTTCCAATAACATCTAATTTCGCTTTTAATCAGTCTTGAGTCTTTAACAAAGAATTACCGTATTCCCAAAATGCGCAAAGATTTGCAGAATTTGAAACAAAAAATGGAAAGCGGGAGGAAGTTATATTTATGTGGAACCACAAAGTGCAACGACCTTCGTGGAAATATTTATCCTTCTTGTACTCAAACAAGTAAATATTTCTCTACCACTAATCAAATATACTCACTCGGCGCTTGTTTGTTACCCTGCGCTCAACATCTCCACTTTGTTTTTGTAAGCTGATTAAATTTAAATTGACGCGTTTTAGATCACATGTTGTCCTCCGCGTTCCGCCTACAGTGTCACGTGACCATAAGCTACAGTTTATACGAAAGAATCGGCAAACAGTAATATACGAGTTTGTGCACCGACTATCCTCTAGTATTGCTCTCCCTATAGTAGTTTTCACCACTTTTTTCGAGTAGCTGCATGCTTTTCTTACCGTTCTCACACACATGTTGGTGACTTCATTTTAAGATATTTGCTGTTGACATCATATGCTGCACTGTTTTTAAACGTGACTATAAAAATAGGTGGCACCTACGGACAGGATTTTTCTACCCTTCCAGTGTCATCGCAGTAGTAGTGTTTTGCGTTTACTTCGCCATCACTGTACGATGTAGAACACGTATTGACGCTGAATGTTGACGGAGTGTCCATCGTGGGGAGAAGGTCGTGGTGCACCGCGAGGGCATCAGCGCATTCAACGGAATACAAGCGTTTGGTGAAAATTTATGCACCTGGTTTTAAAAACAGGTAAAAATGAACTACTTTCACTGCAACTCTCTTTTCAGTAAATACAATGGGTTCAGTGTTTTCCTAGTGACAATATTCCATGACTGAAATGCGAATTGCAAAGGCTGGCAGAATACAGCTACCATTCGAGTAAAAACTCCTAACCACTTCATAGGACACAAATCCTTCTCGACGCTCAAATTTTTTTGTAAGTTCGAGTAGATGGGAGCCAGAAGAGGATCTCTTGTGATTAGACTAACAACTTAAAAGCCTCAGGGGTTTCTATTGGCAAAGCAATTTATGGTCAGCTGCTTTGTCAAGATGCACCATGGCTTTTCTTTTACAATGCAGATCGCGTGATATGTATTTGTGTCTTATGCAGTCGATCTTGAGCATCCTTTCTCCCTTCCGCAGTTAGTGATCTACCTTATTCAAAGTTAATCAACACAAAGAATAACTTTTGCGTGACAAGGAAATATAGAGCTTAACATTTCCGGCAGATTATATCGACTTCAGAACTTTTTTAATGTAGGGACACAGATTTATACCATTTCATTGAGGGATGTTTCGCTTCTGAGTGTGAAGAGTGAATTCCTTTCAAACCTTTAAATTACAGAAACTTGATGCCATATTAAAACTGTGTGCCGGTCCAGCACACAGTTTTAATCTGCCAGGAGGTTTTAAATCAACGCGCCCTCCGCTGCAGGCTGAAAATTCGTTCCGAGTTAAAATATTGTTAATAATGTTCTTTTCGCTTTGCTTTTGGCTACAATTCAAAAAATGCGCTACTATAGTTGCACAGAATCTCCTCTAAATTAAACAGTACTCTTCCTGATGATACGTTTACGGCATTAGATATTTGATACACTGCTATAAACCTATCATTCATTGAAATATGGCCCTTTTTTATACTAGATTTGTCTATCATTTTCGTCTGTGGCTACAGTTTCGCGACGTCCTTCACTTTGATCAGTTGCAACAGGAAATGGATGTGCTGAATTCGGAAACCGATATCGTAGCTGAACAGTCTCTTAGTAACCCTGTCTGCGATTAAAAGTCCAAAACACACAATTCTATCATGACATGAATTTTCATATTATCCAGTTGAACACGTCACTCAAAACTATTTAAAGCGGTCTTATAAAGATAAGCAGCTTGTGTGTCAATTGTCGGTTTAGTTACATTATTATGTGACATACACTATGTGACACCGGCAAAAAGATACGTTTTTCATATTAGGTGCACTGTTTTGCTACTTGCTGCCAAGTACTTCCATATCAGCTACCTCATTCGTCATTAGACATCGTGAGAGAGCTGAATGTGGCGTTCCGTGGAACTCACGGACTTCGAACGTGGTCAGGTAATTGGGTGTTCCTTGTGTCACACGTTTGTATGCGAGATTTCCACACTCCTAAACATCCCTAGGTCCACTGTTTCAAATGTGACAGTGAAGTGGAAACGTGAAGGGACACGTACAGCATAAAAGCATACAGGCATACAGGCCGAGCTCATCTGTTGACTGACAGAAACTGTCGACAGTTGAAGAAGGTCGTAATGTGTAATAGGCAGACATCTATCCAGACCATCATACAGGAATTCCAAACTGCATCAGGATCTGTAACACCATTATCGAGTGTAAATAGTTTATACAGTGTTATTATGTGTATTTAACTATGAAGTGATTGCTTTGTACTATTTAAGATCTTTGAATTGTCGAAGGGAAGTGGAAGGTTGTGAAGTATATAGTATAAAAACTTAATAATGTTTAAAAATAATCAAACTTTATAAAATATGTGTGCTCATAAAAGAGAAATTGTACTTTGAATACTGGTTCATACTTAGGGCAGTTGTATTATATAAACGAAAAGGTGTAGGGAACTCCCTCCACCGCGGAAGGGGCTTGGCGAACGGGAAAAGGTGGATTTGGCAGTCGATATGGGCGGCAAGAGAGAGAGCACATTACGCAGTCAGTGGCCAGCAGGTATACAGTCAACACCGTAGGTGTCACGTGAGGCATTCGGAAACCGATTTATGTTGAAATTGCCTAGGATGTGGTTTCGGCTGTAATATGGTGCCTTTGTATTATGGAATGGCTCTGAATGATTAATACGTTGCCAAGAAGAAATTTGAAAAGAGCCTTAAACTGCAAGAGGTGAGTCCAGATAGCCGCCACGTGTTTGCCACCACTATTGCGCCAGTTCTCCGCCAACTTCAGGAAATCAGATATGCATTTTAGTATGGACCAGTACATTTGTTTTTTTTTCAATAATAATTTCAGTGATAAAAATATGTGTTTGAACTTTGAAATTGTCCTGATCATGAAACCTATGCAGGGTCCTATCCTAAACGTGCTAAAGACCTAATATCCCGTTTCTGAGTAATCACTGAATTGTTTCTACTTTGAATGTGCCAGAGTTTCAGTGCTAAAGTGTATAAATGATGCTAGTTAAACCACCTGCTTCACAGGTAGTGAAAGAGCCACATAATTTAAACTTTCATGAAACTTAACTTTGTTGTGACTATTACTAGGAACTAATATCTGATGTTTTATTTGAAAATATTAATTGAGTAAATTGCTATATAGTGTTGAAATGTAAACAAATTCAAATGGTGTTATATATTCGCATTAGAGTAATGCAATTTGTCTCTGAAATAGACCTTTAGAGTAAATGACAGTTTATAGGCCCCCACTATATTCTTTTCCACTATGAGAAAGTCAAACTAAAGATTGTTTTTCGGTTGCTATTAAAAGAAATCTGTGACATTGCTAATAATGAAGGCATAATAAGTATAGGTGTAGAATTATTTAATTTCATTTGTGGTATGTATATGTTAACTGAAATCAGAACTCTAACCATGCCCAATTTCGGCCCAGTGTGTCTTTAGTAACATCTTGATGTTACATTAGTACTGAATTAATTAATGATTGCGATAGTAACTTTTATTACTATGAGTGAAGTATTCTTTAGTTCTCTATGTTTGCTGGCTTGTGTAAAAAGCTACCTATTGCAAACCACTATTTAGTTCGTTCTTTAGTTGTGTGTTTCCATTGCACTGTTTAAAAGGAGCATTAATGGGAGTCTCATCAGCAATCCATGTTCATTTTTCTTTAAACTTAATGTTTCAAAGTATTATGCCTAATTAGGCTGGTGACTTTAGTATTTCATTTACGTGAACTTTGCTACTTTCATTAATTACAAAATTTAAGTCTTTCAGCTTTCTATTGACTGCCATATTCACGAAATTCATGTGCGTTACCTGTCCATTAGGTAAACACACGGTCAAATTTTAAAATTCCTCCCAAAGGATAACGCTTATTGTATGTTACAGACATACTTAGCACAACGCACGTAAATAGATGTTATAGACCCACTGCAGCTACTATGACAGTTAGGCGGGAAGTGAGGAAACTTGGATTTCATGGTTGAGCGGCTGCTCATAAGCCACACATCACGTCGGTAAATGCCAAACGAAGCATCGCTTGATGTAAGGAGCGTTAACATTGGACGATTGAACAAGGGAAAAACGTTGTGTGGAATGACGAATCACGGTACACAATGTGGCAATCCGATGACAGGGTGTGGGTATGGCGAATGCCCGGTGAATGTCATCTGCCAGCGTGTGTAGTGCCAACAGTAAGATTCGGAGGCGATGGTGTTATGGTTCAAATGGTTCAAATGGCTCTGAGCACTATGGGACTTAACATCTGTGGTCAGCAGTCGCCTAGAACTTAGAACTAATTAAACCTAACTAACCTAAGGACATCACACACATCCATGCCCGAGGCAGGATTCGAACCTGCGACCGTAGCGGTCACGCGGTTCCAGACTGAAGCGCCTTTAACCGCACGGCCACACCGGCCGGCGGTGTTATGGTGTAGTAGTGTTGTTCATTGAGGGGGCTTGCATCGATTGTTGTTTTGCGTGACACTATCACAGCACAGACCTGCAATGACTTCTTAAGCACCTTCTTGCTTTCCACTGTTGAAGAGCAATTCGGGAATGGCGATTCCATCTTTCAACCCGATCGAGCACCTGTTCATAACACACGCCCTGTGGCAGAGCGGTTATACGAGAATAACATCCCTGTAATGGGCTGGCCTGCGCAAAGCCCTAACCTGAATCCTACAGAACACCTTTGGGATGTTTTGGAACGCCGACTTTGTGCCAGGCCTCACCGACCGACATCGATACCTCTCCTCAGCGCAGCACTTCGTGAAGAATGGGCTGGTATTCCCCAAGAAACCTTCCAGCACCTGACTGAGCGTTATGCCTGCGAGAGTGGAAGCTGTCATCAAGGCTGAGGGTGGACCAAAACCATATTGAATTCCAGCATTACCGATGGAGGGCGCCACGAACTTCTAAGTCATTTTCAGCCAGGTGTCCGGATACTTTTGATCACATAGTATATGCCGTCACACAAAAAAACCCAAATTATAATCCATTTCAAGGACGTCTCTGCGCAGAAAATTTTATCTTTACCCTTTGTTATGTATGTTAAGTGTCATCATCCGACTCCGTGTCTAAGTTCCTAAACGATACTTATTGTGTCGCTAAAACATTTAACAATGAGATATGAATGTTACTTACCTCACTAACTTGATTCAAATATGTTTATTGTCTGTTGCATGTTGGTTCTTCTGACATAATGTGTCCGAGAGCGACTCCAAATTTTCAAGGTCTGTTCTGTGCTTCATCGTAGGATTTGTTTTAGTTTACAGTGGTACTGAAAACGAGGTTTCATCTCTTTTGTGTCCTGGCTCGATAGCGACCCTGCTGGAAAGTCCAGATAAATGTTTCAAATGGTTCAGATGGCTCTGAGCACTATGGGACTTAACATCTGTGGTCATCAGTCCCCTAGAACTTAGAACTACTTCAACCTAACTAACCTAAGGATATCACACACATCCATGCCCGAGGCAGGATTCGAACCTGCGACCGTAGTAGTCTAGCGGTTCCGGACTGAGCGCCTGAACCGCTAGACCACCGCGGCCGGCATAAATGTTTCCAGCGGTCCTGCAGGCTAAGCTTAATGTATGGCACGCCGACGGTGGCGCATGAGAAGAGGACAGACCATGGTCAGCTCAATGGCGGAACACATCGACACAGCCGCAGATGACTGAGTATGTGTCTCGGTGAGTGGCTGCCTACAGTGCCGTTTCGATACCTTTGCTGCTCGGGTGCATCAAGCATAGGAAATGACGCGTTGCAAGTAGCGTTAGGGTCCTAGCTCTTAGTCTGCGTATCAGCGAAAGAGCTGGCATCTTCCGGATGAAGAAAAATTGCCATAAAAGGTAAACAAAATACTTAAGTCCCGTGAACGTAACCCTATCTCCATCAGAGAATGTATCACGGGCGGATTTGTTCCAGGAGAAAAGGAATGGTCCTGACAATGGGAGGCAAACATATTGTTCATTTCCAAATGTCAGGGAGACACTCGAGATGGAACACATTCAACCAACTACAGATGTTGTACACTTTCTGGTAGACATGGTCCACACCCAGATTATGTACGAAGAATTCGAAAGAAGGAGTATCCAGCTGTGATGGCGGAGCCATTGGTACACCAGACCATGTCCTCCTGGAATGTCCAATTTACGAGTCCCTGATGGCAGACGGTATCCTGTCTGCGATGAACAGAAATTTGAATGAAATGGCTTCAGTCTTCTCACATACATCCAAATGAAAGCATGTAGACCAACAACTTCGTGCCTTGGGTAGAATGATGCAACATGCCATAGAAGAGGAGATTTTTTCGATATCAGGTCAAGAATTTACGGGCAGGGGAAAGAGGGTTTAGTAGACCGTCAGCTTGTCTCCGTTTTCGAAGCCGAGATGTCTTCGGAACCGATTTCGAGTATGAAAGGGAGACTGTATGTACAGTGCCTTACCTTCCAGACAAGTGCTGAAAAGGAAATGGCCCAGAGCACTGTACACCAGCTTTCGGATCAACCGGGTTCCTATATCTAGTGTGAAAAGGAATCTGGACGTTGAGTACCTTACCCCCTGAAATTATTCCAGGTTACTAAAAAAAGCATGTAGCACTTCTCATCTCCCCAACAAATTTGCTTAGTAATGATACCTATCTTTACACAAATGTAATTATTTTAACGGTTTAGTTAAGAACTTATGCACATGGTTACTGGTTTCGATTACATTATCACAACATCCGATTAACCATGAAATGTGAATTTTGTATGTTTCTTTCCTTCTCAGCTCTATTTTGCTTTCTGTTCCTTTTCTCTCTCTTTTCAATCATTTTATTATTATTACTATTATTATTATCATTATTATTTTGTAATACTAGGTGGAGGGTAGTTCTAATGGCTGCCTCCAATGGGTTACAGTTAGCTTACACAAGATACAAGTTCAGAGGAATGCGCAGTCGCGCAACGGTTCTCCGCTGGTAGCTAACGAGGTCACTAGTATATACACTGAAGAGCCAAGGAAATTGGTACACCTGCCTAGTATTGTGTTGGGCACCCGCGAGCACTCAGGTGTGCCTCAACACGATGTGGTATGGACCCGACCAATGTCAGAAGCAGTGCTGGAGGGAACAGACACCCATAATCCTGCAGTGCTGTCCGTATATCCGTAACACTATGAGGAAGTGGAGACCTCTTATGAACAGCACGTTGCAAGGCATCCCAGATATGCTCAGTAATGTTCATATCTAGGGAGTTTAGTGGCCAGTGGAAGTTTAAACTCATAAGAGTATTCCTGGATCCACTCTGTAGCAATTATGGACGCTTGGGGTGTTGCATTGTCCTGCTGGAATGGCCCAAGTGCGTCGGAATGGACGATGGACAGGAATGGATGCAAGTGGTCAGACAAGATGCTTACGTACGTGTCACATGCCAGAGTCGTATCTAGACGTAACAGGGGTCCAATATCACTCCAACTGAACACCACTCCACAACATTACAAAGCCTTCACCGGCTTGAACACGAGACTCGTCCTACCAGGCAACATATTTCCAGTCATCAACAGTCGAATGTCAGTGTTGACGGGCCCAGACGAGACGTAAAGCTTTGTATCGTGCAGTCGTCAATGGGACACGAGTGGGCTTTCGGATCAGACAGCTCATATCGATGATGTTTCGATGAATGGTTCACACGCTGACTCTAGTTGATGGCTCAGCATTGAAATCTGCAGTAATTTGCGGAAGGGTTGCACTTCTGTCACGTTGAAAGTTTCTCTCCAGTCATCGTTATCCCCTTCTTGCAGGATCTTTTTCCGGTCACAGCAATGTCGGAGATTTGATGTTTTACCGGATTCCCGATATTCACGGCACACACGTGAAATGGTCGTACTGGAAAATCCCCACTTCAGCACTACCTCGGAGATGCTGTTTCCCATCGCTCGTGTGCCGACTATAACACCACGTTGAAACTCACTTAAATGTTGATAACCTGACATTGTAGCAACAACAAGCGATCTAACAACTGCGCCAGAAACTTGTCTTATATAGGCGTTGCCGACCGCAGCGCCGTATTCTGGCTGTTTACATATTTCTGTGTTTGAGTACTCATGTCTATAACAGTTTCTTTGGCATTTAAGTGTATTACGTAGTCTAAAAAATGGCAACGAGAATGTGTGTGTGGTTTTTTATGTATAACTTATTTCCAAATATAGTATATAAAAGAAACGTCTGTTGACTACGTGGTGGACCATAAATCAAGATTAATAAATTCAAAGAAAATGTATGTGGAACAACGCGACTTGCTTTTTTTTTCATATACTCGCTGGTTAGGTCTCCATAGGGCGAAATAAGAGACACAACAGTTAGCAGCGATGTAATCACCTTTCAAATGCGAAGTACGAGAAGTTGTCGTCGGGATCGAAGCTGTATGTATAAAAACAATTAAAACTGCGTCAACACTGAGTCGTTGCCGTAGATATGTATACAAAGTTATTTTCTCTGATTACTTTAGCTGGTATTAATGATAATCGCGTACTGCCCCTGAACGTGAATGTCGACACAGTATGGGACTTCATTATTCTTTGCCCGGCTGTTCCCTGTTACCAACTTCTTTGATGTTTGTGCCAGTAGCATTTGGACGTGAATTGTGTTGTAATAAATAATTTTTGAATGAGACATGGTAATGGCAACGTAGGAAAGACTGGCCAATCTTGGACGCTGAACAGTTAATATTCCTCCCGCACCGTCCACTTGCTTAGCTGAGTGGTAATCTGTTTGTCTACCATCCAGCAGACAACGGTTTGATTCCCGGCAGGGTTGGAGATGATCTCCGCTCGTCGACTGGGTGTTGTGTTGTCCTTATCATTCTTCACCATCATAACCGGCACACAAGTCGCCCAATGTGGCGTCACCCGAAGTAAGACTTGCAACCCGGTGGCCGAACTAACAATTCCGCACGATTTTTCTTCCTCCCGCAGCAAGGAGACGGACACAAGAAGCAGACAGCACTGCTGCAGAAAGGAATGGAGTACCAGGAAGAGCATCATCGTTAGCAGCTCGAATCATTGCGAAAACGTACATTGCATCAAGTCCGACTCAGTCGGAAACATTTCCACCTTTCAGTGTACTGTGGAAACATTAAAATGGGCACCAGTTGCGTCGCTCGTAAACGAACACCCAGTACCCTGCCGCCTGCGCTAACCACGCCTAAATAATAGCATTCATCTGCTACTACAAAAGCGATTCAGTCTTATCTTCATTATCACAGTGGATTAGATCAAGCATGGTGCCGTATTAATGGCGAAAGGGGTAACACAAATCTTGAAACAAGGCTACTATTAGAATATGCGGAGGGGTAGCGGGAATCTAAGTATTCTGGCAGGCTGAATCAATTGAAACAAGCCTTTACTACAGGGTGTTTCAAAAATGACCGGTATATTTGAAACGGCAATAAAAACTAAACGAGCTGCGATAGAAATACACCGTTTGTTGCAATATGCTTGGGACAACAGTACATTTTCAGGCAGACAAACTTTCGAAATTACAGTAGTTACAATTTTCAACAACAGATGGCGCTGCGGTCTGGGAAACTCTATAGTACGATATTTTCCACATATCCACCATGGGTAGCAATAATATGGCGTAGTCTCTGAATGAAATTACCCGAAACCTTTGACAACGTGTCTGGCGGAATGGCTTCACATGCAGACGAGATGTACTGCTTCAGCTGTTCAATTGTTTCTGGATTCTGGCGGTACACCTGGTCTTTCAAGTGTCCCCACAGAAAGAAGTCACAGGGGTTCATGTCTGGCGAATAGGGAGGCCAATCCACGCCGCCTCCTGTATGTTACGGATAGCCCAAAGCAATCACACGATCATCGAAATATTCATTCAGGAAATTAAAGACGTCGGCCGTGCGATGTGGCCGGGCACCATCTTGCATAAACCACGAGGTGTTCGCAGTGTCGTCTAAGGCAGTTTGTACCGCCAAAAATTCACGAAGAATGTCCAGATAGCGTGATGCAGTAATCGTTTCGGATCTGAAAAATGGGCCAATGATTCCTTTGGAAGAAATGGCGGCCCAGACCAGTACTTTTTGAGGATGCAGGGACTGCAACATGGGGCTTTTCGGTTCCCCATATGCGCCAGTTCTGTTTATTGACGAAGCCGTCCAGGTAAAAATAAGCTTCGTCAATAAACCAAATGCTGCCCACATGCATATCGCCGTCATCAATCCTGTGCACTATATCGTTAGCGAATGTCTCTCGTGCAGCAATGGTAGCGGCGCTGAGGGGTTGCCGCGTTTGAATTTTGTATGGATAGAGGTGTAAACTCTGGCGCGTGAGACGATACGTGGACGTTGGCGTCATTTGGACCGCAGCCGCAACACGGCGAACGGAAACCCGAGGTCGCTGTTGGATCACCTGCTGCACTAGCTGCGCGTTGCCCTCTGTGGTTGCCGTACGCGGTCGCCCTACCTTTCCAGCACGTTCATCCATCACGTTCCCAGTCCATTGAAATTTTTCAAACAGATCCTTTATTGTATCGCTTTTCGGTCCTTTGGTTACATGAAACCTCCGTTGAAAACTTCGTCTTGTTGCAACAACACTGTTCTAGGCGGTGGAATTCCAACACCAGAAAAATCCTCTGTTTTAAGGAATAAACCATGTTGTCTACAGCACACGCTTACAGCAGAAAGACGACGTACAGAATGGCGCACTCACAGACTGCGTTGTCTTCTATATCTTTCACATCACTTGCAGCGCCATCTGTTGTTGAAAATTGTAACTACTGTAATTTCGAAAGTTTGTCCGTCTTAAAATGTACTGTTGTCCCAAGCATATTGCAACAAACGGTGTATTTCTATCGCTGCTCGTTTAGTTTTTATTGCCGTTTCAAATATACCGGTTATTTTTGAAACACCCTGTATATGAGAGGAACTGAATGAAAGAGTTTGCTTTTGTTTCTACTGATGGTTTAATACAAAGGTTGCCAGATGCCTGAGCATGAATGATTGTGACAGAAGTAAAGGATTATACCATATGGCCTGTTGGCTGATCGGAAGCTATCTTATTCTAAAGAATACTTGTACCACGGAATTGTCATGAGAAACAATGTCCCTCACATATAAGAAAGGCTGATGGCCTTGGTTAATCTGTATTCAAGTGACATGAAATTAACACATTACCGAAATGATATCGGAGATCAATTCGCCGCGGCTTTGACGAGCGTCCTGTGCGGCCGCCCAAGCTCCGAACATATAATATTTCCAGGGCGTCACAACTCGCCAGTTACCTCACATAGTTATGATTTTTTTAAAATCAGATGATTCTTGTTGATACACCCTGTGCTTCTACTGGGACTGTCCTCAATGAGGGCACACATTCCTTCGCTTTTCCGGAAAGAATTCAACGTTGAAAAAGCACTCTTCTACGTCCAGACAACATGTAACCGCGGTAAAGACAACATGTAACCGCGGTAAAGACTTTTCACTGTGACGTAGAATGTTACAAGTGTTAACACTAGAATATCTGCTTTCTTAACAAGGGTAATTTCCTGCGAAGAAAACAAGGAAGCAGCAGAAAATACTAGCCAGACAGAATACAGCTCTCTTAGTCTGTCCGCAATCTTAGACAACAGCTTGCTGCGAGGATGTTCAGGCAGGAGCTGAGAGAAAGCTTCTTGCGAGCATACTGCTGCGCTGCATTTAATTAAGGTGGATCTCTGCGCACAGCGGAGAGAAATGAGGTATTTCCGCGTCGCCGTAATTAAAGCTATAAATGGTCCAACACTTGTTTTCAACGTTCCCATTGGCTGTAGCCCGTCTTCCATCACCGACTTTACAGAGAAACAACGGGGGCGACATGTTCTCGATGCATATTCAGAATGAGGAGCCTTCCGTTATTCAGCACCAGAAATGGGGTCGCAGTACTACGTAGACTTCTGCCACTCAACCAGGAGCGTCGAAATTACGTAACATCTCCGACACTGTCGTGTTCCTCTGACTCAACGTTGTATTTAGTATGATTTCTATATCAAAGTTCTAATCTTTATTCTCTTGACTTATTCAGAATCAGATAATACTATGGGGACGACATAAACTGCTCGACAAGGTTTTTCAGTACACTCAACTGTGAAATGAAAACAAAACAATAAACAGTCTGTTCGGAAGTGCCGTGTTTGTACAGCTGTGAAAAGGAAGCTACTGCTGAGTAACACTCAATCCTCTTTTGCTCTGCACCATACATTGGGAAATGCTTGGATCCTTCATAGCACAAAGTGAAGTTGCTGGTGTATGTGTTACTGCTCAAGGCTACCCAGCTCCTCAACGGCTGATGTTAAGAGATCAAATAGTGTGTCATGTGGATATCTGTGAAGGCAGACTCCAAATCTTAACTGAACCCAAGTATGAAGTAGAATGAAGGTAAGCATTTCTGGTAAGGCGAATACAGGATAATATCAACAGCAACAGAAAATGGTGTAACAAGAGTAGGATTCACTGTGAGTAGGTAAGTAGAGCAGAGGGTAAGGTACTGTTAACAGTTCATCGTTGCGGTTGTTCTCATCAGTTTCGACATCAGATCAACGCCGAAAACGATAGTTCAGGTATGCATATCGACGTCACAAGCAAAAAAACGGAGAGATAGAGGGAGTATGCAAGGATATTGAGCGGGTAGTTCGGTATGTAAGGGGAGATGAAATTCTAATAACGGTAGAGAATTTGAACGTCGTTATAGGGGTTGGCAGTAGAAATGAGACAGAAGAAAGACTGAGCTCTGCAATAAATTTTCAGATGGTAATAGCGAATACTGTGTTCAACAATCACAAGAGGGGGAGGTATACTTGGAAGAGACTCAGACTTGAAACGATTCTCGCTGGATTAAATCATGGTTAGACAGAGGTTCCGAAATCAGCTATTGGATTTTAAAGCATACCCTGGAGCAGGTGTTACTCAGATCACAATTTAGTAATGATGAAAAGTAGACTGAACTTAAGAATCAGTGTGGAAGTAAATGGGGTAGTGGGATACTGAGAAATGGTGAGGCCAGTTTGAATTTCGCTACGCATGTGCATACTGCGATAAGGAGTAGTAAAGTAGGCAGTTCAGCTGAAATGGAATGGACCACTCCAAAAAGGGCAAAGCAGATGGTGAACGGACAAACAAAAGCATTAGGGCAGTAACGCCGAAGAAACCTTCGCTAACAGGAGAAATACTTTAACTGATTGACACAAAAAAAAGGAAGTAAGAAAGTGTTCATTGATGTTCAGGAATACAGAAATACAAGTCACTTACGAATGAAATAAATAGGAAGTGCAGGGAACATGTGAGGAAATCGATAAAGAAGTGATCGTTAGAAAGAATCACTTAGCAAATAGAAAATTCAAAACAGCCTTTGGTGAAATTAAAAGCAAGGGCAGTAACAGTAAGAGTATAATTGGAATCCAACTGTTAAATGCAGAGGAGAGAGCCGATAGGATGAAAGAGTACACTGGAAGACCTCTATGGGAGCGAGGACTTTTCTGTTGACATGAAAGGAGAGGAAACAAGAGGCGACAGGGAAGAGAAGGGATACAGTAATGGAATCAAATTTTAAAAGCGCTTTAGAAGAGTTATGATCAAATAAGTCAGAAGGGACAGTTAAAATTACATCGAAATTTCTGAAATCATCAGGGGAACCACAAAACGACTGTTAACGTTTGTATGAAGGAAGTATGAAGTTAGCGATACGCCATCAGACTTTCGGAAAAACATCATCCAACAATTACGAAGAAAGCAAGGGTAGGTTAGCTCGAGAATTATCGCGCAACAGCTTAACAGCTGATGTATCCAAGCTGATGACGAAAATAATAAACAAAAGAATGGAAAAGGAAACTGAGTATTTGTTAGATGACGATCAGTTTGTCTTTAGGAAAGGTAAAAGCACCAGAGAAAGAGGTGTGACGTTGCGGTTTATAATAGAAGCAACAGGGTAGGAAAATCAAGACATGTCCTTGGGACATGCGCTTTGCGATGGGTATCTTGCACCAGTCATTTCCATTCCTGTTCCACTCGCAAACAGAGAGAGGGAAAAACGACAGTCTATATGGCTCCGTATGAGCCCTAATTTCTCGTATATTATCTTCGTGGTGCTTAAGGAGCATTGTATGTTGACGGCAGTAGAATCGTTCAGCAGTAAGCTTCAAATGCCGGTTCTCTAAATTTTCTCAATAGTGTTTCTCCGAAAGAACGTCCCCTACCCTTAGGGATTCCTATCTGAGTTACCGAAGCATCTCCGTAACACTTACGTGTTGTTCGAACCTGCCAGTAACAAATCTAGTAGCCCATCTCTGAATTGCTTCGATGTCTTCCTTCAGTCCGACCTGGTACGAAACCCAAAAACTCGAGCAGTACTCAAGAATAGGTGGCACCAGCGTCCTATATGCTGTCTCCTTTACAGGTGAACCACTCTTTACTAAAATTCTATCAATAAATCGAAGTCGACCATTCGCCTTCCCTACCACAGTTCTCACACGCTCGTTCCACCGCATATCGCTTTGCAGTGTTACACCCGGATATTTATACGACTTGACTGTGTCGAACAGGACGCTAGTAATACTGTAAGCGAACATTACTGGTTTGTTCTTCCTACTCATCCGCATTAACTTGCATTTTTCCACATTTAGAGCTAGCTGCCATTCATCTTCCTACAGTCACTCAACTTGGACAAGTTACCGTACAACAAAGCATCATCGTCAAACAACCGCAAATTGCTGCCCACCCAGTCCGCCAAATCATTTATGTATGTAGAGAACAACAGAGGTCCTATCATACTTCACTGGGACCCTCCTGACGATACCTTTGTCTCTGATGAACAGCCGGCCGGAGTGGCCGTGCGGTTCTATGGGGTGCAGTCTGGAACCGCGAGAACGCTACGGTCGGAGGTTCGCATCCTGCCTCGGGCATGGATGTGTGTGTTGTCCTTAGGTTGGTTAGGTTTAGGTAGTTCTAAGTTCTAGGGGACTGATGACCTCAGAAGTTGAGTCCCATAGTGCTCAGAGGCATTTGAACCATCTGATGAACACACGCCGCCGAGAACATGATACTGGGTTCCATTATTTAAAAAGCCTGCGGGCCATTATATATCTGTGAACTTACTCCATATGCTCGTACCTTCGTTAACAGCCTGCAATTGGGCAGTGTGTCAAATGCTTTCCGGAAATATAGAAATATGGAATCTGGCTGTTGCCCTTCAAAAAATGTGTGTGTGAAATCTTATGGGACTTAACTGCTATGGTCATCAGTCCCTAAGCTTACACACTACTTAACCTAAATTACAATTATTCTAAGGACAAACACACACACCCATGCCCGAGGGAGGACTCGAACCTCCGCCGGGACCAGCCTCAGAGTCTATGACTGCAGCGCCTAGACCGCTCGGCTAATCCCGTGCGGCAACTGTTGCCCTTCATCCATAGCTTTTAGTATATCGTGTGAAAAAATGGCAAGCTGAAGTTTCGCTCGACCGATGCTTTCTAAATCCATGCTGATTCGTGGACGTAAGCTTCTCAGTCTTTTGTAAGTTTATTGTATTCGAACTGAGAATATGTTCAAGGTTTCTGCAGCAAACAAAAGTTAGGGATATTGCTCTGTTATTTTGCGGGTCAGTTCTTTTTCACTTCTTACATACTGGAGACCCCTGCGCTTTTCTCCAGCCGCTTGGGACTTTGTTCCAGTCGCTTGGGACTTTGTGCTGGGCGAGAGTTTCACGACAAATGCAAAATAAGTAAGGAGACAACGACGTACAGTACTCTTTGTAAAATGAAATTGAGATTCCATCCGGACGTGGTGATTTATTTTCTTTCAAATCTTTCAGATGTTGCTTTACGTCAGGGGGTGCGTATTACTATGTCGTCCGTACCATCCAATGGTCAAACGATGGTATATTTGAACGACTTTGTGAAACACGAAAGCCGGCCAGTGTGGCCGAGCGGTTCTAGGCGCTTCAGTCTGGAACCGCTACGGTCAAAGGTTCGAATCCTGCCTCGGGGATGGATGTGTGTGATGTCCTTAGGTTAGTTAGGTTTAGGTAGTTCTAAGTCTAGGGGACTGATGACCTCAGAAGTTAAGTCCCATAGTGCTCAGAGCCATTTGAGCCATTTGATTTTGTCAGACCGTAAGAGCAGTTCGTGTCTGCCATTCAGTGATGTCAGTAAGATTATCATTCAACTTAATTATTACGTAAGATTCAGAAGTGCCGTAGCTAGTTGCTGAAAAACAACCATCGATAGTATCTTCATAGAGAGATGTAATGACAAATTATATTAAAAAAATAATAGTCAATGGCCTCTCGACCGTGACATGCTGTTCCTTCTGGTAAAAGATAATACTTATCAGTGTACGAAATCGGCTAAATGTGAGTTCAAGAGGTGTCAGTACGATAAAAATTGATTATTTTACTAAACTCATTAAGGGGCTCCGGAAAGATTCAAAATCATGAAAAGTTCAATTTTTACTTTTTTGCGTTTTCTGAATCTGCAGACTATTACCTTTTAATAGATATATAATTTATTCACCGAAGACTACAACTATTTAAAAATTTTTTTTTGAAATGTGTTCTACTTGGGCGTGACCCATTGTGGCGCTGTTAAACTGCTGTCAAATGGTGTTATTATTAACGTCCGTGTTCATCAGGTACATTTTAGTGATGTGAGATAAAGTATGTGTTGTGGCTAACCTGTGATGGTTCAATATATATCGCTGGTGTGATTGTCGATTGTTTCATGTTTATTTACTCTGTCGTTATCTCGAAAATATTCGTAATTAATTCTGTTTCTTGAGTCTCTGTTTTGTTGAAGTATAATAATGAGTAAAAGTAAAGTTATTAGAAATCCTCTGAAGGCTTTTAAGAAAAGGAGAAATGTTGGAAAGCCAAAGGTATGTGTTATTACTGTAAATAATAACATTCTAACATGGTACGAGCGACGCTTGCTTTAGACAAGGAACGCCTTCGGGCTGCAGACAGGGCTGTAAAGAGTCTAGAAATACAAGCAAGAGTAAACAGGAGGAGGAACAAGAGGAAGCTGGAGGAGGAGTTTGCAGAGGATGAAGATAATCCATCCTATGGACCTGGAATGCACTAAAAAGTTAATCCAATCTTTGTCGCTCGATTCCCAAAACTTTTTATTTTCTCATACTAATTACATGTTTTCTAAGGATCTTCCAAACATATTTGTTTCAAACTTTCAGTAAATGTTACACAGTACCTTCTGCATAATTTAACACAGCCTTTTTCCCAAAAAACTGTATATTTTTGAATATATAAATAAAAAATTGCAAAAAAATGATGTGAATTTTCATTACAATTGAAAAAAAATCATCTTTAACAACTGAACTAAAATTTTGTAAAATCCCTGTGTTAAGTTGTAGCCCATATTCCAATAAATAATCTGTAAAAAGTTCAACTTCCTACCTCAAATACTTTGTGAGGAAAGATGTAATTTATAAGCGTTATTTTAACATTGAAAGTATAGGGCGTTCCGGAGCCCCTTAAAGGCATGAAGTGGTGTAGTCATGGCAGGAACGAAAAATACAATACTTATTAATCACTTTCATTAATGAATTACTTTACTTCTTTGACAGCATTTTCCCCCCAGAAGTAGCTTTCCCAGTAATTCTGTGCAGCCTACTGCCGCGAGTTCATCTAAGCGGCCGGCCGCGTGCTAATGCAGATGTAGCGGAAACTAGCGGCTGCGAGGGCCACATCTCCGCCAGCCTTCTCCTCCGGTGTCGCGTGCGCCGCGCCGTCAGGCGGTCGTGACGTCATAGGCGGCGGCGGCGGCGGCGGTGGCCGTGCGCGTGCGCACTGCGCGACCGGTGTTTGTTTTGGGAGCGCGGCACGTCGGCGGCGACGGCACAGTGTCGGCGGCCGGGGATGCGGCCAGCTGTGGCCACACACCATGGGCGCTCACCAGTCGGCGCGCGCCTGCTCGCGGGGCCCCGCTGACCAGGAAGGTGGGTGCTCTCTCTGCTTAATGTAGTCCAGAGGCTGCAGCGCGGCCGCTCCCACGTCCACAAACGCGTCAAGGTCATTGTTACGCGTTCTCCGCGTTTCCTCGTGCTTTATCTTTTACCGTAATTTCCTGCCATTTGTGGCAATATCTGTGTAACGCGACCATGTCAAAGTCGATGCAACGTATTTTACAGGGAAGTCACCAACTATCGATAATTTTAGTGACCGTCGTAGGATGTCGTTAATTTTCTCCACGCTTAATGTACACAATATTCACAGTAAACTACATATCTTTTTGTAATGAACTCTTCATAACTTGAATTATATTTTAGAATACTAGTATTAAAAAATAGAAACAGAAATGACCTTCAGTATTCACCACGTAAATTCCCTGTTCCATAGCAGGGCGAGGGGGCAAACCATGTCTCCACAACAATATTTTACCACCGCCTTCGAAAGCTAAATGCATTATTAGCCAAAGGAAAAAGTTTTGAAACAAATTTTAACCCATCTTTACTTGACAATTCCTTTTACACCAGAAGTGAATGCGTGATTGGATAGAATTTGCGAGCGAATGTTTCACTTGGTAAATTACAATCAATGTAAAAACCAGTAATATAAACCGTCAGAATGTAGACACGTTCCCGCTAATATGTATTACACTGTTACATGGATTGAGATGTTCCACGTTATATCGAGATGTTATTAATGAAACATGTAAATTACTAAGTACCTAATTACTTCTGTGGCCGAGCGGTTCTAGGCGCCTCAGTCTGGAACCACGTGGTTGGTACCGTCGCAGGTTCGAATCCTGCGTCGGGCATGGATGTTTGTGATGTCCTTAGATTAGTTAGGTTTAAGTAGTTCTAAGTCTAGGGGTCTGATGACCTCAGATGTTACGTCCCATAGTGCTTAGAGGCATTTGAATCATTTTTGAACTGCTAACGTGATGTAGCTGATAAGAATACAATATGCAGTACCAAAGACGACGTCTGATGATGTCCGTAAGAGGACGAAACCAGTGATAAAGCTATGTATTCAATGCGTCCACTTTTTTTTTGTAAATTATAGTGAAATACGTGTGGTCAGCTGTTGCAGATCTCACATGATGATAGTTGAACACTTAACTTCTTCGTCGTTATAAAACAGGGAAGAAGGCAAATAAAATGAGTTTTTCAATATTTTTGACTACTTAGTATATTATGTAGATACCCTCTCTTAAAAGTTCCAAGGTAACAATTACGTTCGTCTGCGTGAATTAAATTTTTTCTAACAGATCTGTGTGTGATTACAGTTCTACTTTTATGAAAAAAAGTTTAAGTGAAGGAACAATGTAAATCCTACATTCGATTATAATTGTCATTAACGCTGTATAGCAATGTGTCTTGCTAACTTGAACGTGTGAAACGCATGTAGGCATTACAAACCATCATTAAGAGTGTTGAAGAGTATTCGAATATGAAGATGGGTTAAGATATATTGAACATAGGAAACGTGCTCGTAAGCGTAGCTGCGAAACTAAGACTTCAATTGAGAAACGGTATTTTTGCGTAAATACCTTAGTTTGCTGTCTTCTGCATTTTATGTAGCAGTACCTCGAAGGAAGGCTATTAGGCAATCGCCGATGTACACCTAGTGTGAAATTTCCCTTTGTCTATTACATATCATTCACATATCTAAATACCATGGGCACTTAATGTAACTATTAACCCTTTCATCCTTTAATTTTTGTTGGGGAAGGAAATGTTTTCTTTGTATGGTAATGCTCTTAAGTGATTTTTAATGATTTTAGCTACAAGATTTATACAAAAATATGTACCTGTTTTCAAAATATACTTAGTATACTTGGCTACATTTTGTGGGCTACAATAATTAATTATGAAATTCTGTATTGTAATAAATAGTAAAATGATCATCAATAATTATCATGTAAAATAATAATTACAATATTCAAATATACAATGAAATATAGCGAACCAACGACAAGCTGCTGCACAATGTTACATTGACTTACTGACATTTTCATAGTGATGGAGAACAGTTGGCAACATTTGCGCATGATGAAGAGTATCAACGTTCACAAATGTATACCTCAGGTTTCCATTGGGAAGAAATACTTCTGTTGGAGCTGAGACACTGTAAAAGTTAATGTACACAGTTGTAGCCGGAGGGTCTGAAAGGATTAATTGTATTTGATAATAAATTCCAGTTGATTACTTTTTTTGTTTTTTGCGTTTATGCAGAAATTTTTGAAACGTTTTTAGTGCTAATATGGACATTTATATAAAAGGACAAAAACGTGCGGAAACTTCCCAAAGAGAATGTGTTACTCTCACGAGATATTGTAGCCGTGTATTTCACCACGCTTGAGCAGGAAGACATTACAATTTGTCGTTGATTAACGGACCTCTAGACCACTATGTTACGACACGATAACTACAATTCATAGAGCGCCTGAAACCAGTCCTTACTGAATAAGATTAACCTCGGTTTGTGCCTCTACATCACAATTTCTGAGCTGTTCCTGGTCGTTGGTTTTATACGTGCAGATTCAATCCTTGTTGGATTTGTTATTAACAATGAAGTAATGCCAATTCAAGTTACATCATAATCGCGATGAAGCCATACCGTAATATTTGGAGTCAGATGCTGTTAACGAAATCCATCACTAACGGAATTAAATAGGGAGGTGGTTTACGTTGGCGTTGCGTGACTAAATATTTTTATTTAAGTAGTCAGGTGAACACAATGTTTTATTCTCACCCGAAAGATATTATTTTGGACTAGCAAATCCCGCCCTAAACATACTGAGAAATCGTAAATTACGGTGTTGATCTCTCGTTGTAGACCTAAATCAGGTTCACGTACATACGGAGAATCAGCTGAATGCAGCCATCAGTCCACTGTTTTCTTAGTTAAAACACAGTACCACCGAAATACTTATTGAAATGTTCTTCTACCACGGTCTGAAACTAAACTGATATGCAAAGAACAATCTACAACAAAATACATGGAATTCCATCAGTAGAAAAATAGTATATTCAAGGAATATAAACCGCCACTCTCAAAGAGTTCCTTTGAGTTTTGAGTTCTTGTACCGTTTCGTCTAGTAATACATCCACAATTAATGTTGGTTAAGTGTTGGTAGAAAGAAACGTGTTAACGCAATTCGTTGCTTGTGTCACTACAGAGTAGCAATTCTGCTACCTTGAAAATTTGTAGGTAAATAATTTATGAACAATTTGCAGTCGTGATAAAAAGATGTGAAAACACAAAAACAAATGCGGCCTGTTAACAAACAGTCCATGTCTATTATGATTGCGGGAGAGAGTAATTAGTGGACGTCCTGTGTTTCCAAATATTGGCTCGTATGTCAAGTACAATTGGCTTGCTAATCGGTGTGGCCTGCAAATTGTTCCCAAAGTCGAGAGTAGAAAGGCACAGCTTTCAAATACTCGTAGACTATCAGCAGCTGTGAGCCACTGTCTGGAATGGGCAATAGAATTTTGTTCCTTTTACCTACATTCTCTATTCCCAGAAATTCAGTAGGTAGGATAAAAGTGAGTATTTGAGCTCTCCTCAAGGAAAACCATTAAATCTTTCCGATGAGCACTTCCAGTGACTTCAAGAAACCTGCCTGGAAGTTTTGCTGCAGAACTTTTATCTCGTTTCTTAATTCGATTTTTGCATAATTAAACAACACAACAATATTTGAAGTCCATGTTTCTTTCACTCTATTGTTGAGTAATTGCGGTGCCAAAATTACAGTATACCACTATAAAATCTGTTACTTGGAATGGTCACTCTACCACATGTGGTCTCCAGTTTGTAAATGGATCCAGTGGATCTTTGCTTGTTTTCGAATATATCGTTCATTTAAGAACATTATCACCAGCTGGACAGAATGGAAAAGAACAGACGAGTTGCAAATGGTTATTGTTGGTGATGATTCATAATATTGGCAATTTGAAATGCAAAGCGCTAATTCTGAGTTTAATGAAAGTCAGATTTGTATTTAGTCTACATAAATAACTTACTGCTAACTTTGAGGGAAACAGATGTTATGGCTATGCCCAGTGTTTCTAGAAAAGGAAGCGGTGTTGCATTTTGTACTATGAACGTAAATGCTGTGGGGAACGTATGTGGTTCTGTGACCGCACTGAACTTCGTGCCTTTGGCAAGGAGTGCGTGCGAAAGCAAGATTACACGTTACATGAGCACCCTCTTCACGGCACCGTCAAAGCTAACATAAATCGTCACAGACTGCTATCGCGAGTCAGAATGATCTTTCAATGAAATGAATACACTTAGCTGCATACAGACGTTGATATAAGTCAATGGGGATGGTTGAAAACGCGTGCCATGACCGGGACTCGAACCCGGGATCCCCTTGTTACATGGCAGACACTCTATCCATCTGAGCCACCGAGAGGACACAGAGGATAGTGCGACAGCAGGGCTTTATCCCTGGCACGCCTCCCGTGAGACCCACATTCGCATCTTATTTCCCGCACTATATTCATAGTGCCCCTGCCCATTATACTCATTACTCGCGGCTTTACTGCCAGTTCCCATAAGAGTTCGCGCACTGTTTGTGCGTGCGCCCAGAAGAAGATGGTCAAATGGCCGGTGAGGTGGCATCTGTTCTTTCGGACATGTCCGACAAGGATCTTTGATTTCCGCCGGCCAAAAAGTAGAGGGCAGAGAGTGCTTTTGTCGAATTTCTCTCATAACATCCTCTGTTAGTTTCATCGGATAAACTGTAAAACACTTGAGAAATAAGTGACTCATAAGCCAAGTTATCTTTCAGTAAAGACAGATCAGCAAAACGCAAAAAAATACTTTCCTCGCATCAAAAGTCGTCTACAAAGGGGATGATTTAAATAATCCTTAGATTACGTTCAGATCGCTCGTTGTTTTTTTCCACAGCCAACTTAAGGTTTTTAAAATCGTGTGGAATTCATTGTCGTCAACTTCTTTTATTTCAGTATATTATGGCGACCCATTTGATGGCATGTCCGTTGATTCTACACTGTCTGGTTACTTTAATATGACCATCTTGCAGAAGCTTTAATAACCACCATCTGAAGCGCAGACCGGTGCTACACGCACAAGAAGAGTCACTGAGGTTCTGAGGTACCGACAGGGCTGCCGGCACGGTAACTCAGCGTGTTAGGTCAGAGGGTTAGCTGCCCTCTGTAATAAAAAAGAAAACGAACTGAGTTAATGGATCAGCGACGAAACGAAACGGGTGTCTTGCGACGTACGCCCCGAGCAGATACAACGAACGAAAACGAACAAAATGAGATGCAGAAAAAAAAAACAGGGATGTGGAGCCGTGCCGACTCCAGTGCTGTTGCCAGCTGCGATACGCTTCTCGGTTGAAGATCCACCGTGCGAATAGCCCGATAAAGATGTTTCCACGAATTCTCAGTTGGACGTAAATTCGCGGAGTCTGGTGGCTAGAGGAGTGACGTGGTGTTTCTCGAAACACGCTTGAAAACTGCCAGCTGCACAACACGTCGCATTGTCCTGCTGGTAGATGCCGTCGTACGGGGGAATAACAAATTGCATTTAGGGGTGGACATGGTCCACAAGGATAAATGCGTACTTGTGTTGATCCATTGCGCCTTTCAGAGATCACTCAGGAAATGCCTCGGAAACATTCCCTCCTCCAGCCTTCACCATTCCGACGATTTTTCCATAGTGTTTGCTTTCAGAAGTTTCACGTCGTACACTTCAATAGCCGTCTCTAAAATGGAGCATAAAACGTGATTCATCTGGAAAGACCACCTATCACTACTTGCTAGTTGCTTTCGTCAGCGATGAACAGCAGTGAGCAGGGGTGCATTAACAAGGCGCCAGCTGCAGGTGCCCGTAGGCAGGAAATGTTCTCTGAACGGTTGGTGAGGAGACACTGTTGGTAGCCCCAGGGTTCACCTGGATCGTCAGTTGCACGTCTGTTCGCCCATAAACATCTCCGTAGCCGCCGTTGAACACTCTTATCTATGTCCCGTGGTGCACCACGGATTCCTCGGTACCGGGTGAGGACATCGGCAGTTTGCCATGCACGATATATTTTAACGAGGATGGCAAGCGAACTGTTTACAAACTTAAGCCGTTTTTACAAATCCTACCACCCTTGGCCGAATGCCAATGATCATACCGTTTTGGATATCAGACAAATCTCTCCTTTTCCGCATTACAACAACGAGTGCATCGTTTCCCGCGTCCTCCTCCAGTACTAGTGCTGCCACCTGCCATCTATGAGTGATAATTGCACATTGACGTCGAACAGAGGTCGATGGTCACATTAAAGTGCCACGACCGTGTGTATTACCGACCATATAGGGCAGCATTGTTGCCTGTCAGCATTGCCTGCCACATAAATACCAGCCAAATGTTCGGCAACATTCTCGGCCACTGTTGTCCGGCAGTGTTTACGGTAGTATATTCCCAGCTAAAAGTGTTCACACGACTCACAGTACTGTGCGAAATCGACGAGAACGACCTAATGAAACGGAGCAAATGGAAGAAAAGAGGTTGGCGAAAATTAGATAAATCCGGCTTAATGTGAGAATATTGCAATACAGTTAGGGACTGGGGCAACGGCCTTGCCGCCGTGAATACACCGGTTCCCGTGAGATCACCGAAGTTAAGCGCTGTTGGACGTGGCCGGCACTTGGATGGGTGACCAACCAGCCGCCATGCGCTGTTGCCATTTTTCGGGGTGCACTCAGCCTCGTGATGCCAATTGAGGAGCTACTCGACCGAATAGTAGCGGCTCCGGTCAAAGAAAACCATCATAACGACCGGGAGAGCGGTGTGCTGACCCCACGCCCCTCCTATCCGCATCATCAACTGAGGATGACGCGGCGGACGGATGGTCCCGATGGGCCACTTGTGGCCTGAAGACGGAGTGCTTTTAGGGACTGGCAAGAATCTTCGCATAAAGTTCGCAGTCTATTCGACGATTATGCTCAGGCTATAACATTGTACTGGTGAATAGTTAAAGGCGGGCACAGCTGTGCCTAATGCCAAATTTCACAAGTTACTCCATTATGGCTTTTAAAATAAGTCCTAATCCTTCGGCGATTACTAGACCGGCCTTTAGTGCTCAGAACTCGTGCAACCGTTAGATGAAAATAAGCACTGAAGTCCGCCTACAGCAGTTAGAGTAACACTTTCCGCAGAACATGGTTAATAGTTTTGTGAACATACGCGGCCAGTTCGCCGCTGAACTGCCACAAGCACTTCCCTCAGTGACTACTGGACACAGCATTTTCATTCCCTGCGTACAGATGTCTGAAAACCCATTCCTCTCTCACAGTAAATACCTGGCCTTACAACTGTAGACGACATTCCACATATCTACCTAAGGCAGGGAAGGCGTACGGTTAGACCGGCTACCATTAGTGGTACGTGACCAATTACACACATCAAACAATGTTTTGCATCACCTCGGTTCCGAGTGTTTAGCACGTTCTCTTGCATTGATGCATGCCTTTATTCGTCGTGGCATACTGTCCACAAGTTCATCAAGCCACTGTCGGTCCAGATTTTCCCACTCCTCAACGGCGATTCGGTGTAGATCCCTCAGAGTGGTTGGTGGGTCACGTCGTCCATAAACAGTCGTTTTTAACCTATCCCAGGCACGTTCGGTAGGATTCATGTCTGGAGAACATGCGGGCCACTCTGGTCGAGCGACGTCGTTATCCTGAAGCAAGTGATTCACAAGATGTGCACGATGGGAGTGCGAATTGTCGTCCATGGAGACGAATGCCTCGCCAATACCGCCAATATGGTTGCACTATCGGGCGGAGGACGGCATTCACCTATCGCAAAGCCGTTACGACGCCTTCCATGACCACCAGCGGCGTACGTCGGCCCCACATAATGCCACCCCAAAACAGCAGGGAACCTCCACCTTGCTGCACTTGCTGGACAGTGTGTCTAAAGCGTTCAGTCTGACTGGGTTGACTCCAAACAAGTCTCCGACGATTGTCTAGCTGGTTGCAAAGATGGACCTCGCCATGGACCTCGGGAGTGAAGATGCGCATCGTGCAGCCCATTGCGCACAGTTTGAGTCGTAACACGACGTCCTGTGGTAGCACGAAGAGCATTGTTCAACATGGTGGCGTTGCTGTCAGGGTTCCTCCAGCCATAATCCGTAGGTAGCGGTCATCCACTACAGCAGTCGCCCTTAGGCGGCCTGAGCGAGGCATGTCATCGAAGTTCCTGTCTCTCTGTATCTCCTCCATGTCCGAACAACATCGCTTTGGTTCACTCCGAGACGCCTGTATACCTCCCATGTTGAGAGTGCTTCCTGGCACAAAGTAACAATGCGGACGCGATCGAACGGCGGTATTGAGCGTCTATTCATGCTTGAACTACAGACAACACGAGCCGTGTACCTCCTTCCTGGTGGAATAACTGGAACTGATCGGCTGTCGGACCCCCTCCCGTCTAATAGGAGCTGCTCATGCATGGTTGTTTACATCTTTGGGCGGGTTTAGTCACGTCTTTAAACAGTGAAAGGGACTGTGTCAGTGATATGTTATCCACAGTCAACGTCTGTTTTCAGGAGTTCTGGGAACCGGGGTGATGCAAAAAAACTTTTTTTGATGTGTATTATATGGGCACGGCATTCACACTTTCAAGACCAGCTACTTCGAAGAATATTGGGCCATTTGTGCAGTTATTTCAAGCGTTAGGGGCACGCAAGTAATTATGTATTGTCAAGAGTAATACGCACTACACCAGGGCCAAGCTTCAAGATTTGTTTCTCATATTTGCTTTAGTTCTTTGACCGATTACAAATTTTAAAATAAAGTATCATTACCCTGCCAAGAAAAAAATGAGACGTCAGTTATTGAGCAATTTCATCCGTATGGGCTTCCAAAATTTCCTGAACACTCAACGAATATGACGTATCTGAAAGAAAATTACCGCGAACCGCGAAACCTAATGCGTACGCGCGCAAAATTATGTCACATCTTATTAGCTCAGCCATTCGCGACAGCAGCTGTTTCGTTCGCTGATGTTTCTTTTGAAATAAGTCTAGATACGGACAACAGAGGGCAGCACCAGTCAATTGGCAGATAACGAGACGTCAGTGCATTATTCTCATACGAAATGTGTCGAGTTTTCCAACGGTAGATGGCTCGCGCGTCGAAAAACTCGCGGCCCGAAATGTGCCCGAGAGCGGCTTTTTAACTGGAAGTTTTGGCCCGAGCCAGGCTCGTGTTTTGTCACCAATATGTTAAATGAGGAATTTAGGTAGGTACACCTGATACCAATAATTTATTTGTGTTTTAAGTGATAGAATCAAGTACATCGTGAAAGTGCTGTCTATACCGATGCTTAGAAGTGGTAGACGAAATATCTTCGCACAATCCCACGTTGCGAGTCATGGCGTCCTCAAATGCGTAGTAATAACGCACCGTTATACGCTGTTTGATGGCGTAAGTCGGTACCTGCTCTACCAACGATGATTTCAGACCTCTGCCGACAGACACCGTACTGACAAATTGTCGTGGCGAAACAGGGTTCACCAGTTAGATTTTGTTTGTTGCACGCTTACTTCTTGTGGCGCAATTACACATAGTTAGTACCATTTTAAACCCGTGAGGTTATGGAACTTGGGTAGTTTGGCAAAGGAACGAAAAATTCTAGGTAAATGTAACAGAAAATTTCGAACTTGGTGGACTGAGAAATGTGGGATGATTAATAAAGCCAGTAAAGTGGTTTGTTTTGTTGTGGGACAGTGATATGTAGAACATCGGCTGTAAGACGGCACTTTGAAACAAATTACAAACCTCTTTGTAAAAAAAGCAAATCAGAGCAAAAGCAATTCGTTGCATGTGCTATTAAACATAGGAATGAGCATCGATATCTATGATTAAGTATTTTATCAAGGATTGGCGGATCAGTGCCAGACGTTTCTCGGTGCAAATTCTGTTGCCCGGCATGGTCAACACTTTGGCGACGGGGAATTTTTTAAGGAAGCCTGGTTGGCATGTGCCCCATCAGTTTTTGAAAATAAAGGTAAGATAATTGGGGGCAACAAAGATGGTCGTCCTTATCCAGAAACAGAATCAACGACAGAATTATAAGAATGGCGGAAAATGTCTTCTCCTTATATTTAGTTGTGTCTTGAGAAAGTACAGTTGTAGCTAAATCTTCCCAATTAGCGGAGTTCTCTCAATATTTGAAATGGGATCAAAGAAGAATTGGTTGCAATACTATTGTTGCCAGCTACTACTAAGAGCAGAGATGTTTGTACGGCTGTTAAAAGCTCCCTTACTTAAAGGAAATAATTTTAAGCAAAACTGATTCGGTAACGACTAATGGTGCTCCAAATATGGTTGACGAAAGCCAAGGATTTACTAATTTATTTCAAGCACGCACTGGACATTCTACTCTTGAACCCCACTGCATCCTACTACAACCACCCTTGTGTGGAAAGGGTGGTTTTGGTTCCATTGATAAAAAATAGTAAACCTTATATCGTCGTAAGCTTCTAATAAAAGAAAGTTCGAAGCGTTGTTAGATAAAGTCATCTCGGTGTATAATGGCTTACTGATGTACAACAATGTTCGCTGGTAGAGCTGCGGCAACGTATTTCAATGAATTGTGGGTTGTTTGGAAGAAACCAGGCTGTTTTTACAAATTGAGGAAAAAATTGTGCAATACTTACATTTTATGGATATTATGGTTTTCAAAATTGATATTTTTTACGGGCATTTCCCATCATTTCAATTATTCGACCATAATGCTTCGAGGCCCAAACAAAACAGGTATTGTTATGATACATCTTATTTGCGCTTTTGAGGCTTAACTGCAAGTTTTAATAAGGATATTGCTTCCAAAAACTACAAGTATCTCCCAATCGTGAAAAAAATTGCCAGAGATTTGGATTTATCCGGATAGGCACACGAAGAAAAAGTTACTGCGAAACTTTCGTCGATAGTACATTCTTCAATCGAAGAATTTTCATTGCGATTTTCTCAATTCGAATAGCTGTCGGAAGCACCAAAATTTATTTTGTATCGAGATGTGACTTGAATGGATGCACCGAACTTGTCTATACTTGATTGGTTGGAAACTGAAGAAAGTGAAACGCACCTGTTTGATTTGCAGACTAATTCAGTTTGGACTGAAACATCTATCGAAGGAAGAAAAGCGTTGGAAGTAAACGAATTATGAGGATTACCAGGCAATAGGAGCAAAAATGCCGACAGTAAAACTGCGGTAATTCAGAATTCAGTTCCAGATCGGTATAGCTGTCTGAAAAAGATGGCGCTTGTTATCTTGATAGTATTTTCATCTACCGACGCCTGCGAGTCATTATTTCCTGAAATCATTAAAATTAAATATTCGCTAAGAAACCAATAGTCAGATGATTTGAACTCAGCTGGAATTCGGCCAAAAGTTACAAACTATGCACCTGATGTAATGTAAATCGAAATTGAAACAGCAGAAGTCACATTAATTTCTTTTTATTTAGGTGGACTAGAAATGTTTGATCGGACTAAGAAAGGTCTATTTCGTATTGCAAATGGAGTATTAATATTAAAGTATTTAGTTTGTTTTTTATTAATCGTTAGAGCCATAAGTCCTAAGCACTATCAGATCTGAAAATATGCATTCATTCCTGCACTGTCGTATGTTTAAACATGCACAAAATAAGCAAAAAAAGAATAGTAGTATGCGGTAACAAAATTTAGCTCTACAATTAGTTTGATGGGTCAACACGACCTAATGAAATATTTCTTTGGAGAAAAATGACAGAAGTACAAAGATTCATCATCTCTGACCGAAGGGAGATATTCGAAGCTGTCTTTTTATATAGAGCATTCAAATTTGTAAATTTCGCACCGTAGGTGCTGTGAAATCCGTGATGATTCCTACGTAGAAGTTTGTACGACTAGAGCGTCGCCATACGCGACCACTAAATATTTTATACAATTTTTCAATGAAATGACCTCAGCACATGAGAGACGTTCTGCATGTTTCTACTGCTGTCATCCTCACATGCGTCCTTTACATAAGTCATAGAAATTGCATATTGCCATCAATATAGCCTCTTAGTGCCGTCCGTCAAATTGCCGGCGATTGCTGCTCCGCAGCGGTTGCGGAAATACATTTACATGTTTACAAGCAGTTAAATGGTCGAAAGCAGATAGTTGGACGGAGAGCGGTTGTTCAGATGGGAAAACTATTTTTTTTCCTTAGTTGCCGTACATATACCAAAATTGAAACTTGTGAATTTCATCAACGTGTCGGCCCATTATGATTTATATATTCTAAAAGCAATTACTCCGAGAACTGAAAAGGTAAGTACCAATATGGCAGACTGTATACTGGTTACAACCAGACTGAAGATCACCCATCTGTTTCTGATAGTACGAATGTTTGACGTACGTCTTTAAATTGCACTTCTCACCTGTATGACACTTGGTATCAGAAGCATGCAACGCTTTGGTGGGCAAACTTACGGAATTCATTAAGGTAAGTTTGAAATCTCAATCAAATGTTTGTACTAATGATTTATTGTGGTTCCCCAGTGCAGTGAGAGCACTATGAATTTCATGAACGCATGAATACATCTATGACCAGAGGTGTGGGGAGTGGAAAGAAATGTATACAGGGAGAGTCATAAAAATGACAGCCGGCGAGTTGCTGCCTTTGAGCACAGTAACATACGTGATGAAGCTCACAAAAATTTTAGAACTTTTAGGAACTATGCAGAATACATTTACATATCACTGCTCTATCTACACATACTTACACATTCCGCACGCCACTGTGTGGTGTATGGTGGATGGTACCATGTGTACTATTGGTCACTTCGTTTCGTATACCACTCGCAAAATCACTATTATCTTGTCTTCGCGGCCCATTCACGAAATGTACATTGGGGTCAGTACAATCGTTTTGAAGTTCTAATTCACAGAGAATCTCTGTGACACGTATGGATTTACCCTATCGGTAACAAATGTAGAGACTCGCCTCTGAATTGCTCCAGTGTCTTCCTTTAATCCGACTAAGTGGGCATCGCAAGCACTCAAGCAGTACTCATGAATGGGTCGCACAAGTGTTCTATACACTATCTCCTTTATAAATGACCTACACTTTACTGCAACTCTCCCAGTAAACTGAAGTGGACTATTCGCCTTCCTTACTACTGTCCTTATGCGCTCGTTACGTTTCATTTCGCTTTGAAATGTTACGCCTACGTATGAATGCTATTTTTTTAACCTTCAGTCGGTCACGAAATGTTTCGTTTGCAACATTTAGCTACACCTTCAAGCTAGTAGTAGCCGCCACTCCGATTTAGATATCTGTCGTAGAATGACTGTTAAACAGCACACCATTAATACTGTATTCGTATATCACAACATTGTTTTACCTGAATGAGATTTTCACTCTGCAGCGGAGTGTGCGCTGATATGAAACTTCCTGGCAGATTAAATTTGTGTGACGGACCGAGACTCGAACTCGGGACCTTTGCCTTTCGCGGGCAAGTGCACTTGATGCGACAGATAAGATGAGTAGCTATCTGCACTGTTTGCTGAAGACGCTGTAACATATGGGAAAGTATCGCTGTGTAGAAGGATACGGGATGACATAGACAGAATTTTATATTATGTGATGCAGGGCAGTTTGCTCTAAATGTAGAAAAATAAGTCAGTGCAGACGAGTAGGTAAAACAATGAAACTTCCTGGCAGATTAAAACTGTGTGCCGGACCGAGACTCGAACTCGGGACCTTTGCCTTTCGCGGGCAAGTGCTGTACCAACTGAGCTACCCAAGCACGACTCACGCCCCGTCCTCACAGCTTTACTTCTGCCAGTACCTCGCCTCCTACGTTCCAAACTTTACAGAACCTCTCCTGCGAAAGAGACTTCCCAGTCTCACGATGACGTCATCCTCCGGTGGAATTGCAGCGTTTTTTCCCACCTCCTGGCTGAGCTACAGCAACTGTCAAGCTTTAATCTTCTTTCTGCATTCCCCTCCAGGAAACCTGGTTCCCAACAATGTGGACCATTGCCCTCCATGGCTATGAGGGATATTACAGGAACCGTAGCGACTCTAATCTAGTGTCAGGTGGAGTTTGCTTTTATATCCTAAATTCAGTCTGTGGTGAAACAGTGCCCCGTCAAACCCTTCTTGAAGCTGTGGGCTGGCCAGTGTGGCTGAGCGGCTCTAGGCGCTTCAGTCTGGAACTGCCTGACTGCTACGGTCGCAGGTTCGAATCCTGCCTCGGGCATGGATGTGTGTGATGTCCTTGGGTTAGTTAGGTTTAAGTAGTTCTAAGTTCTAGGGGACTGATGACCTGAGAGGTAAAGTCCCATAGTGCTCACAGTCATTTGAACCTTTTTGAAGCTGTTGCTGTCAGAATAAGGAAAACACAGGAAATAACTGTCCGCAATGTATATCTTACTCCATATGGTGCAGTACCCCTGAATGTATTAACTGCACTGGTTAATGAACTCCCTAAACCTTTCTTCTTTCGTGAGATTTTAATGCCCATAACGCCTTCTGGGGTGCCGCCGTGCTTGCTGGCCGAGGCGGAGATTTCGAAACTTTACTGTCTCAGTTCGACCTCTACCTCTTAAATACTGAGGCCGCCACACATTTCACTGTGGATCATGGTAGTTACTCGGGCATTGATTCATCAATTTGCAGCCCAGGACTTCTCCCACCAATCCTCTGGAGAGCACGTTACGACCTGTGTGGTAGTGACAACTTCCCCATTTTCCTGTCACTGCCCTGGCGTCAGGCCCACGGACCGATTCCCTGATGGGCTTTAAATAAGGCTGACTGGGAAACTTTCACCTCTGCTGTCACCGTTGAACCTCCCCCACACGGTAACATCGATGTGATCGTTGAGCAGGTGACTACAACAATCCTTTCTGCAGCAGCAAACGCGATCCTTCGCTATTTAGGGTGCCCCTGGCGAAAGGCATCCCTTGGTGGTCGCCGGAATTCGCTGAAGCAATTAAGGAGCGTCGGCGGGCTCTACATCGGCGTAAGAGGCACCATTCCCTGTAGCACCTCGTAGCCTTTAAACAGCTCCGTGCCCGCGTTCGCCAACTTATCAAAGGACGGAAGTAGGACTGTTGGGAGAGATACGTCTCGACCATTGTGTGCCATACGTCAACTTCCCAAGTATGGGAAAAGTTCAAACGTGTTTTCGGGTACCAGACCCCAACAGGTGTTCCCAGTGTTAACATAAATGGCGTGTTATCTACCGATGCAATCGCGATTGCCGAGCACTGTGCTGAGCACTATGATCGAGCCTCTGCGTCGGTGAATTACCAGCCTTTCGCACTCTCAAACGGCGGCTGCAAGGGAAAGTCCTCTCGTTCACTACACACCACAGTGGAGCCTATAACTCCCCATTTACAGAGTGGGAGCTCCTCAGTGCCCTTGCACAGTACTCCCACACAGGTCCTGAGCCTGATCGGATCCACAGTCCGATGATTAAACATCACTCATCTGACTAAAAGCGAGATCTTCTCGTCATCTTCAACCGGATCTGGTCCGATGGCGTCTTTCCATCACAATGGTGGGAGAACGCCATCATTCTAGTGCTCAAACCCTGCAAAAACCTGCTTGATGTGGATAGCTGTAGGCCCATCAGCCTCACCAACGTTCTTTGTAAGCTGCTGGAACGTATGGTGTGTCGGCGGTTGGGTTGGGTCTTGGAGTCACGTGGCCTACTGACTCCATGTCAGGGCGGCTTCCGCCAGGGTCGCTCTACCACTGATAATCTTGTGACCCTCGAGGTTGCCATCCGAACAGCCTTTTCCAGACGCTAACACCTGGTCGCCGCCTTTTCTAATTTACGAAAAGCATATGTCACAACCTGGGGATATCATATTCTTGCCACATTATTCAAGTGGGGTCTCCGAGGCCTGCTCCCGATTTTTATCGAAAATTTCCTGTCGCTTCGTACTTTCCGTGTCCAAGTTGGTGCCTCCCATAGTTCTTCCCATATCCAGGAGAATGGGGTCCCGCAGGGCTCTGTATTGAGTGTGTCTCTATTTATAGTGGCCATTAATGGTCCAGCAGCAGCTGTAGGGCCGTCCGTCTCAACTTCTCTGTATCCAGACGACTTCTGCATTTCGTACTGTTCCATCAGTGTTGCTGAGCGGCGCCTACAGGGAGCCGTCCACAAGGCGCAGTCATGGGCTCTAGCCCATCGTTTCCAGTTTTCTGCCCCAAAGTCGTGTGTTATGCACTTCTGTCGGCGTCGTACCGTTCATCTAGAACCAGAGCTTTGCCTTAATGACGATCCACGCACTGTAGTGAAGACATATCGATTCTTAGAACTGGTTTCCGACTCCCGATTGACTTGGCTTCCTCACCTTCGTCAGCTTAAGCGAAAGTGCTGGCAGCACCTCAATACCCTCCGCGGCCTGAGCAGCAACAACTGGGGTGCAGATCGCTCTACGCTGTTGCAGCTCTACAGAGCCCTTGTTCAATCCCGCCTTGACTATGGGAGTCTGGTTTATGGTACGGCGGCGCCCTCAGTGTTGCGTTTACTCGACCCAGTGCAATACTGTAGCGTTCGCCAGGCGACAGGAGCTTTTAGGACGAGTCCAGTGACCAGCGTTCTTGTGGAGGTCGGAGTCCCTCCATTGCAGGTTAGCCGTTCACAACTGCTCGCCAGTTACGTTACACACGTTCATAGTTCTCCTGCGCATCTGAATCACCGTCTCCTTTTCCCACCCACGGCAGTTCATTTCCCCCATATGCGGCACAGGTCAGGGCTTCCAATTGCAGTTCGAGTCCGATCCCTTCTTTCGGAACTGGAGTCCTTGCCTTTACCACCTACACTTGAGGTCCATTCACGTACACCTCCATGGACCTTTCACATGGCCCTAAGGACTCAGTTACCCCAGCGGCTCTCCGCTGCGACTTCCTCCCGATGCCTGACATGTACCGAGGCCACAAAGTGGTTTACACTGTCGGCTCGATGGCTGATGCTCACATCGGCTTCTCGTATGTCCATGGAGGACATAATGAACAACATTCCTTGCCCGATGGCTGCAGTGTTTTCACTGCTGAGCTGGTGGATATATCACGTGCTCTTGAGCACATCCGTTCATGCCCTGGGGAGTCGTTTCTTCTGTGTACTGTCTCCTTGAGGAGCCTACAAGCTATCGACCAATGCTACCCTCGTCATCCTTAGGTAGCGACCATCCAGGAGTCCATCTACGCCCTAGAACTGTCCGGTCGTTCAGTGGTGTTTGTCTGGACCCCAGGTCACGTCGGAATCCCAGGCAACGAACTGGCCGACAGGCTGGCCAAACAGGCTACACGGAAACCGCTTATGTAGATAGGCTTCTCTGCAACTGACCCGCGTGCAGTACTATGCAGCAAGGTTTTGTAGCTTTGGGAGACGAAATGGCATTACCTCAGCACACACAACAGATTGCATGCCAATAAGGACTACGAATGTGTGGCATTCCTCCATGCGTGCCTCTCGCAGGGACTCTGTGGTTCTCCACTGGCTCAGCATTGGCCACGCTTGGGTGACACACGGCTGCCTCCTGCTCCGTTAAGACCCACCTCAGTGTCGGTACGGCGCCCGGCTGGCAGTGGCCCATATCTTGGTGAGCTGTCCTTCCTTGGCTGCCCTGCGACGGTCTCTTCAGTTGCCGGACTCGTTGCCATTAATTTTAGCTGACAACGCGTCATCGGCTAATTTAGTTTTACGTTTCATACGTGACGGTGGGTTTTATAATTCTATATAAGTTTTAGCGCATGTCCTTTGTCCCTTTGTGTTCTTCACTCTAATGCTTTTAGGGTGGGCGTTTTAATTTGTCGCAGAGTGGCTCGCTTTTCCTTTTTATTCTCGTGGTCGGCCAGCCACGGTCATCTGATCTCGTGTTTTTACCCCTTCTGCCCGTTTCTTGCTTCTCTCAGCCATTTTCTTTTCCAATTTTGTCCATAGTAGTGTTATTGTGCTGTATGTCTACTTTCTTTTCTTCTTTCCCTTGTGTAATTATTTTATTGGGAACAAGGGACCGAGCCGGCCGCTGTGGCCGAGCGGCTCTAGGCGCTTCAGTCTGGAACCGCGCGACCGATACGGTCGTAACTTCGAATCCTGCCTCAGGCATGGATGTGTGTGATGTCCATAGGTTAGTTAGGATTAAGTGGTTGTAAGTTCTAGGGGACTGATGGCCTCAGATGTTAAGTCCCATAGTGCACAGAGCCATTTGAACCAAGGGACCGATTACCTCGCAGTTTGATCCTTCCCCCTCCCCCCTCTCCCCTCCCCCTTTTAAACCAACCAACCTACTTAGTTTGGTGTGCATCCGTCCAGCTTTTGTAGTAACTTTTGATACTGTCATTGAACAGTGGAATGTCCTTAACCTCCCCTTACCGTCTTAGACGGTAGAGTCTTATATAGCATTGTGCATGCAATAATTCTCATTTTGCACCATTGAGAGAAACATATTGTAATTTCCACGTCGGAGGATAACACCTGTTAACTGCGTACCATGTTTACCTTCCGGATTACAAACGTTGATCAGTATGATGGCCATTTCCATCTACAATAGCGTGAAACCTCACTATCACTAGTCATACCACTTTGCAATTGCTCGCAGTACTTTCCGAACAGTGGAACGTGGGGTGTTCAGCTGTTGTGACACAGCTCGTGCACTGCTTGAAGGTCGGGCTTTGCGTCCAGCATTCTCGGCCATGGCAACAGCAAATTCTTCAACAATTCGTGGGGCAATTGGCCATCTGCTTCTTCCAAGCAATTCTCAAATCGCCAGTGCATTCGAACTTCCGAATCATGTTCTTCAGCCCCAGAAAGAGGACCTCTCTGTATTCCTTTAACGCGTCGTGGAGAGCAGCAGCTGTTTCAGTTGTTCTGATAAGACAGGTTTACGAGTAAAACCCTGCTCACCTTGTTGAGACCCATGTCGACTGTCTGCGCCTGTAATGCACACTGATGCCCGTGTTTCAACCTTACGTCGCCGTACTACTAACGGCGTCCAACAGCAATTCGTGGCACTAACACCACTTGGCACTGGCCCATCTGCAATCATTAATAAACTTTTTGCATTAAAAATGAGCCTATGTTAGTTTGAAACTGGCTTGGTAACTGAGTAAATAGGTACAGTGGCTATATGATGGATTTACACTCAAATGGCCAACAACAACGGAGGAAGAAGAAGCAATTGAGGCCTTGTTGCAAGAAAGGATTCGCCATTCATCATAAATTATTACGGTAAAGCACGAAAATTTAACTGTGGACTGGAAAACTCATCTCGAACAGGAATCCACTTCCCTTACATATCCATATTTTCCACCTTCAGTACGGCCAGAATTTACAAAAAAGGGTGAACGTAGGGAAGGTGTTATATACAGACACTGCATTCACATGTATAGTGTGTATCATTGTAATTGTTACGGGGACCCGTCAGGTTAGCCGAGAGCGCTAATGCGCTGCTTCCTGGACTCGGTTAGGCGCGCCGGCCCCAGATCGAATCCGCCTGGCGGCTTAACTACGGAGGCCGGTGTGCCAGCCAGACTGGATATGGTTTTTAGGCGGTTTTCCACATCCCACTAGGTGAATACTGGGCTGGTCCCCACGTCCCCCCTCAGTTACACGGCTCGCAGACATCTGAACACATTCCCACTATTCCATCCATTACACTAAACACAGACAGTTGGGGTACACTACTTCAGTCCCAGGGGGGGGGGGGGGGGGAGTACGTGGTGCGGCAGGAAGGGCACCCCTTCAGTTAACCTTGCCACATCCGATTAACCATGCCGACCGTGCGTCAGTGCGGGAAACGGCGCAAGCAAAAGAAAGAAAGAAAGATAGTAATTGTTAGGGGAAACTGACACCAGTGGAAGTATACAGTGTCGTTATAATTAAAGTTTCACTACTTGAGACAGAAAACTGTTTACAGTATGAGCACCCCCAACTTTGAATGAATTACATTGAGACTGTGCGCTGCAGGAAATTCGTTGTTAGTAGTGTTAGCAACACGAATTTCTGCTTGCGTCGGTACAGGTACCTCGACAAAGGGCTCAAATACGAGCATCAGTGTGCATTATAGTCGCAGACAGTCAGCATAGTTATGGAAAAAGTGAGCAACGCTTTACTTTTAAAGACATTTTATCAAAACAACAGCAATAGTGCCGCTGCTCTTTGCGAGTATCCAGGTATGAAAGAAATACGGAGAGATCCTCCTTCCGCACCGGTTTCGTTTTGTTTGTTTTGCTTTAGGGCGCAAAAAACAGCTGGGGTCATTCGCGACCAAGTAAAAACTATAGAGCACGAGGAGACAGAGGAGTTGAAAAATGACTATACGTCAGTCCCAATTGACATACGAGAAGACAGCTAAGACAGGCACGTGAGGAATGGCTAAAAAAGACACCATACTGGAGCGGAGGTCCAGAACTAAAACTTAAATGGCCTTCGCCATGTTACTTTGGCGGATAAAAAGTAAAACGCGTTCGACAGCCCCCGCGTCATTTGCTTAAACGGCAGATGACAAACTCAAGTGGGAACGTAAACGGTTAAAAAATGGGCATTCCATCAGGAAGTGGAGGACGGTTAAAACTTGGCCGCAGTGTCTGCAAAGTGGTGGGGTGGTGCCACTTATTAAATGACGATGGCTAAAAAGGCAGTTCCCAATATGTAGCCTAGTTAAAATGACCTCCTCCCTGCGTGAGGGCCGAGAGGAGGTCGTCCAAGCCGCTGGAAGAGGTTGAACATTTTAACTGGCCGTTTGTGAATTGCTCCTGGGAGTGGCCGATGGATAGTAGTGTCACAAATTCTTAAAGATGTCACTGTTGCCATGACAGGGAATGCTGGACGCGATACCCGATATTCAAGCAATGCACGAGCTGCCACGGCAGCTGAACATTTCATGGTCCACCCTTTGAAAAGTCCTGCGGACAATTGTGAAATGATGGTGATGACTGGTTTGTGAGGAGCCCAACTGCGCGGTTATTAGCGCCCGTACAAATTCCCAACCTTCCAGTCTCGCCACTTTCATGAATGAAGATGAAATGATGAGGACAGCACAAACACCCAGTCATATCCAGGCAGGTGAAAATCCATGACCCCGCCGGGAATAGAACCCGAGAGCCCGTTCTTGGGAAGCGAGAACGTCGTCACATTGAGCAACTTTAGAAAACTGAAACGTGAACATGGTAAGCAGCTAACAAGTGTTTCCCTCTCACGTGACAATTAAAATGAAATTTTTTAATCGCTGAGCGCCTCTCAAGTAGCAAAAGTTTAATTATAACCACTGCCTGAGAACTCAGCTGTCGTTTGAGGAAGTCTCTGGTGTCTTTAAGAAGGTTGATACGTAACGAGTTTGGAATCTGGTAACGAATGGAATTCATCACGATTCGCGTATTAACACTGAAGTGTGGGAGAAAAAATTGGATGTTAAAGTTAGTGTTCCTTTCAAGTTCAGGTCATTTACTTGCAGCGCATGAGCTAAGACTGATCTGAGATGGAAATAAAAAAAATTAAAAAAAATTGAGGGTGGCAAGATGGGGCTCCGAACTCCGATTCTTCCAAATGCATGTCGAGTTATAACGTGCGTAGGACTTGTGCTACCAGTTGGACAGAGGTTTGTAATTGTGCTGTGTCACTGTCAAACTTACTGCCGTATCGACGTTTTGGTGTAATTGGCTTATTCCAGGAATATGCTTTCACACGAGATACTTCCTATAATAGGCACGACTCTGCTTTGTAAAATAATACAATGCACGCATCTACACGGGCAAGAGCGTAGAACGTCTCACGTTTAAGTATACACGTTAGTTTGAGAGTTAGATACAAACAGCCTCAATTGCAGCTCGGACGCTGTCGGGTAACGACGAGAATAGTAGAATTTCATTACCAAAAGTAGTATATTAATCAGGACACAAAGCATCCTTGAAGACCAAGTAGTTTATGAAATTTCCTGACGTATTTCTCTCGTCTTCAGTAAACAGAATGAGCACTCGAAAAAGCTGCTAATATGCTTACCACACAGTGAGCTTAACGGTCATCTTTTGTATTAGATTAGATATGTACTTTTTCTATAGGTCTGTAGTGAGGAGAACTTCAAGGCGTGTGGCGCAGTTTTCATGCCCGACGTCAAGTGTATGAGAGTCATGGGCTGTTTTAGTTCTTCAGTTAGCCAAGGTGCAGGCTTCCTTCTTACTCTTCCGGTCTTCAGGAGAGCAAAATTGTCACACAGTTCTGGAAGTTTGTTTTTAAAACCATGAAGTTTTTCCTTTATGTCCGGGAAAGGAACAGAAGACGCACCCCAAACTACTTCTTGCACCTCAGTTGCAAAATCAGATAAATTAATGTTTTTGAAGTCTGGGTATGCAGTCAGTCGTAGTTTCTTGCTGGGACATACTAACGAGTTCATCATGAAAATTATCTCAGGGAAGACGTGCTGGATGTAGATATCTGAGAGGTAGAAATTACTCTGTTTGGGGATTTCGCTGCAAATATATGCACAGTGTGATAAAGCATCATCTGGAAAGCAATGGTTTGTGGACAGTAACACTACCGAAATTGTCTGGCCTGTTCAAAGTACCGACCTGAACTCAGTGAAAGATCATCGGGATGAGTTACAATGTGGACTTCGCTCACAGACGACCCTTTTCATTACCTTTTATGGTCTCTGCTCTTGATGAAGAATGGTCAGCCATACCTCCATAGCCGTTCAGACATCATTAAAAGTGATGCCATCAGAGTTAAGCCGTGACAAAGGCGATCTGTAGACACATCCCACATTAATGCCCATTAACAGGTGTTAGGGAACTCCTGATAACATAATGTACACTGAGGTGACAGAAATCATGGAATACCTCTTAATATCGTGTAGGAGCTCCCTTTTGCCCGGTGTAGTGGAGCAACTGTATGTGTCATGGACTCAACAAGTCGTTGAAAGTCCCTAGCAGAAATATTAAGCCATGCTCCCTACATGGTCGTCCATAATTGCGATAATGTTGCCGGTACAGGATTTTGTGCACGAACTGGCCTCTCAATTATGTTCCATAAATGTTCGATGGGATTCATGTCGGGCGGTATAGGTGGCCAAATCTTCCGCTCGAATTGTCCAGAATGTTCTTCAAACCAGACGCGAACAGTTGTGGCCCAGTGACATGTTTGGGAACATGAAGTCCAAGAATGGCTGCAAATGGTCTCCAAATAACCGTACATAACTATTTCCAGTCAATGGTGGGTTCATTTTGATCAGAGGACCTAGTCCATTCCACGTAAACACAGCCCATGCCATTATCGAGCCATCACCAGCTTTGGTTCAAATGGTTCAAATGGCTCTGAGCACAATGGGACTTAACAGCTATGGTCATCAGTCCCCTAGAACTTAGAACTACTTAAACCTAACTAACCTAAGGACATCACACGATACCCAGTCATCACGAGGCAGAGAAAATCCCTGGCCCCGGCGGGAATCGAACCCAGGAACCCGGGCGTGGAAAAGGAGAACGCTACCGCACGATCACGAGTTGCGGACCCCACCAGCTTTCACCGTACGTTGTTGACAGCTTGGATCCATGACTTCGTGAGGTTTGCGCTACGATCGATCCCCACCATTATCTCCTGCCAACTGAAATCGATACCCATCTGACCAGGTCACAGTTTTGCAGTCGTCTAGGGCCCAACGGATATTGTCATGAGCCCAGGCGAGGCGCTGCAGGCTATTTTGTGCTGTTAGGAAAGATACTCGTCGACAGTCTGCTGCCATAGCTCATTAACGCCAATTATGCCCTAGAGGATATGTTCCTCGTACGTGCCACATTGATTTTTGTGGTTATTTCTCTGTCAGCACTGATAACTCTAAGCAAACGCCGCTGCTCTCGGTCGTTAAGTGAATATCGTCGCTGCCTGCGTTATCCATAGTAACACTTGAAATTTGCTATTCTCAGCACACTCTTAACACTGTGGATCTCTGAATACAGATTTTCCTAATGATTTCCGCAATGGAATGTCCTGTGCGCCTAGCTCCACCTATCATTCCGTGTTCAAAGTCTTGATTGCCATCGTACGGCCATAATCACGTCTGAAACCTTTTCACCTGCACCTCCTGGGAACAAATGACATTTCTACCAATGCATCGCCCTTTTATATCTTGTGAAGGCGATATCATCACCATCTGTGGTGACATGGGGCATAAAAACTGCGCCGCACGCCTTGAAGATCACCTGAAAGTATAGTGAAAACATGAGAAGTCTATTATGATTCTTTGGGGCATGTTACTTCTGTCCCTGTGAGGCACTCTCAGATCTGTACAACATACAGGCTCATGTTACTCGAGTATTTCTCGTTCGAAAGACCTATCTGCGAAGATACTCTATATGATCGTATCTTGGTTAGTAACAGACGCATGATATTATTGTAGGTACATGTTCCTCAACAGTAAGAAAGGCACCAAGTTTACTGCAAAGTAGGAAAGGCAGCAGCTGAAATGAAACACACGATTAAATTTTGCAATCCGGAAGAACTGAGATCAAATTGAGAGTTTACAGAGCTAGAAAAAAAAGCGCGTGATGACGGATAATAAAGTAACAAAAGACAAGGCTGAGAGATCAGATTTCCCGTTGTACAGATTGTGTGGAGTGTTTAGCCCGACAGAAAGTCCAGCAGTTTGCGAACGCCCCTGGGCGCTCGAGAGACAAACAGCAGGTCATTTACTCGGCTGATTACTGCGGTAGCCTGGGAACGCACCCTGCCGCAGGTAATATGTGCTCCTTAATTAAACATGTGGCCGCTCGAGTTTGCCTAGCAGGGCCTCCTAGGACAGCCGTTGGTTACCCTCGGACCGCGAGGGGAGCTGCCGCCAAATTCCACCGATGCAGCGATGCGCGTTAGTAACATAGTTCCCGCTCGAGTTGTTCTGCTGTTGCCTAACTATGCCATGAGTGTTTGGAAGGCGCTGGAAACAGAACGCTTGAATTCACTGACTCACGTTAAATTTTCTGCAGCCATTAATCTTTCCGACTTTTTTTCGTACCACACTGTACTTCATATCCTGTGTCAATATAAACACTGCCGCATTCCTATTGCTTACAACGCTCACAGTAATCCGGATTAGTGCTTATCCCTAGAAGTCTCCTTTTGCACTTGTCCCCCCGTAGTGTTAAATATATCCAAATGGCAGGACCTTCGACGTCCGCGTCCAGGACGAGGAAAGTGTCCTGAATTGGTATTTTTATGTAATTCAGCCTTCGAAAGTGAGAACGTGTCGTGCCGCAAGGAAAAAAAAATTGCCCGGATACACACGAATCATATTACACCTCAGAGAACTGATCTGTACTCAATATATTTTTTTTGGAAGATAGACCACTGTGCCACGGCTGATCTGTACTCAATAGATTTCTTTGGAAGATTGATCACTGTATCACGGAAAAGTTAAATGTATTTAATTCAATATGTAAATCAAATCTTTTATAATCTCAATATAAATATGGATACTGATTTTTGGATTCATCCATCTGAAATTACATATTCTTGTAATGAAACCCTGTACACGCAACGAATTGGGAAATAAATTTAAGTAATACGGAGTATAGATATATTTATTCTTACACCATTAACGTTAGATTGCCTCTAAATTTCAAAAATTTAAAGCAGAAAAGTCAGACAGTGTAGAAAGCCGTATTGGACATAATCAAAAATAACCACCAAAAAACCCTGCTTTCTTAAGGTGGAGAAACAGAGAATAAACTTTGGAAAACTTTTACTCAAGTTTCGTGCTCTCTAGATTCTGTTTGCTTATAAAACCTGACGTCTGATCGTCTTAATGGAGTTTTTGAGTTATCAGTGTTTTGACTGGTTTGATACGGCCCGTCACGAACTACACTCACTCATGTGCCAATCTTTTCATCTCAGAGTAGCATTTGCAACCAACGTCTTCAGTCATTTTCTGGATGTATTCCATTCAGTGTCTTCCTCTACGGTTCTGATTTTCTGCATCTCCCTCTATTACCATGGAAGTTAGTTCCTGATGTCTTCACACATATCCTGTCACCCTGGCCCTTACTCTTGTCAGTGTTTTCCATACATTCCTTTCCTCGCCGATGCTGCGGGGAACCTCCTCATTGCTTACGTTATCGGTCTACCTGATGTTCAGCATTCTTCTGTGGCACCACACATCAAATGCTCCGACTCTCTTCCGTTCCGGTTTTACCACACTACACGTTTCACTACCGTACAGTGTTGTCATCCAAGAACATATGTTGTGGCTACTGTATTGCAGTTTATGATCAGCAGCAGTAGAAACAGTATGACTCTGCCAGAACTGTGGCCCAATTTACATCACGTTTTAAAAATGGGTGACGATGTTATGCTAATTTTGTGTATGTTTTGTGACGACTCCACTATGACTTTATTATTTTAGGTCAAGTTATAAAACAGACTGGAAGATGGTCATTGCTGACTGAAACCAGTAATCTGAGGACCAAAAGTTTTGTGATCATTGACAGAAATTAAAGAAGTTAATTCTGTATGTAAAGGAAGTTGAAGATCTAATAATAATCGTGGAGGATGGAAGAAAAGCTTACGGTGGAATATCGTCTAGGCAGTAGGAACGAGAGAAGAGGGAGTCAGACTGGGTTCTGCAACAAAGTTCAGTTGGTAACGGCAAATATTCCGTTCAAGAATCACAAAATCACAAGAGGAAATGGTATACTTGGAAAAGACCCGGAGACACGGGAAGATTTCAGCTGTATTACATCATGGCTGGACAGAGATTCCGAAATCAGATATTGTAAGGCGTACCCAGGAACTTACAGACTCAGAGAATCGTATGGAAGAATCATTGTGGACGGAAATTATACACTGAAGTACTGAGGAGTATTGAGACGCGTTTAAATTTCACTAAGTATGTAGATACTGCGATAAGGAATATCACACAAGACAGTTAAGTGTAAGAGGAGTGGACATCTATAACAAGGGCAGTCACAGATGCCGGAAAATCAGACATAAATAGCTCTAAGGTAACTCCGTAGAAATCTTGGGTTAGAGAATGAATACTTCAGTTGATAGATGAAGGTTTTTTTTTTGGTCATCAGTCTACTGACTGGTCTGATGCGGCCCGCCACGAATTCCTTTCCTGTGCTAACCTCTTCATCTCAGAGTAGCACTTGCAACCTACGTCCTCAATTATTTGCTTGACGTATTTCAATCTCTGTCTTCCTCTACAGTTTTTGCCCTCTACAGCTCCCTCTAGTATCATGGAAGTCATTCCCTCATGTCTTAGCAGATGTCCTATCATCCTGTCCCTTCTCCTTATCAGTATTTTCCACATATTCCTTTCCCCTCCGATTCTGCGTAGAACCTCCTTATTCGTTACCTTATCAGTCCACCTAATTTTCAACATTCGTCTATAGCACCACATCTCAAATGCTTCGATTCTCTTCTGTTCCGGTTTTCCCACAGTCCATGTTTCACTACCATACAATGCTGTACTCCAGACGTACATCCTCAGAAATTTCTTCCTCAAATTAAGGCCGGTATTTGATATTAGTAGACTTCTCTTGGCCAGAAATGCCTTTTTTGCCATAGAGCGTCTGCTTTTGATGTCCTCCTTGCTCCGTCCGTCATTGGTTATTTTACTGCCTAGGTAGCAGAATTCCTTAACTTCATTGACTTCGTGACCATCAATCCTGATGTTAAGTTCCTCGCTGTTCTCATTTCTACTACTTCTCATTACCTTCGTCTTTCTCCGATTTACTCTCAAACCATCCTGTGTACTCAGACTGTTCATTCCGTTCAGCACATCATTTAATTCTTCTTCACTTTCACTCAGGATAGCAATGTCAGCAGCGAATCGTATCAATGATATCCTTTCACCTTGTATTTTAATTCCACTCCTGAACCTTTCTTTTATTTCCATCATTGCTTCCTCGATGTACAGATTGAAGAGTAGGGGCGAAAGGCTACAGCCTTGTCTTACACCCTTCTTAATACGAGCACTTCGTTCTTGATCGTCCACTCTTATTATTCCCTCTTGGTTGTTGTACATATTGTATATGACCCGTCTCTCCTTATAGCTTACCCCTACTTTTTTCAGAATCTCTAACAGCTTGCACCATTTTATATTGTCGAACGCTTTTTTCAGGTCGACAAATCCTATGAAAGTGTCTTGATTTTTCTTTAGCCTTGCTTCCATTATTAGGCGTAACGTCAGAATTGCCTCTCTCGTCCCTTTACTTTTCCTAAAGCCAAACTGATCGTCACCTAGCGCATTCTCAATTTTCTTTTCCGTTCTTCTGTATATTATTCTTGTAAGCAGCTTCGATGCATGAGCTGTTAAGCTGATTGTGCGATAATTCTCGCACTTGTCAGCTCTTGCCGTCTTCGGAATTGTGTTGATGCTTTTCCAAAAGTCAGATGGTATATCGCCAGACTCATATATTCTACACACCAACGTGAATAGTCGTTTTGTTGCTACTTCCCCCTATGATTTTAGGAATTCTGATGGAATGCTATCCATCCCTTCTGCCTTATTTGACAGTAAGTCCTCCAAAGCTCTTTTAAATTCCGATTCTAATACTGGATCCCCTATCTCTTCTAAATCGACTCCTGTTTCTTCTTCTATCACATCAGACAAATCTTCACCCTCATAGAGGCTTTCAATGTATTTTTTCCACCTATCTGCTCTCTCCTCTGCATTTAACAGTGGAATTCCCGTTGCACTCTTAATGTTACCACCGTTGCTTTTAATTTCACCAAAGGTTGTTTTGACTTTCCTGTATGCTGAGTCTGTCCTTCCGACAATCATATCTTTTTCGATGTCTTCACATTTTTCCTGCAGCCATTTCGTCTTAGCTTCCCTGCACTTCCTATTTATTTCATTCCTCAGCGACTTGTATTTCTGTATTCCTGATTTTCCCGGAACATGTTCGTACTTCCTCCTTTCATCAATCAACTGAAGTATTTCTTCTGTTACCCATGGCTTCTTCGCAGCTACCTTCTTTGTACCTATGTTTTCCTTCCCAATTTCTGTGATGGCCCTTTTTAGAGATGTCCATTCATCTTCAACTGTACTGCCTACTGCGCTATTCCTTATTGCTGTATCTATAGCGTTAGAGAACTTCAAACGTATCTCGTCATTACTTAATACTTCCGTATCCCACTTCTTTGCGTATTGATTCTTCCTGACTAATGTCTTGAACTTCAGCCTACTCTTCATCACTACTATATTGTGATCTGAGGCTATATCTGCTCCTGGGTAAGCCTTACAATCCAGTACCTGATTTCGGAATCTCTGTCTGACCATGATGCAATATAATTGAAATCTTCCCGTATCTCCCGGCCTTTTCCAAGTATACCTCCTCCTCTTGTGATTCTTGAACAGGGTATTCGCTATTACTAGCTGAAACTTGTTACAGAACTCAATTAGTCTTTCCCCTCTCTCATTCCTTGTCCCAAGCCCATATTCTCCTGTAACCTTTTCTTCTACTCCTTCCCCTACAACTGCATTCCAGTCGCCCATGACTATTAGATTTTCGTCCCCCTTTACATACTGCATTACCCTCTCAATATCCTCATACACTTTCTCTATCTGTTCATCATCATCTTGCGACGTCAGCGTGTATACCTGAACTATCGTTGTCGGTTTTGGTCTGCTGTCGATTCTGATTAGAACAACCCGGTCACTGAACTGTTCACAGTAACACACCCTCTGCCCTACCTTCCTATTCATAACGAATCCTACACCTGTTATACCATTTTCTGCTGCTGTTGATATTACCCGATACTCATCTGACCAGAAATCCTTGTCTTCCTTCCACTTCACTTCACTGACCCCTACTATATCTAGATTGAGCCTTTGCATTTCCCTTTTCAGATTTTCTAGTTTCCTTACCACGTTCAAGCTTCTGACATTCCACGCCCCGACTCGTAGAACGTTATCCTTTCGTTGATTATTCAATCTTTTTCTCATGGTAACCTCCTCCTTGGCAGTCCCCTCCCGGAGATCCGAATGGGGAACTATTACGGAATCTTTTGCCAATGGAGAGATCATCATGACACTTCTTCAATTACAGGCCACATGTCCTGTGGATACATGTTACGTGTCTTTAATGCAGTGGTTTCCATTGCCTTCTGCATCCTCATGCCATTGATCATTGCTGATTCTTCCGCCTTTAGGGGCAATTTCCCACCCCTAGGGCAAGAGAGTGCCCTGAACCTCTATCCGCTCCTCCGCCCTCTTTGACAAGGCCGTTGGCAGAATGAGGCTGACTTCTTATGCCGGAAGTCTTCGGCGCCAATGCTGATTATTTATTAAAATTTAGGCAGTGGTGGGGATCGAACCCGGGACCGAAAACGTTTTGATTATGAATCAAAGACGCTACCCCTAGATCAAGGGTAATCCTAAGAAGGTAGGAAGTACAAAAATGTCGAAGGAAAAACAGGAATACAGATAATGTGAATCACTTAGGGATGAAATACACAGGAAGTGCAGGTAAGGCAAGGCTAAATGCCTGTAGGAAAAATGTGAAGAAATCGAAAAAGAATTGCTCATCGGAAGGTCTTACACAGCATATAGGTAAGTCAAAACAACCTTCAGTGAAATTGAAAGCAGTGGTGGTAACTTTAAGACTGCAATCGGAATTCCACTGTGGAATGGAGATAAAACCGCTGATAGGTTGGAGGAGTACACTGACGGCATCCACGAGAGGGCGGATTTGTTTGATGTAATAGAGGAAACTGGAGTCGATAAGGAAGACGTAGGGGATCCAGTATCAGTCAGAATTTAAGAGAGCCCTAAAAGACAGAAATAAGGCAGAAGGGATAGCTAACATTCCATCGGAATTTTCGAAATTTATTGGGGTACTGGCAACCAAATGACTATTCAAGTTGATGTGTAGAATCTTTGAGACTGGTGGCGTACCATCAAACTTCCGGAAAAATATCATCCATATATCTATGGAGATGGCAAGAGCAGACATGCGCGAAAACTATCGCACACCAGAATAACAGCCAATGCATCCAAACTGCTCATGAGAATAACGTACAGAAAAAGGGGAAAGAAGACTGAGGATCTGTTAGATAACGATCAATTTGGATTTAGGAAAGGCACGAGAAACGCAGCTCTGACTTTGCGCTTTACAGTGGAAGTAAGACTGAAGAAGAATCAATATAAGCTAATATCATTTGTCGATCTAGCAAAAGCGTTCGAAAATATGAAACTGTGCAATAGGACTATGAGCTAGGAAAAGACGGGTGATTTACAATATGAACAAGTACCAAGGTGAAATAACGAGATTGGCAGACCAAGAGCGAAGTGCTCGGGTTAAAAAGACCTGAGGGTAGGAATGCAGTCTTTTGCACCTACTGTTCAACCTATACATTCGAGAAGCAATGCGGAAATGAATGTTTAGAGTATGGAATTAAAATATATTGCTGAAGGATATGAATGACAAGATTCACTGACGACATTGCTATACACAGTGAAACTTCAGAAGAATTACAGGCTCTGTTGAATGGGATAACCAGTCTATTGAGTGCAGAATACGGAATAAGCGTAAGATGGAAAAACACAAAGCTAATGAGAAATAGCAGAAATGAGAATAGCGAGAATCTTATCAAAATCGGTGCTCACGAAGTAGATGAAGTTAAGGAGTTCTGCTGCCTAGCTAGCAAAATAAACCATGACGGACGAAGCAACCAGGACGTCAATAGCAGACTAGCACAGGCAACAAGGGAATTCCTAGTACCAAACATAGATCTTAATTTGAAGAAGGAAATTCTCAGAATATACGGTTGGAGCACAGAATGATGTGGTAGTGAAGTATAGCTGTGGGAAAACCGGGAACAATAGAGAATTGAAGTATCTGAGTTGTGTTACAGAAGTATTAGACTGATAAGGAATGAGGGGTTCTCCGTAGAATTGGCAAAGAAAAGAATATACAGAAAACACTGACAAATAGGAGGGTCAGGATGATATGATATTTGTTAAGACACTGGAGAATAACTTCGATGGTACTAGACAGTACTGTAGACGGTAAAAAACCGTTCGGAAGACAGAAATGGAATTGAGGGCATAGTGTGCAAGTACTATTCCGAATTGAAGAGGTTGTCGCATGAGAAGAATTCATAGTGGGCCGCATCATACCAGTCAGAAGACTGATGACTCAAAAAAGAAGAGAAAATAATTCTATTAAACAAGGAGTCCACAGTCGAGCGAATAAACGTATAGTTTCATAAGTGCGATATGTCTGGATCGGATCTGACTGCTGGTATATTTTCTTTTATTGCCACGTATTTTTAACAACAAATTGTTTATGACTGTGCGAATTATCAGCATTTAATGACTCATTTAAGCCGGCCGGTGTGGCCGTGCGGTTCTCAGCGCTTCAGTCTGGAACCGCGTGACCGCTACGGTCGCAGGTTCGAATCCTGCCTCAGGCATGGATGTGTGTGATGTTCTTAGGTTAGTTAGATTTAAGTAGTTCTAAGTTCTAGGGGACTGATGACCACAGATGTTAAGTCCCATAGTGCTCAGAGTCATTTGAACCATTTTTGACTCATTTATTATTGTAGTGATCTTTATCCTGGAAAAGAAAAAAAATTCGTGAGGAGATTCAAAGTTCTTGTGTATCCTGTTTTTATATGCAATCACATCATTGCAGCCATTTTATTTACATCACTCTATCTACATTTCTGAAAAATAATGTGTAACCTATGTAGCATTGCACAAATCAGGTTGATACTAATCATAGAAACATGGGAAACAATTATCGCGACATACAGTACATGTAATGAAAGCAGAACTTTTGCATTTGCACTTTTTTCCAATGTACCTATTGCAAATCAAACTTGGTTTACATTCATAAACGGTTCTTCGTAATCACATAATTACATTGCGTACCACGGTTATATCTTGTTAGAGTTACGGAGAAGGAACAAGCAAACTACTGGAAGCGAAATTCGAGCCAGAAACCTCGCGATTATGAAACTGAACGGTTAAGCGCTCCGCTGAGGACACCTTGCGTGCTAGAGTGCATACGAAGTATATAAACACGCTAAAAATTTCAAAACTCGATTTCCTCGTTTACATTTATAGAGGTCCTAGTCGGGCCCTAAAAACCTTGTCAATGAGAAGGAAATCGATGAGGCGAAGTTCGTACGGTCCCCTTTTAAGTTCAGCTCCTTTCTGATCACAGTAAACTTCTACTTGCTTAAGCTTTTTCCTCTTTTTTTTCTTTTTTAAAAGAAAAGGTCTACTGTCATCTCTGCATATTGGTTAGTTTTCACTAAGTTAGGCCTCGCAGGATGTGGGTACTGCTATGTTTGCGTGCGTGGGGTTATGATTAAGCATTTATACGCGATCATCTGGAGATAGATGGGTCTAAAGTTGAATGAACGGTAGCGGTTTGAAGGACAGCGGGAAAAAGTGCCAAGGCAAAAGCCAGGGAGAAAAACCCTCTGCAATATTTGGGTCGCGATGTAAGAGCAGTAGCGGCTTTCTTGCTGCCTACGACAGGTCATGCAAGGGCAGGTTTTGTTAGGAGCGGGTATCGTGCAGGCGGGTACCTTTGACGTTGTGGTGCGCTGTTACACGGCAGCTGCAGCTGGGTACTGGTGTAGGCTTCTCGGTCAGCATAAGCGTATCTATAACATCATCGGTTAGTGTCCGATAGGTCATATATCTGATTCACAGTGTAGGGTAGTGTTGACGGTTTGTTTGTGCCTTATAAAATTTTGCTTCATGTGGGAAAGCGGCCAAATTTTCAACCGTTTTGCGAATTCCCCTCCATTGACATTTTCGCAATTATGGACAGCTGCAGAGGCACTATGGCTCAATATTTCTGTCGGTGACTTATGATGACTTGTTGCATCCATGCCACGTCGAGTATCGGCTCTACACCTGGCAGGATGAGTTTCGGCACTTGTCACCTTATTGTACTCTGTACACTGTCTGGCATCACACTACAGACAACCATGCAAAGGCGAGTGTTGACTGTTGTAGCCAGATGAGACATGGAAGGTATTGAGGTAACTGATGTTGTCATGAGTACAGGAGAGGCGCTGCGGGCGATGTTGTGCTGTTAACAAAGGCACTCGTGTAGGTCGCCTGCTGCCATAGCCCGTTAACGCCAAATTTCGCTGCACTGTCCTAAAGGATAAGTTCAGCGTACTTCTCAAATTGATGTCTGCGGTCATTTCAGGAGGTGTTGCTTGCCTGTAACCACTGACAAAATCTACGCAAATGCCGCTGCTCTCAGCTGTTACGTGAAGACCGCCGGCCGCTGCGTTGTCCGTGGCGAGAGGTAATGCCTAACGTTTCGTATTCTCGGCACACCTTTGACGCTGTGGATCACTGAATATTTTATTCCCTAACGATTTCCGAAATGGAGTATTCTACGCGTCTCCAGTTACCATTCCGTGTTCAAATCTTAATTCCCGTTGTGCGGTCGTAAACATGTCGAAAATGAATAGTTTGAGTACAAATGACAGCTCCGCCAACGCACTGCCCTTTTATACCTCGCATACGCGACACCGGCGCTATCTGTGAGCAGTGATTGTATATCGCTATCCCCCATGCCTTTTGGTACCTCACTGTATACTGCAGGTCGCAGGAGCGACAAAGATTACCTAGCGTATACTGAAGGCCGTTGGAGCAACAAACAATACCTGGCGATTAAAAAGAGAACAATACTTTCCCCGTTCATTGAGAGCCGTAGGACATACGCACATAATTTTAAGCACGGCCGGGATGACAATGGTGGTCTACCACTGGGGTCCAAAATAGTTTCAGAAGTGATGTCCACTGTCATTGAGCCCAACAGTTGCAAAGTATTTTTTGACAATTACTTTGCTAGTCATGACAATGCCAGCTGGACAAATATGAGGATTGTCCCTCTTTATCTATTGGTAACAATCTTGCAACCAGATAAGCACCAGTTATGTAACCGTAACCCAGCACCAGCTTATGTCAACAGCAGCACATTTGAGTCTCCGTAGGCCAAGCATATTATGGTAATACTATCCTCTATTAGTGGATAGTTAACAAGAATTTGCTCAGCATGAAGTAAAGCACTGGAAGATGCTAATTTCCAGAAGTTACACAATCTAGTGCAAGCACAACACAGTAAACATCACGTTCCCCATACAACAGCACTCTGCAAACCTTTTGAAGTACCAAAATGCCTGTAGGTCATAACTGGCAAATTAGCAATGGGGCAAGAAGCATTTGTTTTGGAAAGAAAGTTTTCTCACAATATAGTCCATGGGTAGGAGCTCAGTTTCACACATGACTGAACAACACATAAACACTAAAAAATTCCTTCTATTAGCAGAAACAGGTTTTCCTACTTAAGTATACATAGCAAACACTGTAGGCTAAGTAATAAACTTAACCATAATTACAAAGCTTTCCTTCTTGTTTGATTTCAGTGTTTCAGCAACAGCTACTTCATAATGAAATTAACAATACATGGCCAAGTAGGCAAACATGAAACTAAGCAACAGGAATAAGCTGAATAAAACGATCTATTACACAAACCGTACCTGACTTCCACCAAGATGGAATAGTATGGAACATGTTTTAAGCTCACATATTATGACGCTTTTGGAGAATGGATCTATAAATATCAATAAGGATTCTGAAAACAGACACCATGTGAAAGGAGTTCGTTCTTTGGATCCACGAGATTCGAGGTGCAGTACACAGCGGCACCTAGGTTGCTTCCGTGTTAATTGACTACAGGTAGGCGTTTTACACGAGTCCTCACTGTCGTTTAATTAGCGCAAATACGATCATACAGAAAACCGGACTAGATTTGTGATTAGACTCAGGATTTATTTGTAGATGGTACCTTGCTCTTAACGAAGCAGTATTGACAAATGTAAGGCTGATATCAGTGGTATTCCAAGCAAGTGCTACGGAGCCGTTAATACATACCACACATAGGTTGTCAAGAGCAATTTCGATTTGCAATGTGTACGTGGAGTTAGCCCAAACAAATACTGCTGATCAGGTTTTTCATTCGATGACCAGGTTCGACGGAAAGCGTCGCTTTGTTTCTCGCTACAAACAAAATGGTTTTTAACGCGTTGGTGCACATGCCCAGTGTAGTGAGCACGTGGACCCCAGCGCTTAAGTGGAAGTTTACGAGCCCATTCGATAGAGCGTTGCCATATTGGTCTAGAGCGGTATTGGTTTTATCGATATGTATTTACAAGGACAGTCCAACACGAAGGATACTCCAGCATCGGCAGCACCGCACTGCCCACGCTGACTGCTACCGCCATGTGACAGTAATGTTGGCCGGTCAACTGGAGACACACAGTGAGGCCGCTTTAAAGCTATGTCGGATAGTGGGAACGGTGTCTCAGGCGAGTACGCGGTATCTCCGTTTCCTTCACAGAGACCACTCAACACCTGACGCCACTTACAAACACTACTGGCTCCGGTAACAAGACTAAACACGAACAAAAATAATGCACGCAGAGAATTGCTTCTAATAATTTACATACCGATAGATGGTGTGCAGATGAACGAAGTTACATTAACAGTCGTCCATGTCCTCTGAGTGGTTCACATTTTTCTCAGGCAGTATACTTTGGCATAATGAAAATATTATTGAAAACACAGTATACGGATTTTATTATTATGTTTTTCCTCTTGAAGTGAATGATAGTTTACAGATGAATTGAAGTCCAAGAAGAAACTAACTCACTTCAGTCAGGAGATAGGTAATTGCACAGCACATGGCTGTGGAAGTAGGACCAGACCCACTGAAGGATACAACAGAAAAATCCCCTTCTTAAATCATTTATTTATCACAACTTAATAGCATAACAGCATGGCACACTGGTATCAGCATAGATATTCAGACTACAATAACCGGTTCTTATCCCATAAGCATTATGTAATTAAAATGTAGCAGTAAAATGAAAAACTAAAACTGACAACATATTGAATTTATAGTTCGGAGCCACTGGCGATTAGCCCGTGAAATACAACACACAATAACTAAAAGCGCAAATTCATATAAAAAATTTCTATATGAATGCCTGACAAAAAGAAAATCACTCTTGTGACGTGAACAAATAGACCTGGCTAGTGAAATGATGCCTCAATTAAATTTAAACTTCAGTTTCGAAAAAGATTTGCAATTCGATAAAAAAGTTCATCATCAGAAGGTTACAACCAATCCTTTATTAAGAGGACTTTAAGCACGATACAATTTCACAGCATTTGAACCGACTTATCTCAGAGAAAAATAGAAATCACAAAAATCCTTCAAACATAAATTTAGTTTCTTTATTCTGCAGCCGTATGGGCCCAGTAGAATCAGTACCTCTACTTCCTTTATTTAAAATGGCATGATTTACAACTTAAAAAGGAGGCGATTTTTCATCATCATTGTGCCGTTGCACTATGACCCCTTGAGAGAGCGTAGGCCCCACTGACTGCACCTGACGGCGGCAGCACCTGAGGCAGCCTCCCACACAACACAGGCAAACAAGTTGCACTCAACAACATATGGAAGAAGCAATAAATTCATAGCCTAGCGTTTCGACTCTTGTGGAGCCGTCAACCATTTACTCAGCACTAATGTAAGACAGTAAACACTGAATTAACCGATCGGAGTAACCAATGGTTTCGGCAAATGCAACACAGCTCATATTGTTGTAGACAAACTTTCAGACAAGGAGATAAAAATAATCATGACTAGTCTGCTTAGACCTTTTCACTTTACGTAAAAAAATGGGTCAAATGGCTCCGAGCACTATGGGACTTAACATCTGTGGTCATCAGTCCCCTAGAACTTTGAACTACTTAAACCTAACTAACCTAAGGACATCACACACATCCATGCCCGAGGCAGGATTCGAACCTGCGACCGTAGCAGTCGCGAGGTTCCGGACTGAGCGCCACTTTACGTAGCCGCAGTGAAAATGGTCACCAAATTACACAACTTAAGTTATAGAAACACTGGGCGATTAAGAGGGTTATCTAACATAAGTAACACCGAATCCCTGTAACGTGCAAATAATAGATTTGAAATTTACGGAGTTTGTAATGACACCTCCCAGACTGAATGCAGTTTAAGAATCAGTAACAAACTTGCAGGCGCTTAGCGTTTCTCACTGACTTCACGTTAAAACATTTTAAGTGGTAAGCGCTTGGCACGACCATGCAAAACTCATTTCAAAGGTGCAACAGTTTGATGTAAATATCTACATCTACCTCTACATGGATATTCTGCAAATCACATTTAAGTGCCTGGCACAGGGTTCATCGAACCACCTTCACAATTCTCTATTATTCCATTTTCGTATAGCGTTCGGAAAAAAACGAACATCTATATCCTTACGTGCGAGTTCCGACTTCCCATATTTCATTATGGTGATCGTTTCTCCCTACGTAGGTCGGCATGAAAAAAATCTTTTCGCATTCGGAGAAGAAAGTTGGTGATTGAAATGTCGTGAGAAGATTCCGCCGCAACGAAAACGCCTTTGTTTTAATGATGTCCACCCCAAATCCTGTATCATTTCAGTGACACTCTCTCCCCTATTTCGCGATAATACAAAGCCTGCTGCCCTTATTTGAACTTTTCCGATGTACTCCGCCACAGCGGCGTCTGTAAACAACCTAATACGGCTGCTCAAATTGTCTCCCCAAGCGTTTATATAGATAAGGAACAGCTAAGGGCCTACAACACTACCTTGGGAAACGCCAGAAATGTTCAGATGTGTGTGAAATCTTACGGAACTCAACTGCTAAGGTCATCAGTCCCTAGCCTTACACACTACTTAACCTAAATTATTCTAAGGACAAACACACACACCCATGCCCGAGGGAGGATTCGAACCTCCGCCGGGACCAGCCGCACAGTCGGAATTCCAGAAATCACTTCTGTGTTACTAGATGACTTCCCGCCAATTACTACGACCTGTGACATCTCTGACAGTAAATCACGAATCCAGTCACATAACTGATACGATATTCCATAAGCAGGGAATTTCTCTACAAGCCGGTTGTATGGTATAGTGTCCTTACGGAAATCCGGAAGTAAGGAATCAATTTGAAATCCCTTGTCAGTAGCACTCAGCACTTCATGCGAGGAAAGAGCTAGTTAAGTTGCACAAGAACGATGTTTACTAAATCCGTGTTGACTGTGCGTCAATAGACTTTTCTTTGAGGTAATTCATAATGTTCGAACACAATATATGTTCCAAAATCCTGCTGCCTATCGACGTTAATGATATGGGCCTGTAATTTAGTAGAATACTCTTACTATCTTTCTTGAATATTGGTGTGACCTGAGCACCTTTCCAGTCTTTGAGTACGGATCTTTCGTCGAGCGAACGATTGTATATGATTGTTAAGTATGGAGGTATAGTATCAGCATACTCCGAAAGGAACCTAACTGATATACAGCCTGGACAGGAAGACTAGCTTTTGTTAAGTCATTTAAGTTGCTTCACTACTCCGAGGATACCTACTTCTACGTTATTCGTGTTGGCAGCTGTTCTTGGTTCAAATTCCGTAATATTTACTTCGTCTTCTTTGGTGAAGGAATTTCAAAATGCTGTGGTTAATAACTCTACTTTGGCGGCACTGTGTTTGATAGTAGCTCTGTTGCTATCGCGCAGAGAAGGCATTAATTGTATCTTGCCGCTAGCATACTTCACATACGAGCGGAATCTCTTTGAATTTTCCGCCAGGTTTCGAGACGAGGTTTCGTTCTGCATAGCAGTATGGGAGGGGGAGAATCGAGCACTGCTGGGGCAGAAAGTAAAATAGCACCACAACACGGCACGGTTTGCAACAGAAAAATAACTGCCAACAACTTGGTATTTCGGAGTACAGAACTTCAAACGGCTCACTCGCTAGAAAGTATGCCATCTGCAACACCAACATGAGGGCTGGAGGCACTGCGTAATGCCACGGGGCAGGACACAGCCACACCGAGGCCTAAATCGCCCACGGGCAGACAGCACAGCTTCCACTGCGTACGCTGACAACCCCAGTTCGGCTACGCTGTCGTGACCTGAGCAGTGTCGCTCCTCCGCGTCACACCAAACCAACAGCGGCCCTGCACTGCCCCAGGGCTGGCTGCTCGCCGCGACCGTCACAGCCGTAGCACGCTCGGAACACGAGAGTACTGCCCTGGCCCGAACGTGCCCGTAGCTCCCTCCAATCTCGCCGGAGACCGACCTGTCAGAGCGTTTTTTTTCTTTTTTTCTCTACTGAATTTCGATTCCCCACCAGAGGGGTGAGGAGGTGGAGGGGGCGGCCTGGCAGCAGCTCTGCAACCTACAGTAGATTTTAAAAAAGGTTTAAACTGTAACAGGGCGAAAAGCTCCTGAAGTTAAAATTTAAAACAAAGGGTTGGTGATGACGATTAAAACAAATGGTAATTAGACAGGCACAACTAAAAAAATCATGGCTGGTTTCTGTTCGCAAGAGTTAAAAAACACACCTAGTGACAGGATGGTCTCTGTTCACAACACGTAAAGAAAACGGGACATACAACAGTGACACATGTCTTAAACACTGCACTATAAAGGAGACACGAAGGCTGGTGGTGGGGACGGGGGAGGGGGAAGGACCCAGAGAGGAGAGGGGAGAAAAGGGGGGAGGAGACGAGAAGCAAAAGAGGGGGAGCTGATGGAGGGAGAGGACACAGAAAAAGGGGGGCAGGGTAGATGAGAGAAGGAGTAGGGAAATGCAGTGAAGGTGAAAGCAAAAGGACTCAGAGGAGAGAAAGAGAGGGTAGGTGGGGAAAAAAGAAAACAGGATGGAAGGGGGGGAGAGGGATCCCGCGGAAAGGACAGAGGGAGGGAGGGGAAGGTGAGGATCAGAGTTGATATGAGGATGGAAGCCACCTTCAGAAAGGAGATGAAGGGTGTAGAGGTGGAGGGTAGGGAGGGGGGCACAACGGTGAAGGTGCGGCAGAGGGCGGGGGTTAGAGAGGAGCGGAGCCACCAGGGGGTGGGGGGGATCAAGGCGGCGGGAGGTGTAGAGGACTCAGAAATGTTCCAGGAAAAGGAATCAGGTCATAGAAGACTTACATGGGGGACGGGAGGCGTATATGGAATGCGAGGCGGAGTGCATGGTGTTCAAGGATCTGGAGGGACTTACAGAATTTGGGGGGCGGGGGGGGGGGCGGATATCCCGGCAAAACTGGCATAACAGAGGATGGGACGGATTAAGGTTGTTTAGGTGTGGAGGATGGTAGAAGGGTTCAACCTCCATGTCGGGCCAGAGAGGAGTTTAAGGAGACGGAGGTGGTTGTGGGCTTTGGATGGGATAGAGTGGAGATGAGGGATCCAGTGAGGTGACAGTCAATGGTGAGTCCAAGGAAGGTGAGGGTGGGGGTGAGGCGGACAGGACGGGCCCAGCTGGTAAGGGAAAACTGTCAGCGCGTCTTAGTGCGCTCCTTTTCAACTTCAAGTGGACAATCGTGCCATGGCAAAGAAAGCTAAGGCGAAGGGCTGAGACACAGTTGGCGCCAGAGGTGAAGAGAATGCGCCACGGCTCAGTAAATAGGTCTTAACTAACGTTGGTAACAGCTTAACATCCTTAACACAGCCGGCCGGTGTGGCCGTGCGGTTCTAGGCGCGTCAGTCTGGAGCCGCGTGGCCGCTACGGTCGCAGGTTCGAATCCTGCCTCGGGCATGGATGTGTGTGATGTCCTTAGGTTAGTTAGGTTTAAGTAGTTCTAAGTTCTAGGGGACTGATGACCACAGTTGTTTAGTCCCATAGTGCTCAGAGCCACTTGAACCATTTCCTTAACACAAATCTCTGTAAATCATTATTTGTAACACAGTATTTACACGTAAATAATGTATTCATCTTTGCAGGGTCTTTGAACATTGATTTATAGAGACTTGTGTTAAGGATGTTAACACTGTTCAAAATTCGAGTAATTTACATCATTTCAGGATGTACGGAGCTTCGCGCTCGTTCGATGTTGATGTGTTGCTGCAGGAAAAGACTTCGTTCTAACGAGGACAAAGATGCATGTCGAAGGATTTTAAATTCTGACATGTGCTGAAACAAAATCTTTTGCACTACTGCTTGATAATGGCAAAAGGATGAAATCGCAATAATGAAAACAATTTCTAAATTCAATGGCGGTCATAATAGCCTTCAGTAATTTTCACGTCCTTTTGACAAATACTTGCATTGTTAGGCATACCTCGATGTTAACATGAAAAGTAGATGTAACTTTATTATTTTGAAATGTAAGCTTATAAAATTCTTGCGCGTACTGTTTCAAAAATTAGAACATATACTGCGTAGTGTATTAAATGTAGTACATTTAGATTTAACAAAACAATCCAGAAATTGTTCATATACATCGTTCAAAATGCCCCACTACACCGTTTGTGGATGTCACATGTCACCTGCGCCAGCGACCGTGTCAGGAATTATCACGAGAGTAACTGAGGGTTAAGCCTCTGAAACGACTGTATGTGATGACAAGCATGGGGAAGGTTCTCTAGTTTCGAACGTGTCTTAAGAGTTTAACAACGACATAAATGTAGCCCTCGCGAGAATGAATACTGAAGTCGATGGAAAAATGAACTTGTTATATTTCAGTGTCTACCACGCTTGGCGCGACCAAATGACACATTAATCTAGACAGAAGCGTATTACTAGCACGGCTGCGTAGTCATAATTCAAGCGAATCAATTAGGCAACAGGGCCGGCACAAACCAGCCCCAGTAGCGGAGCGGAGTATATTACGGCAAGCGCTGGCTGTTTCCATTAGCCGTGTCCCCGCGACGTCATAACAGGCTTAACGCCCGGCTGCAGCGTCTGCAATGGCCGCCTTTACGCCGTCGCCGCTCGGTGGACAAACCTGGCAGAGCGGCTTTCGTCCGCGGGCTGTATTTCAATTAAAATCAGAGCCCACGCTCCAGCACACGAGGCCGCACTTAATGAGGACGAATAGGGTCTCCTACGGGATTCGCTGGTGCTCGACTAGCCAGTACCAGGAGCGCAGCTAATTGATATAAATACACTCGACCGAGCAACTATAAGTGCTCAGGAGTAATGGCATAATCGGGGAACGGTAGCCGGCCCACGTGCTCTGGCAGCAGCTTCGGTGAGAGCGCAGCTTCGTGACCGGCGAAAACGACAGGGGGAGGGGGAAGGAACAGAAAGAAGACGGGAAGCAAAGGAAGAAGACGGGAAGCAAAGGAAGAAGACGGGAAGCAAAGGAAGAAGACGGGAAGCAAAGGAAGAAGACGGGAAGCAAAGGAAGAAGACGGGAAGCAAAGGAAGAAGACGGGAAGCAAAGGAAGAAGACGGGAAGCAAAGGAAGAAGACGGGAAGCAAAGGAAGAAGACGGGAAGCAAAGGAAGAAGACGGGAAGCAAAGGAAGAAGACGGGAAGCAAAGGAAGAAGACGGGAAGCAAAGGAAGAAGACGGGAATAGGTTGAAGGCCACTGAAAAAGAAAGGAGACGCAGCTGCATAAAAGACTACAAATGGAGATTCGGACTATATTGTGTTGAGCAATATTCCGTAAGATCTACCTTTCCCTGGCGCAGAGGCCCTCGTATTTTACATTTTATCGTTTGACAATGCATGAACCTGTGTTCAGTGTATGCCGCCTTTAGTTATAAACTATATGTATTTCGCATACATTCGGTTAGATTACTAATAAGCCTGGTTAAATATTGCAGTTATTTTTAGGTTTTAATATAAATTTTGTTTTGTATTGTTATAGAATCTGAAGATGGTCATTGTATGGCCGGAACCGGTTATGACTGTGTCATATGAATGTGATTGCGTCTATAAATAAACAAAAAAATTTACAAGATAATCAGTCACTCACTCCATTGACAAAATGTCGTTTTTTCCAAAAGAACTTCCACCATGCTTCATAATTTTTCCAAGAGTCCTCATCCTTTTCCTCAGAAATACCTGAAACGGGGAACAAAACCACTTCCATTTCCACACTATGTTTCCAGCGTAACAAACTAGCCTGAAACTGTAATTGGATAAGTTTCCACCGTATCTTTTCAATAAGGGAGATCTGTTTTGGATCGATATTAATCTTACACTAATCTTGATAAAAGTCACTTACATGAAACAAGTGAGCTTATGTTCTGCAATCTGCATGTGGATAGGAGCACTCCCTTGCAAAGGACCAATATTCACGTGGACACCAAACAGCGAGCTACCGCACGCAGTGCAGGTATCACCCACCTCGCCGGGTGTGGTTGCTGTGATAGCCAGGTGGCTGTCAAGTGAACCGCACGAGTGCCGGCTCAGTTCTGTAACGCTGCCTTCCACCGGAGCGTACTGTATCACAAGTTCGTACTGCAGCAGCATCTTGCGAAAGTATGAGATCCCTAGCACACCTCTCCTACCTAGGACTGATCCCATCACAATGCTTAGAGAGAAAACAGTAAAGAGCACACAACAGTACACAGAGACAAGACAAGTTTTCCCTGCCTAAGATCATTATCAGAACCTTGCCTCTCTGGTAAAACCATGTTCTGCTACCATTGTTATGGTGTGGAGCTAGGTAGTGGAGTGGTGAGGTGCTGGGCACAATGTAAATACGAATTGCTTTTAATGTCAATTTATTTATCATAAATAAACAATAACATAGAAGCTTATTTAGTATCTTTTGACCGTATCTTCAAAAAGGCCAACTAAGAGCACTTAAAATTTTAGTTACAGCCCAATGAAACTTGAATGTTCAATTAAAAAGAAACTATTAAAATGTTCCTAAAATTTGAGTTCAGGTGTACCAAAATTTTATAACACAGAAAACGATCATTACTGAATTGAAACAGTAATCGTTTTAGAAATGCCAGATAAATTGCAGCAGTTACAAGTGAACCAAATTAAAGGTACAGCCTCTTAAGCTAATTAGGGTTCAAAACGTGAAGGCTAGTTTTGAATGCGGCAACAACCAATTGCTTAGGGGCGGAAACTTTTAAAAGCAACGGCCTTCACATAATCACCTTTAATATCAACTGGTATAATGTACAATTCAGCAAACCTTCCTGCAACACACCAAAATCTTAAAAGACAAGAGCAACACTTAATACATTTAGAACGAACTCCAACATCACTTCAAATGGTGCAAATTACTCTAAGCACTATGGGACTTAACATATGAGGTCATCTGTCCCCTAGACTGAAACTACTAAAAAACCTAACTAACCTAAGGACAGCACACACATCCGTGCCCGAGGCAGGATTCGTAGCAGCAGTGCGGTTCCAGTCTAAAGCGCCTAGAACCGCTCTGCCACAACGGTCAGCCAACATCACTGAGATAACTAATTTTATCATTCAAAGTTTTGAAAACAGCTGTCAGTTCAGCCAGTATTTGAAGTGGCCAACACAATCATACAAAGATAACTGAGCAACACCTCAGCAGCTTGAACAAATGAAGAGCCACTCTAAATAAACATAAATGGTTCTTCTGGCAATTTTGAATACATTTGCACTGATTGCACCAGAACGTACCTTATAAAGTTGTTAACTTCCTCAGGCATTAGCCCATAAGTAACGATTTGGTTGAAGTTAATCAATCCACCAATAAACCCGCTTGCCTCACAATACCGCGCATGACTTGCAAGTAAAAAGTTACCTATTCGTATTACTTGAACGCGGCGAGGTCTAAATGGACACGCAAAGTGCGAATGGTTCCAATCACAGCGCTATTTACTGAGAACCAGAATGGCGGAACCTGACAGACTGCAGGGGTCAAAAGGCTCACTAGCACAGAATAACATTGAACCGTGGGTTCACTTTGAAAATCTTTTCTTAAAGAATTTACTTTATTTACTAGCGATTCATCAAGAACATTAACACATTTAATCACACTATGTGAGCGTGAAAGTGGTTGCCAGTGGGTAGCTGATAAAAACAAATTTCTTTCAACAAATGGAAATTTTATTCCTGAAACCCTTTCCTTTTTCTTTTAAAAAAGTTAAACAGACTTAAAAATTATAATCAGAAAGCACCCTCTAAATATCAAGTTACAATTTATTCAGAGGCAGAAATAAGTTTTTTTTTTTTTTTTTTTTTTTTTTTTACAGTATGAGCCTTCGGGGTGAGAACCTCGCCTCTCCCTTTTAACACGGCGGAAGACTACACTGGTGCAAATCTGCAACACACCAGATTACTTTAAACTGAAAATTTTAACAACTCACACAAACACACAAACTATGGCCCCCTGTAGGAGGGATGTAAATGGTACAAAACACTCACATCAAATATTTTACTTTCCACCGAAAGTGCAGCTTGTTTCTAAAATAAAACTCTTACGGTGGAAGGGTGGCAATTTTATATACTAAAATTACCATTTAAATAAAAACCCATGAAATGCAGTCTTACATAAAATGTACAAACATGCTCTACATTACACATATACCACCTCTCAAGATGATAGGCAAGATAAAAACATATTTCATGGATTCGGCCTTCACCTTAAGCAATAAATTCGTTAATACCGAATCCGACAAACATGACAGAGGCAGCTATTAACGTATGGCAGATTGACAGGGGGATTACTGAACAACCCGAACCGCAGATTGCTCTAACCCGCTCCTACTCCACAAGGGAAAAACGGACCACCCAATTCATAAATAACCACCTTTCCGCCGGTGGGCAAACGGAGAAGAATGGTGCGGCGACCCCAAAGCAAAACGGCTGGTGACCTCACCAAGAAAACGAGTAGACTTTAACAAGTAAATGAAACAACATATCTCCAATCACTTAACTTCTAATAAACTGAGATGTCTGGTGAAGACCTGGCGCAGCAGCCCCAACGCTCTCCCGAGCCGTCCGCTGCCAGCCGCTTCAACGGACGCAGGACGGCGCGCCTATCTTCCGTCTCACGGCGTCGCAGCTCGCACCGGCCAGCCCGACGTCGTGGTTTGACTCCTGTTGCTCTCGTGTCGACCGCGAAGCCACTACCCCTTTCTATACGGCGCGGCCCACTGGACTCACGTGGCGACCTCATATGCACCGACGCTCAAGGCTGACAAGTCATCTTGTGTCTCAGTGCGCGACCGACCAACCGATCGACCCAAACCCCAATGACCGTTGCCCGAGCAACTCGAGCAGACTGGCGGCCTCACGCGCAGACTCAAATGCAGGAACTCAGCCCCGACCGGGCGACCACTAGCTAACTTCTGTTACTGGAGGAGTGGCAAAACTCTCATTTTCTGGTTTTAAAGTTTGATCCAAACCTCAGACATACTAGCACTCCGCCGACAGACAGACACTAACTGCCGCACAAATGCGGACGAGGACAGACCAGCACCTGGTGACGCGAGACTGACCCAGACTCACTCCGACTGACCAGCTGCCTCTGGCGAACTTATAGCGCCCCTTAAATGCACGTGAACAGTTAAACTTTCCCCTTTTACACCAGAGGGAGACACCAAAGCTGCGATTGCCACAACGGCGCCACCGCCAGAAACGGAGGGCGACTGCTTCGCACTAAGCGCTGCGGCGACCTCCTCAAAACAGCAAATTTTACCACGGCTCAAATATGTCAGAGACTCGCCAAATAAAGCGTATAGATCCGTTAAGAGACAGCGCAAGGCCAAGCGGTCACAATTCACTCCTCACAGCTGACGGAGTAATTGGAGTCTCCGCTTCAGGACTGCAGGCTCCTTCCAGTACGTGACACAAGCGACGGCTCCTACCAACTGGCGGCAACCACACACGTGGTAAACACGTCTGCTACACACCAATAAGCGAACCCTCTCGGTGGGCCAATCTCTTGGCCGTAACGCGGAAGCACATTGCTCCCTGCGGCCCAACAAAGCTGCACTTCCTCGTTAAATCGCAAGCCACTTATGCCAACCAGGATAAGCCAGCCGCCGTATGGAGCTAACTAAACACTTCGAAAACACTGAATACGACAGAAGAGACACTGACCATTAAAAACGGAGCCATTATCTCAAACTCGGAAAGGAGCTGTCGTGGGATGACATTGTAGATCAAAAGAAAGATGGATATGGTGGGAAATTGGAGAGTTGTGGTGATGAGGGGTGAAGACTGGTAAGAGATGGTGATGAGATAGCGGAGGGTGTGAGTGACAAGCAGTGAGGGGTAGCTGGGATCTATAAATTTGAAAGGAAAGGAGGGTGGGAAGCGGCAGAGAAAGAGAGTGGATATGGTACAGGGTGAGGTCAAGGAGGGGTCCTGACTGGTGGGAGGGGGAGGGGGTAATAGGGTGGCATGGATTCAGAGTTGATAGGATAGGTATCTGTTGCGGCGGAGTCCGTGGTCTGGGAGAGAGAAAAAGTTGAAATTTCTTTGACAGAGGACACGTGGAGGGTGTGCAGTTGGAGGGTTGGAGGGATGTGTGGGTAGAGGCGCAGCAGGACACTGGGTTAGGAAAGGAGAGGGGGCACAGTCGGACTGTTGGAGTCGAGTTTGCGGATGGTGTCGGTGATTCAGAGGTGTTCAATGTGAGTGAGGATAGATGGAAATTTGATGAGTTGGTAAACCATTCTTAAGGGAAAAGGTAAGCGGACGTGGGAAACGAGGCGGAAGACATGGCGTTCGAGGTCGGGGGGGGGGGGGGGGCTGGGGGCTTTTAGAACTCGGGTGGGGCGGACGTCCATACCGAGCGCATCCACGTGCCTGTACACACCCGTCTCGCACGTGTCTGCCCCCTAGAGAGACGCCGGTGCACCAAACCACTTATACGATGCAACCATGGATTGAGGACAATAGGCGTAATCCATATACCGACATTTACTGGTAGCTTTTGACACAGTGCGCACTGGGTACTGTAAACGCACGTCCGAACATAAGAAGTCTTATTCACATGTGTGTTAACTTATTAAGTAATAGAAACCAGTATGTTTCTCGGTTGACATGTGTTGATCGGAGAAATTTTCACTCTGTAGGGGAGTGTGCACCGATACGAAACTTCCTTGTAGATTAAAAGTGTGCGCCGGACCGAGACTCGAACTCGGGACCTTTGCCATTCACGGGCAAGTGCTCTGCTGACTGAGCTAGCCAGACACGACTCAGGACTCTCCCACGTAGTGTAATTTCGCCAGTACCTCGTCTCTTACCTTCCAAACTCAACAGAAGGTCTCCTGCGCAAATTAAAGATATTATTAGCGCACACTCCGCTGTAGAGTGAAAATTTCATTCTGTACCTAAGTCATGTCTCCGCAGTATCCTTTCTTTCAGGAATGCTAATGCGGCAAGTTTCGCAGGAGAACTTCTGTGAAGTTTGTAAGGTAGGAGATGATACACTGGCGGAAATAAAGCTGAGCAGGGCACCTGCACGCGGAAGGCAAAAGTTTCGATTCCGAGTGTCTGTTTGGAACATAGTTCTAATTTGCCGGGAAGTTTCACTGCTGAGAAAATGTAGAGACCCAGATTTTGCGAGTGATTAGAAAACTATTCTGCTACCGCCAATGTACATTTTACATGAGGACCACATAGACAAAATAAGGAAAAATTAGGATTCGTAAAAAGCTCCATTTGCGAGTGATAAAGGGGCTGAGAATGAGTAGTAGTGGTAGGAGGTAATCTGCACCATTCGCCTTAGCCTAGGGTGTGAAGTATGTATGTAGATGTAGGTGTAGATGTAGAATATATGTCTTGTGAAATACGGATCAATATTTATGATACACTCTGTATATCTTATTTACAGGTAGGCCTATCAGTTTTGAAAATATATTTATTTTCGGATAAAAATGAATAAATAAACACTGATTCAGGATGTGTGAGTAAAGAAAACGTATGGACTGCATTTTACTAGTAGGTGAACGCTGTTGATCGGTTTCGTCTTTTAGCTTCGAGTGGACGAAGGACAATTTTCATGCCTCGAGAAAACGTAAATGAAATAAGAAAGCTATTGAAACTGAGAACATAATTCACAACGACGTTGTTGGATAAATGTTTCTTAGTTTTATTCCTGCGTCTGATTTGTTTGTATACTCAAGCTTTCCAACGATTTACTCTACCTTCATCGTCGGTTAACTGTCATATTAATTGTCCGTGAGCTACTTTCATGTGTATTGACCGAATGACGTAAAGACTTCACCAATTCATGAAACTTCTTTGAGGTTCCAGGTATAATCTCGATGTCTGAGATGGAGGAATATTTGTATCACTTGTAATCGTGGTGGATGCCAGTTCAGTCGGCTTATTTCTCTGTAGGTTTCCAGCATCTGCACGCACTGATAAGGATATAGCAGCTATTGCTGCATCTCCTGATCTCTACCAGTTTGTTGAACGAATGCCAGTAAACGATGCGGTGCTGTATATTTTCGTTTCGTAAAATATAATTCTATGTTTGTTTGTGAGAAACAGTATGTTAGTGGAAATCACGTTTTTAATGTGACGTCGATGCTCTGTGCACTCAGCAATGTAATTGGCACCGTATTCAGAAAAAGACTTTTATAAATTAAAGAACTTTCATAAATTCCTGTAACTGAGACCATGGCTGTCTTTTATTGGACACACAATCGTTTACTTTCCTTGGTGGTATGAGATTGGGTTGACTACTTCTTCTACTCAGAATTGCCTGTTTCATTTACGTATTTCTGAAGAAATTGAGTGCTGCAGGATTATCATCTTGTGTTGATTGAGAGACACAGTGTTTTCGTTTCTCAGAGAAAGTTATCTTCATACGTCGCCCAGTAGAGCGTTTCTTCTAAAAGATCTATTCCAGATGTCAGAGCCGGCCGTTGTGGCCGAGCGGTTCTAGGCGCTTCAGACGGGAACCGCGCTGCTGCTACGGTCGCAGGTTCGAATCCTGCCTCGGGCATGGATGTGTGTGATATCCTTAGGTTAGTTAGGTTTAAGTAGTTCTAAGTTCTAGGGGACTGATGACCACAGATGTTAAGTCCCATAGTGCTCAGAGCCATTTGAACCAGATGTCAGACCTCGGGATCCAGGTGTCCCTTACCAGAAACAGGTTTTGCTAAATGTCTCAGCGTGTCCGAAAGTGCTGTTGTTGATGTTGTATAATGATAATTTTGTTCACTTAGGTATAGAACCGCTTTTCCACCAATAACTTAGACGCCCAAGATATAGTTAGCGGGAAGTGAAACCACAGCTACAGGGTTCTGTGGCTGCAGGAAAGTAGCCTAGTTGCATGGTTGCCACGGTAATATCATAAGACAGTATGTCTCAAACAGATTAACTTTCCCAACACATGAGAAACAAGAATAATCATTTATTAAAAGAATGTACGTTAAAAATACTCAACTTTTGCTTTGTTGAGTAGACCTGGCAGTGATGTTAAAGTTCTGAACCTAATCCCACCAAAGAATGAAGATGCAGGCGTACGATACCCTTGCAAGTTTCAAATCTAGTGGAATGCCTGACGCCGAGAATGGTTAGTAGCAGGCTCGGCAAACAAAGAGTAATAATAATTCGTATCTGACTGCGGTGAGGCACAGGCGAAAGACTGTACCGCGTTTGATTTAGTGGCTCACGGTATTGGCAACAAATGTGCATTTTGTAATGTTTATGAGATGGAAAGTTGATTTATGTTAATTGTCGGTGCTTAACTTAAACTGAGTTACGTAGTTTAGTAGTAGAAGAAACCCCAGCAAGCCTTTCAAGGGGAACGACAGTGTGACGGACGAAAATATAGCTCAAATTCAGGAGTGATTTTTCTACATACTGGAATGTAGTAGAAAAATTGGGTTTGCTGAACTGATTAAAGCATGCTTTGAAGTTTTTATTGGTCTCTTTTATTGAAAGATATTAAAATCTTCACTGTGCAACTGGGATTTTCCCGAAGCAGCTCTGAAAGGAGATAGATCAGCGGTTGTCGCTGTAACTCCGGTTGTGGTTATCTGAAACATGAAGTTAACGTATTATTCTGGTTCTTATAGATGAAATTTTAGTTCATCGTAGGGAGTTGAAAAAAATAAAATAATAAATTGGCGAAATTTTAGATATTTTAAAAAAGTTGCCATTTTTCGGACCCCTCTTTTTTGGCCAAAAAAGAACTAAATATCTGCATAAAAAAACGGCTACGATGAACTGCAGAGAATTCAATTTGCTTCAAGGGAGACTAAAAATCGTTAAGATCGGTTGACAATTGTATCGTGGGCGACGACAACTCTGCCGAAAAACATAATTTTGAGAAAAGCGTATTTAAAGTTTGACAAGTATTTACAGTATAAAAAAGCAAAGGACAAAGCTTGAAGCTTACTGGATATCATCGATGCCTGCTCCATAGTAACTGTCGCCCCGGCTAGTGGATGACTGCTTTCAGCTACTTTGTCCTGAGAAACCATCTTCTAATCCTCAAGGCCGTTTTTGCCGCTTGAGTGCATGGTCGCTGGCGTCTCTATCTTCACAGAATCGGAGAACTTCATCGCCGTTTTTGATTTGGAGGGAATTTGCCACGTGCATTAATGCAGTATGGCCTACATTGAATAGATATACGTCCAAACTTGAAGCAATGTTCACAATTTCGCTTCGGCTGGATGTTATTCTTGGAGCGTATCTCCAAATGAGACTATTGAAACTTTCATTTACGTTTTGAGTAAAACCGCCCAAACAACGATCTAGCAAAGCAGGTTTAATCAAATCAGTATAAACAGGGAGCGTGAGCGCGGAACCGATCCTTAAACGCCGAGGCGTGCCGTGGGCGCTCTGCTTCAAACGCTCACAGAATAATTACTTTTTGGAGCTCGCTCATAATATTGTGGGGAATAATTCTTCAATATGTACATTAGAATTGCGCAATAAAAAACATTTCGACTTTTTTCAGCTGTCACCCTGTCACCATGCTTGTTTTCCCTGGGCAGCAGGTCGGGGTTAAAGTCTGGACGCGTCGACACAAAACAGTTAGTCCATACTCAAAGGAGTAGTCCACTTCGTGGTGCAGTGGTGCATTTACGACCATGCAGAAAACGTCAGTGTATAAATTATGCGACGTGTTTGTGGAAAGACTGTTAGAGGAAGAGAAGAAACAACTAACGCAGGGTAGTTACTGAGGTACTAATGATCAAAATATCTCCACTTACACTCTGAATACCCTGCATCTACACATGCAATAGACGGAGTGAAGCGTCAACAATCAGCAAATTTCCTGCTCTCTCGGTCTCAGGAGTTGGTATTAGTGAAGGTGCAGTTCATATGGTTAGTGAACATGTGGAAAGCTTCGGTCCATAGGCTAAAAACGCACGTCTCAGAATCACTGCTGCCAGAAACATTTCTATTCCAGCTATTTGAAGTGTTGACAGAAAAGACAGTGTTGGTGTGTTTCGTCTGTGCGGAAATATGAGTCGTGCGGCGTGGGGCGGAATCCCGCGCGGGCCTCCGGCGGTAGTAATCCGCTTTCGGGGCGGGCCAGGGCTCCAGCCTTCCCTCCGCTGCTGGGCCGGAAATGTGGCCGGCCCTGCTGGCGCTCGGGCCGCCATGAATCGCGGCGCCTACAGGCAGCCAGCCAGCCGAGCTGCCCAGCTGCCGTTACGGACCGCTCTGCTACTCCATTCTCTTCTTGGTCGCAGCTTCACCTGCTACTTCTTCCATTGCGGACTTACTGCACAGCTGTGACAGCAAATTGGTAGAGCTCAGATTAAGAACGTGGCATCTTGGCAAACAATCGATGCTGATTTCGATTTCATCATACACTAATGGCCATTAAAATTGCTACACAACGAAGATGACGTGCTACAGACGCGAAATTTAACGGAAAGGAAGAAGATGCTGTGGTATGCAAATGATTAGCTTTTCAGAGCATTCACACAAGGTTGGCGCCGGTGGCGACACCTAAGACGTGCTGACATGCGGAAAGTATCCAACCGATTTCTCATACATAAACAGCAGTTGACCGGCGATGCCTGATGAAACTTTGTTGTGATGCCTCGTGTACCATCAAGTTTCCGACTATGCTAAAAGCTGGATTGTAGCCTATCGCGAATGCGTTTTATCGTATCGCGACATAGCTGCTCGCGTTGGTTGAGGTCCAATGAATGTTAGCAGAATATATAATCGGTGTTTTCAGGACGGTAATACGGAACGTCGTGCTGGATCCCAACGGCCTCGTATCACTAGCAGTCGAAATGACAAGCATCTTATCCGCATGACTGTAACGGATCCTGCAGCCACGTCTCGATCCTGAATCAACAGATGGGGACGTTTGCAAGACAACAAACATCTGCACGAACAGTTCGACGACGTTAGCAGCAGCATGGACTATCAGCTCGGAAGCCATGGCTGCGGTTACCCTTGACGCTGCATCACAAACACGAGCGCCTGCGATGGTGTACTCAACGACGAACCTGGGTGCACGAATGGCAAAACGTCATTTTTTCGGATGAATCCAGTACTGTTTACAGCATCATGATGGTCGCATCCGTGTTTGGCGACATCGCGGTGAATGCACATTGGAAGCGTGTATTCGTCATCGCCATACTGGCGTATCACCGGGCGTGATGGTGTGGGGTGCCATTGGTTACATGTCTCGGTCACCTCTTGTTCCCATTGACGGCACTTTGAACAGTGGACGTTACATTTCAGATGTATTACGACTCGTGGCTCTACCGGCTCTACCCTTCATTCGATCTCTGCGAAACCTACATTTCAGCAGGATAACGCACGACCGCATGTTGCAGGTCCTGTACGGGACTTTCTGGATACAGAAAATGTTGGACTGCTGCCCTGGCCAGCACATTCTCCAGATGTCTCACCAATTGAAAACGTCTGGTCAATGGTGGCCGAGCAACTGGCTCGTCACAATACGCCAGTCACTACTCTTAATGAACTGTGGTATCGTGTTGAAGCTGCATGGCCAGCTGTACCTGTACACGCCATCCAAGCTCTGTTTGACTCAATGACCAGGCGTATCGAGGCCGTTATTACGGCCAGTGGTGGTTGTTCTGGGTACTGATTTCTCATTATCTATTCACCCAAATTGCATGAAAATGTAATCACATGTTACTTCTAGTATAATATATTTGTCCAATGAATACACGTTTATCTTCTGCATTTCTTCTTGGTGTAGCAAGAAGATATTAAATTATAACTCTATAGAATAGCAAAAACCCCGAAATATCCCATAAGTGGTTTTAATACAAGGGCTACACGTTTGTTAAGATCTTGTTCCTGAGCTGCGTAAACAATCTGGAAGAAAATCTGAGCAGTCCTCTTAGATATTTTGCAAATGCCGCTGTCATCAGATGATCAGAATAAATTGCAAAACGATTTAGGAAGGATAACTGTTAGGCAAAAGTGGCAGTTGACTCTAAATCATGAAAAGTGTCAGATCATACACACGAGTACTAAAAAGGATCCACTAAATTCGAGTTACACGATAAATTACACAAAACTAAACGCTGTAAACTCGACTAAATACTTAGAAATTACAATAACGAATAACTTAAACTGTAACAATGGCATAGATAATATTATGCAGAAAGCAAACCATAGACTGCATTTTATTGGCAAAACACTTAGAAAATTTAACACGTCTGCTAAAGAGACTGCTTAGACTAGGGTTGTCCGCTCTCTTCCGGTGTACTGCGGTGCAGTGTGGGCTCCGCATAAGGTAGGATTGACGAAGGACATTGAAAAAGTTCAAAGAAGGGCAGCTCGTTTTGTATTGTCGCCAAATAGGGGAAAGAGTCCCACGGATATGATACACGAATTGGGATGACAGTTAATATAACAAAGCCATTTTTCGCTGCGGCAGGTTCTTCTCATGAAATTTAAATCACCAACTGTCTTGTCAAAGCGTGAAAATCTTTTGATGGCGTCCACCTACAAAGCAAGAAATCATAATAGAACAAGAGGAATCAGAGCTCATACGAAAAGATTTAACTGTTCGTTTTTCCCACGTGCTGTTCGAGAGTGGAACGGTGGAGAAGCAGCTTAAAAGTGGTTCGATGAAAACTCTGCCAGGCATTTATATGTGAATTGCGGAGCAATCATGCAGATGCATGTAGGTGCGATCGGTCGTGAAATGGAAATCACAGTGAAAATCAAAAATGTTTTATTTACAATAGTTAGCTACGCCTACGAAGTACCTATACTCCACGGCCTATGTAAAGTTTTATTGTGACACGTGTACTTAATGTTCCACTCTTACACACAAACCTCCAGATGTCAGACACTGAGATCAGTACCAAACGTTGTGTGTAGATAGAGTATCAACCATAACACCGATTCAGTTTGTGGTGTGTGCTGTCGTCCAGTAGAAGATGCGTAAACGGAAATTAAAAGTAACACCAGAACTACGGAGTACCGCTAAACAATATCTGTGGCAATAGTCTGTGAAGATCTCTGGCAGGTGAGTTAGTAGAGCGTCAGAATATTATGTTCTAAGTCCTGAGTTCTAAACCTACTAAAGATGAAAAAAGACAGACTATGTTTAAAATTGTTCTATGAGATATCGTGTTTTTGCCATGTAAAAGGACGTTTCAGAGCTTGTAGTATTGGCAATGTTCTTTAGCTTCGTTAGCTGAAACTAGAAAACCTATAGTGTATATATGTATAGATAACACCAGACCTATCTCTATAGGTTTGCCATTTTCAACTAACGAAGTGAAAGCAGATTGCCAAAAGAACATTGTTACAAACTCTGAAATGTCCTTTTACATGGCAGAAACATGTTCTCCCCTATAACAATTTCAAGCGTAATTTGTTAAAAAAAATCGCAACCAATGGGTTTCTAACTCGTGACCTTTAGTGTGATAATCTGGCGCTCTACTTTTTTTTCTTTCAAGTTTGTTTATTTGTCACCACAGATTACAATTTAATACCACGTATTACAAAACTTTCAGTAGTGCAAAACTTACATATAAATTGTATCGTGGCCAAAATATAACTAATTACAGTATTAATATTCAGTCATTCATATATTATTCATTTTGTCTCTATGAATAATCATAATTGTAATTCACCAATCAGAGATCGTCACATTCAGAGATACGGTTTGCCTGTACTCTGTAGTTCTGGTGTTACTTTTAATTACTGTTTACCCATCTTCTACTGTACGACAGCACACAGCACGAACTAAATCGGTGTTTTGATTGATAGTGTATCGACACACAATGTTTGATACCTATCTGAGTGTTTGACATCTGGAGTTATGGGTGTTAGTGGAATTGGAAAATCTATGCTTACCAACAGAATATAGATAGTCACAATACGATCGATATCGCACGAGCGTTTGTTACTGCGTAAAACAACGACCGGAATGTAAAAAAATGCTAATAAACTAAGTTTCACTGGACACGGTTTGAATGAATTTACTCGTAGATTTCAGAATAACACCGTCACCAGCTCCAATAACGACCAAAAGTTAATTTTGGTAAGTAATTGTAATGACTTTGAAATTACGTAAATATCTTGTGGGAAAGACAAAGCAGCAGCTGGACAAAACTCACATGCGCTAACTTACATGTAAAAGACACGTCTGACATGAACACAAAAGACGTTAATATAGAATTCAATGACGTTAGCTACCATAACAATCACCAATAATAATCACTGTCTAGCAACACTTTATTGGAATCTGTACTGTGTTACGTAACCCATGATAATGCTGTCCGTTTCAAAATATGTTTAACAGTGACAAAAACTGTTTCATTCTCTACATATTTCTCTGCAACTGATTGCGTCTCAGATTAATGCCGTAATAATCTTCATCTGTGACAGCAAGTATTTTCGGTACTAATGTTACGTTGACGTATACATGTAATATGATTTACAAAATACAAAATAAAATTACAAATCTACTTTGACTACAGGAAAGCCAGCGTAGTTTTTTCATAGAAAATGAATTTTAATTAAATCACTTTTAATTTGAGGTGGTTGTCTGCAATAATAGTGCTATACTATTTGAACGGTATGTTATTACTGCTTTTGAACGGAACAAGTACTTAATCGAAAATCAACTGTAAATTTGACTATATTTGGCTTCTTTTGACTATTTCAATCAATCGTGACTTTCTCGGAATCTATAGTGAAAGAACAGAACGTTGCTTATGGCTAACGACTCGGGTCAGTTCAGTATCTCTCTCCAGGCTTGTCCTGTGACTAAACACACTCTACTGTTTCAAAAAGTTACTAAAAATTGGCTTGTCTATTATCCAGATACAAAATACTGGCTGGAGCTTACTTTGCGGCGCGTTGCTTGTGGTGCGAGGTAGTGCTGATTATTAGATACAGTATTGTCAAGAGGCTCTTCTTGATTAGCAAACGGCTCTTCATTACTTCCAAAACCTTCTTGCGACCATATACTGTGCTCACATACTTGATCTTCCTCTTATAATTTGCCTAACCGCATATTACAACAATATTTCGACCGGCGACACATGTGTCTGATCCACACCTCAGGTGCTTCGGAATTACTTCTCTGCCTTCACATCTACGACTGCGTGCGCTCACGCCAACGATGTTATTGTTACACGGTGTTTTCTGCTATTATTTGCCATGCAGAATGATAATTATTCAAGTATATGAAAAAACGTAAATTAATTATAAACTACGACGTGTTCACATTTTATTCAACACGTAAAAGTCACTATAGATATTAAGATTTAGGTTATGACATGTTCGACATGCCTGCCATCATTGGCTATGATGTGGCGCAGATGAATTTGGAAATTCTGCATAACCCGTTGAAGTATCGGAACATCCATGCTGTCGATGACCTCCGGAATCGCTGTTTTCAGTTTAGCAGTGGCTATTGTCTTATTGCTGTACACCTTGTCTTTAATATAGCCCCACAGAAAGGAGCCATTTGTTCATATCCGAAGAAAATGGCGACCATCGAGGCCCATGCCGGTAGCCTTTGTGTACCACAGTGCCAGAATGCGGTCCCCAAAGTGCCCTTCCAGGACATCAAACACTCTCCTGCTACGATGGGGTCGGGCTCTGTCTTTCATGAACCACATCTTGTCGAAATCAGGATCACTTTGGTTAAAGGGGATGAAATCATCTTTCAAAACCTTCACGTGCCGTTCGGCAGTCACTATGCCGTCAAGGAATATCGCACGGATTATTCCTTGACTGGACGTTGCACATCACACTGTCACATGATGAGAGTGAAGAGACTTCTCAGTCGCGAAATTCGGATTCTCAGTTACTCAAATGCTCCAATTTTGCTTAATGACGAACCCATCCACATGAAAGTGGGCTTCATCGCTAAGCCAAACCATGCGTGCCCATACTAATTCTTATTATGCTCCACAGCCAACGGTGCAGTTTCAACGTCCTAACGCAAACCATTCAGAAGTTACGAGGATTTTATATCATGTTGTTGTGTGTTGTGGTCTTCAGTCCAGAGACTGCTTTGAAGCAGCTCTCCATAATATTCTATCCTGTGCAAGCTTCTTCATCTCCCAGTACCTACTGCAACCTACATGCTTGTGAATCTGTTTGGTGTATTCATCTCTTGGTCTCCCTCTACGATTTTTACCCTCCACGCTGCCCTCCAATATTAAATTGGTTATCCCTTGATGCCTGAAAATATGCCCTACCAACCGATCCCTTCTTCTAGTCAAGTTGTGCCACAAATTTCTCTTCTCTCTAATTCTATTCAATACCTCCTCATTAGTTCTGTGATCTACCCATCTAATCTTCAGAATTCTTCTGTAGCACCACATTCCGAAAGCTTCTGTTTTCTTCTTGTGTAAACTATTTATCGTCCACCTTCACTTCAATACATGGCTACACTCACTACAAGTAATTTCAGAAACGACTTCCTGACACTTAAATCTATGCTCGATATTAACAAATTTCTCTTCTTCAAAAAACGCTTTCCTTGCAATTACCAATCTGCATTTTATATCCTCTATTCTTCAGCCAGCATCAGTTATTTTGCTCCCCAAATAGCAAAACTCATTTACTACTTTAAGCGTCTCATTTCCTAATCTAATTCCAGCAGCATCACCCGATTTAATTCGACGACCTTCCATTATCCTCGTTTTGCTTTTGTTGATGTTCATCTTATATCCTCATTTCAATATACTGTCCATTCCGTTCAGCTGCTCTTCCAGGTCCTTTGCTGTCTCTGATAGAATTACAATGTCATCGGTGAACCTCAAAGTTTTTATTTCCTCTCCATGGATTTTAATTCCTACTCCGAATTTTTCTTTTGTTTCCTTTACTGCTTGCTCAATATACAGATTGAATAATATCGGGGATAGGCTACAACCGTGTCTCACTCCCTTCCCAACCACTGCTTCCCTTTCATGCCCGTCGACTCTTATAACTGCCATCTGCTTTCTGTGCAAACTGTAAATAGCCTTTCGCTCCCTTTATTTTACCCCTGTCACCTTCAGTATTTCAAAGAGAGTATTCCAGTCAACAGCTTTCTCAAAGTCTACAAATACTAGAAACTTAGGTTTGCCTTTCCTTAATCTGTCTTCTAAAATAAGTCCATTTCTACGGAATCCAAACTGATCTTCCACGAGGTCGGCTTCTACCAGTTATTCTATTCGTCTGTAAAGAATTCGTGTTAGTATTTTGTAACCGTGGCTTATTAAACTGATAGTTCGGTAATTTTAACATCTGTCAACACCTGCTTTCTTTGGGATTGAAATTATTATATTCTTCTTGAAGTCTGAGGGTATTCCGCCTACGTCATACATCTTGCTCACTAGACAGTAGAGTTTTGTTAGTCCTGGCTCTCCCAAGGCTGTCAGTAGTTCTAATGGAATGTTGTCTACTCCCGGGGCCTTGTTTCGTCTTCGGTCTTTCAGTGCTCTGTCAAACTCTTCACGCCGTATCATATATCCCATTTCATCTTCATCTACATTCTCTTCCATTTATATATTGTTGTCTTCAACAACATCGTCCTTGTATAGACCATCTATATGCTCCTGCCAGCTTTCTCTTTCCCTTCTTTGCTTTGAACTGGGTTTCAATCTGAGCTCTTGATATTCATGCATGTGGTTCTCTTTTCTTCAAAGGTCTCTTTAATTTTCCTGTAGGCAGTATCTATCTTACCTCTAGTGATATGCACCTCTACATACTTATATTTGTACTCCAGCCATCCCTGATTGCACTTCCTGTCGATCTAATTTTTGGGACTTTTGTATTTCCTTTTGCCTGTTTCATTTATTGCATTTTAATATTTTCTTCTTTCGTCGATTGAATTCAATATCACTTCTGGTACCCAAGGATTTCTATTATCCCTCGTCTTTTTACCTACTTGATCCTCCGCTGCCTTCACTATTTCATCTCTGAAAGCTACCCATTCTTCTCCTACTGCGTTTCTTTCCCCCATTCTTGTCAATCGTTCCCTAATGCTCTCCCTGAAACTCTCTACGATCTCTGGTTTAGTCAGTTTATCCAAGCACATCTCCTCCAATTCCCACCTTTTTGCAGTTTCTTCAGTTTTGATCTACAGTTCAGAAGCAATAGATTGTTGTCAGAGTCCACATCTTCACCTGGAAATGTCTTGCAGTTTAAAACCTCGTTCCTGAATCTGTCTTACCATTATATAATCTATCTGAGACCTTCGAGTATCTCCAGGTTTCTTCCATGTATAAAACCTTCTTTCATGATTCTTGAACCAAGTGTTAGCTATGATTAAGTTATGCTCTGTGCAAAATTTTACCAGGCGGCTTCCTCTTTCATTCCTTACCCCCATTCCATATTCACCTACTACGTTTCCTTCCTACTATCGGGTTCCAGTCACCCATGACTGTTAAACTTTCGTCTCCCTTCACTATCTGAATAATTTTTTTTATCTCATCATACATTTCATCAATCTTTTCGTCAATTGCGGTGCTAGTTGGCATATAAACTTGTACTACTGTGGTAGGACTGGGCTTCGTGTCTATCTTGGCTACAATATTGCGTTCACTTTGCTGTTTGCAGTAGCTTAGCGGCATTCCTGTTTACCTATTCGTTATTAAACCTACTCCTGCATTACACCTATTTGATTTTATATTTATAACCCTGTATACACCTGACCAGAAGTCTTGTTCCTCCTGCCAACGAACTTCACTCATTCCCACTATATCTAACTTTAACCTATCCATTTCCGTTTTTAAATTTTCTAACCTACCTGCCCGATTAAGGGATCTGACATACAACGCTCCGATCCGTAGAACGCCAGTTTTCTTTCTCCTGATAACGACTTCCTCTCGAGTAGTCCCCGCCCGGAGATCCGAATGGGGGACTATTTTACCTCTGGAATATTTTACCCAAGAGGACGCCATCATCATTTAACCGTACAGTAAAGCTGTAGTTTCCCCCTTGCTTTCAGCCGTTCGCAATACCAGCACAGCAAAGCCGTTTTGGTTAGTGTTACAAGGCCAGATCAGTCAATCATCCGGACTGTTGCCCCTGCAACTAGTGAGAAGGCTGCTGCCCCTCTTCAGGAACCACCCGTTTGTCTGGCCTCTCAACAGATACCCTTCCGTTGTGGTTGCACCTACGGTACGGGTATTTGTATCGCTGAGGCACGCAAGTCTCCCCACCAGCGGTAAGGTCCATGGTTCATGGGTTCATGGGGGCTTTTCATATAGTTCAATAAATGTCACCCTGTAAATAATTTTTACTTATCCTATCAACGTATATTAAAATTTCATATACACTAATTACCTACAAAATTCATTAACTTGTATATTTAAAGAAAGTATTTATAAAATCGAGTAATCAAGTAGTTGAATAATACGGGAGGCACTGGGTTGTACTACTTCTCTATATCGTTGTTGCTCCAACTTAGACATTTGTTGTAGCGTTCTACCAACTTTCCAATATCATCGTTCTAAAAAGCTGTTCGCTGTCGGATATAACAAGATATCAGTGATTCATGCGGTAGAGGGTGGAACTCTGTTACGGCTGTTGTGGCAGTCCGCTCTGTGCAGTGTTGGAGGGTGCATATTTGTCTTTACAGCAGATAAAAGACAGAGACCATTACCGACACTTCATGTTGAACACAGACTACGACTGTGACTATGCTACGCAGAAAATAGTTATCGTGTGGTAGAAAAGCAAAAGTCGCCGCATACCACGAAATGAGAGTCTGCAACCGTCAAATCGCAAATACGTTCAACAGTTCAAGTACAGGGATTGATAATTTCGTTAGACTGGGCGCACGATATGGTCATACCGGAAAACATGGGCAAAGTACAAAATTATTTGTGGCATCGAAGGTGTTTCTTTTGCGCAAAGCGAGAGTCACAAATCGTAGCTCCCTTCAAATTGCTGCCGATTTGTTGTTGATAGTGACTGCAAGACGTTTACGAAAAATTTTGCTACATGACAAACATCTTTCATTCAAGAAACGATTGTAGAAACAGTTTTATCATATTTTATTACGGAAATAACTCGGGCAGTTACTGTGCTGTTTGTAGGAGCCAAAGAAGTGACTCCTTGCATAAGAAGAACAAACATTATCATTGCATTATCTCTGATTTTTATTACCTATGTTGTTGAATGTAATGTTAATGAGTCCGGTTTTGTTCCTGCTGTGATAAAGATGAAGGGAACTTACCATGGTGAATATTACGTATTACAACTCGATAGTAAAGTCTGATGAATAATTAGGTGAGACTCGAAGGTAAATATTACTCTTCCTAGTCCTACTAATTACTGTAGAAAGTTTCAGCTACACTACGTCGACGAGGAGATGGGGAGACTCTGGGGAGATATGCGAAGGAACCAGCAAATAAACACAGCGACTTTTAACGGACTCAAGAGCACGCAGAAAAAAAACTGCCACGGCTCTTTAGAGAAATATTACCACACGCCAACACACACACACACACACACACACACACACACACACACACACACAAAAGGCGGGTTTAGTTTCAATGGAAATTTCAAGACTCCATTTGAAAACCAAGAATACATACTAATTTTTTCTATAAAACCATAAAATAACAATAAAAATAAGAATATAAAACCTGCTCTAACACTCAAACATCAACAGACTAGATGGCATTTTGCTAAAAAAACATGTGTGAGGGACTTCAGAATGGGATAAAGTGATTTTCAGTGATGAGAAGAACTTTGATTTAGATGGGCCGGATGAATTTAAATATTGTTGGCTTGTTCCGAGGACAGATCAGCGGGTAGGAAAGAGCAGAAAATTTTGTGGTAGAAGTGCTGTGATTTGCACAGTCTTCTGCGCTAAATAGGCATTACTTGACTGATAACTAGACTGAACTTTAGTATGTGCACTGAGATGCTACAGAGAGAGGATTGATTAGAATGTATGAGAACCTAGGGGATGAATGTCTGATGTTTCAACAAGGTATTCCATCTGTGTCTGTTCCTGCTCCAGCCAAAAAATGGTTTTAAGATAAAGATAGCTATGTCTTGCGCTAGCCTGTACGTACCTCACATCTGAACCCCCTAGAGAAATGTTTGGGAAATATTTTCAAGGTGTGCAAACCCCTTATTTTGAGATTCGTGTTATGAAAGGAACTACATATTTCCGTGATGATTGTCTTACATGTACCTCGTATAACTTTCGTAATAAATTCGATACATGTATGCTTCAAATATTTTACAATACTTTCATAAGAACCATGCCCTTATATCGATTTCCACTAATGTACCAAGTCTCGCCTCCCGTGATTACTTTTTTTTTTTTCAGGAAAAATCTATAAGCAATATGGATTTATTACGTCGTCGTTGACATCGTATCCTAAGCCTCACTTAATTTCAAAAATGGTTCAAATGGCTCTGAGCACTATGGGACTTAACATTTTAGGTCATCAGTCTCCTAGAACTTAGAACTACTTAAACCTAACTAACCTAAGGACATCACACACATCCATGCCCTAGGCAGGATTCGAACCTGCGACCGTAGCAGCAACGCGGTTCCACACTGAAGCGCCTAGAACCGCTCGACCACAGCGGTCGGGTTGACTTAGGTTGTAGGGGGTACGGACTAGGAAGCTAGGGGCCTTAAATCATTCCGAAGGTAAAGACTTGAAAAGGCTGCAAACCCATTCCATTTGCAAAAAGATTTTTATATTTGTGTGGAAGCAAGGTGTAGCTTATAAATAAAGAGTGAGTGTACGCAAAACTAATTTTGTTACTCGAATTATTCTATCAATTACAGTAATTCTCCCTTAGGAAGTACGACTTCAATTACCTTACCCCCCATAATAAACGAACTGTGTTGGGGATGATTCGTGTGATTGCAATGTTGAAAATGCATAAACAAAAAATTTCTTAAGTCACTTTATTTATTGGAAGTGGTAGTAAAAACTTCATTTACCTGTCTCCTGCCGCCTGGAGTGTCCGTGCGGTTTTAGGCGCTAGAGTCTGGAGCCGAACGACCGCTACGGTCGCAGGTTCGAATCCTGCCTCGGGTTTGAATGTGTGTGATATCATTAGGTTAGTTAGGTTTAATTAGTTCTACGTTCTAGGCGACTGATGACCACAGAAGTTAAGTCGCATAGTGCTCTGAGCCATTTGAGCCATTTGAACATGTCTCCTACTTCAGCCGTAGTGCCTTATCTTACCCTCTTTTACATGAGCTGGTTTTTAGGTTTAAGCTGTGTGATTGTTTCTCAGAATGTTCATAATAAAATTACAGGTTTGATATTACTTTGAATTATTGTAAGTTACTTTACGAAGATATTAATTTTCTATAGACAATGAACGCCACGCATCAATTGTTGTTTGACGAGGGAAAATCTTTCTGAAGTTTACACCCTAACTTGTAGACTACCGGACAACGTGCGTCCTACAGGTCAGGGAAAAAGTAGAAAGTTAACTAACTATCCTAATTCAACTTTTCCGTGAGTAAATTAAAGCGAGAGGTGATTAATTTATGACGTGAACTGGTAACATATTTTTTCCAGTTTCACCTGCTAGTATCTTCAGACGAACGACCCGTTCGTATCCGACCCATAAAGTTCACAGACTGCCTCCGCCGCACGCCTAAACGTCCTTTCACGTCGTGACAAGCAAATAATACGTGAAATAGCGCGCACCTGGCTCCTCGATCTCGATCGAGTGTCGCTCTAGCGAAAGGAATTTCAATATCGGAAAGCCGGCCGGAGCAGAGGTCGGCCGTTGGGAATTTTACGTCCGCAATAACGGTTCGGTGGCCACTAGCAGCAGGCCAGCCAGAGGGCGGGGCTGGCGATAAGGAAACCACCAGCGGATAAATCGAAGCGCCCAGTGAGCGCGCCGTTAATCCACTGTCCAGCTGACAGCGGGTAGCGGGTAGCGGGCTGTTTCATTTCCGCACCCGCGCAGCGCAACGACGCGACGAGGTGCTCGCGACCTCGTAATAGTGCGAGCTGTATTTAAGTAATGACTAGCGAGCCCGGCAATGATTCACAGTTGCTGAATGTGTGTGGAATCTGGATATACATCCTGATATCGTTCTCCCCTCCTCTCTCTGTACACAATCACCTCCGCCGTCTCTCTTACCATCACCTCCTACCCCTACTTCCATCCATTCCTACTCCTTCCTTTTTCTGTCCATCTTCTCCTTCCCCTGTCTCTGTCCATCTCCTCCTTTCATTTCTCTCCGTCTGTCTCCCTTCTCTCTCTCTATCTCACCTTCCCCCCTCTCGCTGAGCTTGAATCTCGTTTATTGTCATCGCTTAAAATAAATGGGTAAATCGGTTGGCGTCATTGGTATAAAGGGTACGAGAGACCTCACCTCCTGCTGGAGGCTCTATTCTGCTAATGTGCGTACATGAGCTCTTGTGATCAGAGCAATATGGGCGCTGTTTTAGATAAGTTATGCTTGACTTGCTGGTATACTACTGTTCTCATATTCATAAAGTATCGTTGTATGATATGACGCGGTATAATATGCGTTTGATCAAGATTCAGTTAAATGTACTGTGGAAAATCTGATGATGCCCACGTAGTTTCCTGAAGATGATCGTCACAGTAAATGCTGTGCAATAGCGTTAGTAGCTGTCTGAAGTTGTATTTCTGTTTCTACATTAATCAAGATCGCTCCCTAACTTCATAATGTTAAGCATACATAATTCATATTAGGCATAAAATTTGGCAAATTAAGTAATGAAACATTATAAACGCTTGTCACTTGCATATGATGTACTGGAAGGCAGTAGTTGCAGTTCTATGAAAAGGTTTTTTAAATTACCGCTACCAGTCACGAACTTCGTTGACTATTGTATTTCTTATTTATGTAGCGACATGTTTCGAGGGAATACCTCATCTTCAAGCTAAATGGCATTACAAAAACAATTCTACAATAAGGACACAATAAAGTTACATAGTCTTTTCATAAATGCTGTGCCGCTGGTCGCACCGGAGGTTCGAGTCCTCCCTCGGGCATGCGTGTGTGTGTTTGTCCTTAGCATAATTTAGGTTAAGTAGTGTGTAAGCTTAGGGACTGATGACCTTAGCAGTTAAGTCCCATAACATTTCACACACACACATAAATGCTGTGCATATCCTGTGGAAGGAGAGAAAACTTTGTAACAGGCGATGTCACTTTGGAATCTGGACTGATGTTTGCATGAAAATGTAATGGTCACTCAGTTTATTCTTCTTCTGGCGTGGCAGTCTCGTTGTGATGCGCTGAGGTGTTCCCATTTCCGTGGCTCTCTCGACTTTCTTGGTCACTGTTCACAAATTTTCACTAAAGTAATACTAACTTGCAAACACTATCACAAAAACAAACCTGTAGTGCTACAGACAAGATGGTGGTCGAAATACAGCTGGTTTCGATTTGACTATCGATTTGTCGATCTATGTGGTGTCAGATGTTTACATGTCTTCTGCACGTCTCGTTACCGTATTGCAGATGTAGGTTGACATTACAAATTGAGCAAATGGTTCAAATGGCTCTGAGCACTATGGGACTTAACATCTATGGTCATCAGTCCCCTAGAACTTAGAACTACTTAAACCTAACTAACCTAAGGACACCACACAACACCCAGCCATCACGAGGCAGAGAAAATCCCTGACCCCGCCGGGAATCGAACCCGGGAACCCGGGCGTGGGAAGCGAGAACGCTACCGCACGACCACGAGATGCGGGCCAAATTGAGCACCTGTTACAATATTATTGTGCACATCATGATATAAACAATTTATTTTATATATTACTAAGCTGTTTCTGGGTCTAGAGTCAAACGACTGTCATGTTATGTATCTTTTATTCTAAGAGTATTGTAGTGAAATTGGAAAAGAAGTGTGAATTTTTGAAGTCTGTCTGTGGAACAGGAAAGGAAATGACAAGTAGTGGTACAAGATACCCTCCACCACTCACCGAACGGTGGCTTGCAGAGTATCCATGTAGATATACACTCCTGGAAATTGAAATAAGAACACCGTGAATTCATTGTCCCAGGAAGGGGAAACTTTATTGACACATTCTTGGGGTCAGATACATCACATGATCACACTGACAGAACCACAGGCACATAGACACAGGCAACAGAGCATGCACAATGTCGGCACTAGTACAGTGTATATCCACCTTTCGCAGCAATGCACGCTGCTATTCTCCCATGGAGACGATCGTAGAGATGCTGGATGTAGTCCTGTGGAACGGCTTGCCATGCCATTTCCACCTGGCGCCTCAGTTGGACCAGCGTTCGTGCTGGACGTGCAGACCGCGTGAGACGACGCTTCATCCAGTCCCAAACATGCTCAATGGGGGACAGATCCGGAGATCTTGCTGGCCAGGGTAGTTGACTTACACCTTCTAGAGCACGTTGGGTGGCACGGGATACATGCGGACGTGCATTGTCCTGTTGGAACAGCAAGTTCCCTTGCCGGTCTAGGAATGGTAGAACGATGGGTTCGATGACGGTTTGGATGTACCGTGCACTATTCAGTGTCCCCTCGACGATCACCAGTGGTGTACGGTCAGTGTAGGAGATCGCTCCCCACACCATGATGCCCTGTGTGCCTCGGTCGTATGCAGTCCTGATTGTGGCGCTCACCTGCACGGCGCCAAACACGCATACGACCATCATTGGCACCAAGGCAAAAGCGACTCTCATCGCTGAAGACGACACGTCTCGATTCGTCCCTCCATTCACGCCTGTCGCGACACCACTGGAGGCGAGCTGCACGATGTTGGGGCGTGAGCGGAAGACGGCCTAACGGTGTGCGGGACCGTAGCCCAGCTTCATGGAGACGGTTGCGAATGGTCCTCGCCGATACCCCAGGAGCAACAGTGTCCCTAATTTGCTGGGAAGTGGCGGTGCGGTCCCCTACGGCACTGCGTAGGATCCTACGGTCTTGGCGTGCATCCGTGCGTCGCTGCGGTCCGGTCCCAGGTCGACGGGCACGTGCACCTTCCGCCGACCACTGGCGACAACATCGATGTACTGTGGAGACCTCACGCCCCACGTGTTGAGCAATTCGGCGGTACGTCCACCCGGCCTCCCGCATGCCCACTATACGCCCTCGCTCAAAGTCCGTCAACTGCACATACGGTTCACGTCCACGCTGTCGCGGCATGCTACCAGTGTTAAAGACTGCGATGGAGCTCCGTATGCCACGGCAAACTGGCTGACACTGACGGCGGCGGTGCACAAATGCTGCGCAGCTAGCGCCATTCGACGGCCAACACCGCGGTTCCTGGTGTGTCCGCTGTGCCGTGCGTGTGATCATTGCTTGTACAGCCCTCTGGCAGTGTCCGGAGCAAGTATGGTGGGTCTGACACACCGGTGTCAATGTGTTATTTTTTCCATTTCCAGGAGTGTAGATATAAATGCAGATGAAGTCTCAGAAAAGTTAGAAACCTCTTTCCTAGGTGAATGGATATTTTGAATATTTTGAAAGACCTGGGTTCAGCTTACCGCGTTGAGCTCTCCTTTCTAATTTCCTTACAGAGATCTCCACAAGCTTTTCATTACTGCCAGAAAAAGCTAAAAATGTGTTTCCCTTGTTCTTGGCATCACAATTGTGAGACATACACTATTATTCCATTAGGAAGTTTCATTACAGAGGTCCCACCGGTATAGATGAGAAGTGTCAACCTATTTTAAATCCTTCGGTCAAGGTATTTGTAGGTACTGATAGATTCTGAAAGATCATAGAAAGATGGGATGCTAAAGTTTTGCATCGTATCGCATTACAACCGATCAGCATCTCAGGATAGATTGGATGGGGAAGTAAATCGGTCGTGGCTTTCTTTAAGAATGTATTCAGACATTCATGTCAAATGGCATAGGAAAATCATGGAAAACATAAAATTTAGCTACTTCGTCCTCATCATACGTTATCCAAGGCTTACCGAATACCTTTCGATGTGTGATGGCACTTTTGATTTCTGACAGCACCTGATAATTTTCAGAGGATTCCAGGATTTGTGGTTCAGTGTAGGTGCTAAGAAGGAAGTGAATCCCCTGGAATAGCTTATGGTGGATATAGTGTAATCAATTTTCGTATTGCTTAATATTAATTAAGCTGAAATGAAATATAGCATGGACAGGAAGCAAAATGATGCTCCTGTGTTTTGTTTCGTTTCAATTTCAATGATGTATGTAATAGCTAATTTTTTTTAATTTCCATTTTTTTAAGTTTTTGCTGTTCTAAAGAGCGAGATTTCCCTTTTTTGCTTTTTCTTAGTTTCAGGTATGCTTTTTTTATCAATTTCAAAACTTTTCATAGTTCTTTTTTTACACTTCTATTTATTACTTAAATTCTATTTGCTTTTCTTTTCTTTTGAAAAGATATTTTTTCCATTTTTGCTATTTTTCATTTCGTTACCTTCTGTTTCTTCGTGCAAGGTTCATTGTATCGTCATAATCGTTGGATGCAGGCGTCACAGAGAAAGTGCGTCTTAGCCTGATCAACCCATGTTTGAACACGAAGGATCAAATAGACCCCTTTATTTGTTTTAGTGTCCGCTGATGACGCAAGTTCCAAGTATTAAGTATCTTCCTGTATGTTGCGGAAGCTTGTGAACTAACAGCTGTAGCTCTTTCCTAGCAGATTTACACGTTATTTCGTCGAACTCAGTAATTTTGGCGATGAGAAGAAAAATTATGTTATCCGTCACTGACAGAATGAAAACTAAACAGGTAGTGTTTATATGCCTCGTTTGCTGACTCTGACCTCGAAGTTGCGTGTCCTCGGCGGTGTCTATTTGAAGAAGCAGCAGCAGTGGAAACACCGAGCCCTGTGTTGATGGTGAGCGAGCGCAGGTTCCAGTCGCCATTTCGAGGATTCAGTCTATTCCCGGAGCAAGGCGCAGCGGGAAGCGAAGACCGCAGAATGCCGACCGGGCCCGCAGAGGAACAGGGGCGGTACCTGCAACCCGCCACGCCCAATTAATCTGTACTCAATGGTTTACGGTGCAGCCTACTGGTATAGCGCGAAAACCCACTCACAAGGTTGCAAAACAGTGATGCGTTGAGGCTCTATAAAAGGGCAGTGGTTCAAGTTTCATTGTAGAAAAAAAAACCTCATGAGGAATATACGCGTAGGTAATGCGTATAGTTTCCGGTCAGTTCTAGACAAGGAGAAACTCGCTGAAGAATTACGTCTAGGAATAGTACTCTGAAGAATTGGTTACTCACATCGACAAATTAAAAGGGTTGAAGTCAAAATAAATTTTAAAAATGCCCGATGAAGCAGTAGAGACTGAGAAAGGAAAAGAAAAGTGAAGAATGTAGGAAAAGAGACGCTGACTCCTGCGAAAACATGGCATCCACTGCATTTCTCTTCCGTCAGCAAAGATAAAAGGTCTTCATTCCAGTTCTGAGGGCGATATGGGCCTCCTAAAGTTGGGTCTACATCGCAATCAGTGCGACTGTAGCAAAGCTTACGTGGGACAGTCTCTTGGAACAGTTAACGAAATGATTTGTGACACACACGACTACCAAAGCAAAACAGCTGTCACCGAGCACAGACTCGAATATAGTCGTGAAATGAAACACGACGATACCAGTACCGTGGTGCAAACGCCAGAGTTTCTCGGACAGCATAACTATGGAGACTACGAAAATAAATATGTCGGAGAAGCTATGGTTTGTGCTTTTACCTACACACTTGAAGCTCATCACTCTGTGCTCTGGTTTTGCAGCGTTCGTAGAAGGTGTTCGTGAAGCTGTTCAGACTTTGACAAAGTATACTACATTGGAAAAAGCTTTTCTTTCATTCAAAATGTCACTGTACTTTTGGAGCAGCAGCTCGCTTGTATACTAAAATTATCCTGATCATGTCAGGGCCTGACGGTCTTTCACTGCAAACATCAAAAAACGGAAGAAACTACGTAGTTCATTTGAAGAAAAACACACATACACACACAAAGTCACTACGGTAAACGTAAAAAAACTGATAATGTGGCTTCAAATATTCATCTGAGCTATTGTTTCCATTTTTTTTTTGGACAGCATCTCGTCGACCGACCGTGTAATCTTCTCCAGATGATGCGAGCCGTGTTCTTAGTCGTACTCATTGCCTGGCCTCTAAACTATTCTCCATTATTGTTGCCATTGTGCTGCTACGTAAATACGAATATCACCCGCTGTGTCCTTTGATGGTTATCTGTGTTATATAAACTCACTGTTCCTCCTTGAAATGAAGATTCTCCCAGTGTTTTCCAGGTCTTGTCTATCAGATATCGTATGACATTTTAATAAATTGTGTGTTGGACCCCAAGTCTTTTTCTTTTTCTTTTTATTTTTTTTATTCGAAACTTCGTTTTCCGGAACCACTTCTGCTGACGAAAGGACAGTTGTTTGTGGCACTGTTATCTGTTGTCTAGTTGCCGTTTGATTAAAAAGGAAGAAAGTAAGATTAGTGTGTAACGTCCCGTATTCAGCGAGGAGATTACAGACGGAGCACAAGCTCGGATTAGGAAAGAATGGGTGAAGGACATAGGCCGTCCTCTTGTGAAGGAACTATCCCAGCATTTGCCTTAAGCTATTTAGGAAAATCACAGGAAACCTAAATGTGGATAGCTGGACGGAGATTTTAACTGTTGTGTTCCTGAATGCGACTCGGGGGTGCAACCCTTTGTTCCACATCCCTTGGTCATTTGATCGAATTCCACAAATGTTATTTCGGTGAATTTCTCTTTGGAAAGGCTTTCCTATGTCGCAGATGAAAGTGTACATCCCCACTAAAAACCGCGCGACCGCTACGTCGCAGGTTCGAATCCTGCCTCGGGCATGGATGTGTGTGATGTCCTTAGGTTAGTTAGGTTTAAGTACTTCTAAGTTCTAGGGGACTGATGACCTCAAATGTTAAGTCGCATAGTGCTCAGAGCCATTTGAACCATTTGAACCATCATTTTTGTAATTCAGCAGTTGTAAACATAAATAACCTTTTAAATGGAAATAAATGTTTCATATATTATATTCTAAATCGGACTAAAAAGAATAAAATAATTGCTCCTAGCTGCATACAGATTTCTGACACCATATCAGTAGTCCTGAAAATTTTGTGCTTGTGGATCTTTAATGGCTATGACACTGTTGTTAAGTTTTGTAACGGAAAAGTGCGGCGCATGCAGTACATAATTGATGCATGAGTAGTTTACATTATAACTACTATTTATTGCATGTGTCCCACGTTTTTCGTGTTAGGATATGGAAATGTTTTGAAAGTGATACTGTAGCAGGATGGAGCAATACTGTGATTGCATGGCATACTTCGATCATTTTCTAATACAATCGATATCAGTAAAAGACGTCGAAAGATTGATAAGTATCTGTTCGCAAACTCCCCCATACCATCTGGCCCCGTCTCGTCTACCAGCCTTGGACATGTTATCTACCTCTCTGCTAATGCCATGCAGCACCACAACCCATTCTTTGATGGGGTACTGGTTGACCTTCGTGCTTTATTGTCCCTGTGGTGTCACATATCGATACCACCCTACCGCTGGTTTTAAGCTCGCAACAAAATTGCAAGTGTAGGTCAGATGCCGATAGTGGTCGTGGGAGATCTGGCGAAACCAATGGAGCATGCATGCTGAGCCAGCCTCCTGTGACTGTACACTATGAGAGCCCTGTTTAGCCGCAATATAGGAGAGCAAGCGGCAGCAACAAAGCCATTCGCACTTGGAGCCTTCTTGCTACTTGATTCTAAGCAGATGCCACCTGGTAGTGAGACCAATACCATTGTTTGTGCTTTGTTTTACGGAGCCTCATTCTTGTTGTCATTGACAGCGGGACTCTATTTCTTCTTACATTATTTATAATGAGTATTCGTGCACTTGGACAAATAGAAGTTAACTAAATCTTCTATTTATTTTATCAACCTGTTAGCTGATCATTTCTGCTCGTGCCCAGTTTAATATGTCGACAGTTGTTACGTCACTCTGTTGCTCACCTGTCCTTAGCATTGTGTATGAAGTCGTACACGGTAGTTCCTTTTAATAAACGTCGTAAAATCTTATTTCGGTTTAGAGTTCTTAGGTAATGTTCTAGTGAATGTTTATACTCCATAAAATTTCACCTACATAAATTAGTTGCAACGAGAAACACACTGACTTCCGCTGACGCAGGGTATCACGTGAAATACCTGTTTAGCAGCAACTCCATTTGCACATACCAAAAACGAAATTGTAAACGTCTTTCGAAACACACAACAAAATTCGACTAGTTACTCTTCGTAAATATCGCATTAGTGGCACATGCTACATGTTTGAGTATCTTTTAGTCGACAGCTGGCAGCCCTGTAAACACAGGATACGTTTCGGTAACTTTAGGATTCCGTAAAGAGTAACGTATAGTGGTGTAAGTATAGACAGAGAAAACTATGTTGTATCAGTAATCTACTAATCAGTAAGTAATTTCTCTCACGTTTTATCATTTGCAATTCACGGTGTTTATAAATGAATATCAAGGTTTTAACGCTTTGGGTACAGTTATATTAAACTTACAGTTATAAATCATATGTCAAATGAAAGAGCAACTCAAATAGTTTGACCAAGAACCTTATAAACGTTCAATGTAAGCACCAGTTGTCACACGGCACACATCACGTCTATATCTGAGGTCTTCCCAAACGTTGATAAGTGTGTCTTCAGTGATTGTAGCAACAGCTGCTTCAATCCGGTTTCTTAATTCAGGAAGATCTGCTGGTAGCGGAGGCACGTACACACGATCCTTGATGAAGCCTCAAAGGAAAAAATAGCATGGCGTTTGAACGTGGAGGCCATGCAAAGCAAGCCCTGTCATTGGGCCCCTTGGAGCCTATGCAGCGCTTGGGTACAGTGAAGTTCAACCAGTCGCGTTCTTCGCTATGCCAGTGGACATTTGTAAGGTTCTTGGAAAAACTGTTTGAGTTGCTCTTTCATTTGACATATCATTTATAACTGTAACTTTAATATAATAAATATTATAAAGCGTTAAAACCCCGATATTCATTTATAAACACCCTGTATATTAGTCATTGACTACGTATTGTTCAATACCAGGTGCAACTAATTTTGAAAACTTAGTACATTAATGTTTCATAAATTGGGAAGCAACGTGCATACATTTTACAACCTCTTTCGCCAAATAATTAAAAGAAATGCATTTGATATTCATTCCACAAGAAACTTATCAAACTACCAGTGAGGAACAGCTGACGAGCTAAGTTCCTACTGAGGAGCGGGAAAGGCAGAAAAAGTGTCAGCGTGTAGGTGTTCACTGAGTTCTTGCCATTTACTGAGGTGGAGCACAAGCGTTCAAAAGATATTTGCACCCCATTAACGTAACACTGTTTTGGACTAGAGACTCTTTCCTCCTGTTTTGAACCTGTTTGCGAGCAGTTTTGATTGTTAAAATTTTTTTAGAGAACAATATAAGCTAACTGGACAGAAAAATCAGTCACCCCTAGGAAATCATTACAAGCATCATTTAATACCGTGTAATTGCGCTCTGGCGTTGATATCCACTTTGACTGGATTATAAAGTAAATCCACAATGTTATGCAGTTACGTCACATCCAAGTTAAGATTCTTTCTGAGGATGTGATTGCGTCGGCCGCGGTGGCCGAGCGGTTCTAGGCGTTACAGTCCGGAACCGTGCGAATGCTACCGTCACAGGTTCGAATCCTGCCTCGGACATGGATGTTGGATGTGTGTGATGTCCTTAGGTTAGTTAGGTTTGAGTAGTTCTACGTTCTAGGGGACTGATGACCTAAGATGTTAAGTTTCATAGTGATCAGAGCCATTTGCACCATTTGATGTGATCGCGCAGTTTCACCGAATTTAGGGGATACTGATGTCGATGTTTTACCCCCTGCTCCTAGATGTCCCATATATTTTCTACAGAGTTCAAGTCGAGAGATTTTGTAGGGTACTTGGGATTTAATAGGTTCGAAGAATATTATGAAACCAGTCATATATTCTTCCAGCCCGATGAAATTTACTGTAGTCGCCATGAATAATAGGGCTTCCAACAGCATTCTCATCATGCAGGTGTTGACTGGAAGGCTACACCTGATAATTCGGAATGCTTACATAAACATTCTGGTTCATGATAAGTAAAGCACTCCCGAAACATAACACACCAACCTTTGGCTTGCACATGATCTTGCACACATTCTAGACGAAATGCTTCATTTGACCTTCGGTGCAGATAACGACGTGTGTCATTCGAATATAGACAAAAATGTGATTCGCGAGACCGTAGTAAGTTCTGGCGGTCAGCTACTGTCCACTTTAGATGATTTCTAGCCCGTTGAAGACGCGCAGCTTTACGGGCCTGAGTGAGTAATGGCCTCTTGCGAAATGACTATCTCCAGATGTTTATTGTATACGGTTGCTGTCACAATGTTCTTTCGCTACCAGGTTAGGATAGACCTTCATTCACAGCCTGCAGAAATTCCTGTCGGGTTTGGAAGCGATTTTGATTCACAAGCCGTGAAACGCATCTCCGCACCTTCTGAGTCACGATCTCTTTAGCCCTCAATTCTAACGTCGTGTTTCGTGGCCCCGTGTGTTCGCTACTGCTTTCAGACACAGGGAGGAGTCCGCCGCGATACACCAACAAATCAAGCAGCTTGACACGTTATGGCCTTGGGCAGGACCAAAAACGATTGAGCTTTTCGATTCCCGGCGGGGTCAGGGATTTTCTCTGCCTCGTGATGACTGGGTGTTGTGTGATGTCCTTAGGTTAGTTAGGTTTAAGTAGTTCTAAGTTCTAGGGGACTGATGACCATAGATCTTAAGTCCCATAGTGCTCAGAGCCATTTGAAAAAAATTTTTGATTGAGCTTTTCTGCCACTGTGACATGAACTTACATTTATCCACCTTTGCGTACAATATCTGTTTCAAACATAAATGCCTCACTCTTCACTACAACCTTATTCTCGCGTAGAAGCTATGCGACCATTGTTAAGCACTCAATCGCTGCACCATCTGTAAAGACTCATTGATTCATCTGTGCGTGCGCACTGGGGTGGCTAATTTTTTGTTGTATGAACTTATGAGGCACTGATCTGCTTGGTAGTTAGACGTATTACTGAAGTATAAGGTAAACGAAAGTAATCAGTAACGTGCGTGACTTTGTTAAATGCATAAAAGCTATTGCCCAACGAAAGATTACAAGTACTGCCATGTTGCTAATGTCCTAAAATTAGTTATTGTTTTTAATTACATTGCATTAATCTTGCTATTTAATATCCAGTGAGTCTTCAGGAGTATCAATAATCCAAACACAAGGTGTTTCAGAAAAAATGAGAACATCTGCAGGAACAACTTTTAAACAATAATGTCCATAGAAAAAAGCTAAGAGTTGGGAACCGTGTACTATCACAAACGCTGTGCAAGTCACTTTCAATACGACGTGTGTTGTGAAGAGTATAAAATAGACAACATATATTTTTTTTATTTCTCTACATCAGTCGAGTAACTTTACGTTTCTGTACGCAATACACCTTGCCTTAGCCGGAAGCCGTACTGCACTGGAGTTACTGATATCTATTACTCTCTTACTACAGAAGCTGCGGATTCCTTTCCTCTGCCTTGCTGCAAGAGGTATACAGAGTAATGTGGTGCTGGTATGTACGACGATTGCTTGCCCCACAAGAGACTCTTCCAGTCAGATACAGCAGGGTTTCACAATGGACGTGAATTCTGGAGAAGAGCTGGGGTTCAAATGCTATATCCGGTCATCTGGAATGACAGGGGGATCGCACCTGATCATCATCACAGATTTCGTCCAGATTTGTGGAATATGTAAGGTGTGGCTAGAAATGAAAGTGACAGAAGTGGAGCTCCAAATGGTAAAGCGTTTAGAAAAAAAAATAGCATTTTTTGCGCATGTCGGCCGAGGCATGAGCCATGCATGATAGTGTAGTTTCCAGACAGTGGTTGATGCAGTGGAAAGAATTCAGAACGGTAGTCAGAGGGTCGGGGGGGTTAGCTCCCTATCAGAAAACTTTTTTATTTCGAATTTTTACGTTGCTTACACTGCAAACATACCGAATTCATGGTTAGTATATTGCTTTTATTAATATCTTCATAAAAGGCTTGGTAAGGGAAGCTCAAGGAAAATTTTGCATTGAAAATAAATTTCCAAGAAAGGATTGTAGTTACAGCGTCCAAAATAACTCGGAAAATAACATTGCCAGAAGGGATTATCTAAGCTTTCAGGGCTAAGTATTCCATTAGTCTAAGTTATGATCATCAAGCAGCCAATAGCAGCTGCACGTGAACAATATGTTCCCGACGCAGGTAAAATCGACTCATCGAGAGAGAAAAAGAAATCGTATCCCAAGTGGACGGCATGAAAATAGACGCCACTGCACATCGTGAATATAAACCAAGTTTGTTTTCCTTTATACTTTAAAACAACCATATAATTGTAAAACTGCAGCGTTTAAGACGTGTACAAGATAGCAAGACAATTACTGGGTCCCCTGTTTTTTCGATGAATATCACCTCAGGACGTGTAAATAACCAAATGTAAAATCATGAAAGTATCTTATTTTATACACCAAGTTGTCGTGTACGTCTTACAATCCTTTCATGGGAATTTATTTGCAATTCCAAATTTTCCTTTGCCTTTCCTTTTCATGCCTTTTATGAAGATATTAATAAATATAATGTATTGAGTAAAATTTCTATTGATTTACAGCATAAGTAATTTAAAAATTGCAGATAAAAATGTTCGCACATAGAGGCTTGACCCCACAACCCTCAGGTTACCGTTCTGTACTCATTCTGCAGCACCAGTCGATGCTTGGTAACTTAGCTATCACACAAATGGAAAACGCCTCGCCCGACCCGTGTCGTAAATACTATTCATTTAAAACCATTGGATGTCTGGATCGCCTACTTCTGCCGCTCTCAAATCAGGCCAGACCCTGCTTTTACGATAAATGTTGACGAAATCGATGATGACGAGTAGTTGCAGCCCCATTGTGAGGTTTCCCATCGTTTTCCTGACGCAGTTGAAGTGAATACTGGGATGAAAATTAGAACCTAGTCACATACTCCAGTATTATTACAATTCTTGCTCAATTCACAACAAAACAAACTTCAGGCAACACACTTATGTTAGACGAAAGCAGAAGCATAAACAGGCGGACGAGGGGATAAGCGAAGCTGTCAGACTGCCACGAGGCTACTAGGGTTGGTGCTACACTAAGCTTTCCCAAATCCATTTCTCCAATGGGCCAGTCACGCCAGTAATTTCAGTGGCATATTACGAAACGTACAATAAAGTAATTAATAGACAAATATTGATGACAGATCCCACAGTGTATTATTTATTGTTGGAATTCCTCTATCCCCAAAAACCAGCTGAAACATGACTTTTATGTATAAAAGTCTTGTATGCCACAACACGCAATGAATATCTTCACATTGAAACCTTGAGTATACTATAACGCAACGCAAATATGTTAAGTGAATATAATTTCGAGATGGCTGCAGTTTTATTCCGGTTCCATTGAAATACAGACACCTCAACGTGTCTCAATCTCAAGGAGGCTGCCCATCTACTAGAACTGATTCAAATGCTATGGGCAACATGCGCGCAACACAAACCGCGATAATTCTCAAATCATTGTCAGCAGGCAACGTCTGATTTAGCTGATGAATATGACTCAACCAGTCACTCCTGCTTCATTATCTATACTCAGCATACAGCCTTACTAAATTATAGGTTTAAAAATGCCACAAAATAAGAATTAGTATGACATATGAACATGTAAGATCCTCAGAATGCCCTAGGTTAGATGCAGTGCAAAAATATTACCTATTTTGTGTGGATTAGAAGTTATACAACTGAACTGTGTTAACGAATTTGATTCTATGAATATTTAAGAAGTGGAAAGTAAATGATAAACTGAATGCATTACAACATTTTGTAGTAATGATATTGTTTACATAACTTCAACGTGATAGAATACGGGTTATGTAGTAATATGAGAGGTACTTACAGTAAGTAATTCAATGCAAAAGAACACTGACCGCGCCAATTAAGACTGAGTTTCTAATTAATTAATAATTTTACTCTCTTAATCGGACCTCAGTCTATATCCTGCACGTTTTTAAAACCATATGAATGAGAATTTTGTACACTAAATAATATAAATAATATTCCGCTGTTGGTGAGTTCTTTTCGTATTGCCATTAAACAACCGAGATCAAGTAATTCACACTACATCAAAATGTGATAGTAACTTCTGCAACAACCTTAATGCATATATTATTAACAGGGTTAATCTCAATAAGAACTCTTCAGTCAAATGTAAACTGCCTTCACATCATTATTTATTAAACTATGTCAAGGCACGATCTATTGACATTTTGTTTCAGTTACGACTACATCAATCAGCATCAATTTCCTTGCAAGTAAACAACAATAATGACAACGAATAATAGGAGATAATTCTATTATAATTTACACTGAAGCCGCGAGAAAGCTGATCGTGGACAGCAATTTTAAGACTGCCGTACGTTGGGCTTTGGAGAGTATCAGAATCACGATTCCTACGAAGCATGTTCAAGATTTCATAATTTGCGTGATACTACATTACTAAATGTATAATTAATGTCTGTTGGGAGTATAAATTAATCAAGAAATAATAAACGAAGAAAAGATTTATGCTTAATGGCAATTACACGAAAACGTCCTGGATGGGAGAGAATAAAGAAACTCGAAGATTCCCACATCAAATACTCTTTGCATTCGTCTTTTAACTTGTCTGTAGAACTTTAATAACGAATCGTGTATCGCATGAATGGTCAGTCGTAAAGAAATCCATTTCAGGATCCAAGGAAACTGGTTTCCTATATCAGAAATACCAAACAATTATCGATTCCTAGTGGAATCATCATTTGAATGAAAATGTTTGTGTGCTGTGCAATGTAAAATTTTAATTCGTGCTCTTCCGCTTCACGCGCGTTAATCCTGGTGCTCTTACATTACCTTTATCTGCTTGAGGCCACAGTTGCGCTAATCGGTTTACGTCGTAAGCTGAACAACGGACACACGAAGTAAAAAGAGAGCGGGGAATTCAGTTTATTAGGTTTATCAAACTATTAGGAAAACTAAATGGTACAATTAGTTAATTCATGCAACTGGAAATCGCGTCATTAACGGGCAGGTTAGTACTTCTGCATATATTGATTTTCTGCTTCCAGCTCTATGGTAACGCTACTAATCCCGAAATTTCCCAGCATATTAAAACTAGAAAATTCCTGGCAGATTAAAACTGTGAGCCGAACCGAGACTCGAAATCGAGACCTTTGCCTTTCTCGGGCAAGTGCTCTACGGGCTGAGCTACCCACGCACGACCCGTCCTCTTAGCATTACTTCGGGCAGTACCCAGTCTCCTAATTTCTAAACTTCACAGAAGCTCTCCTGCAAACCTTGCAGGTATGGGACGAGTTTCCGCGGAAGTAAAGTTGTAAGGACGGGTCTGATTGATGCTTGGGTAGCTCTGTCGTAGAGCACTTGCCCGCGAAAGGCAAAGGTCTCGAGTTCGAGTCTCGGTCCGGCATACAATTTTAATCTGTCAGCCGGGCTAGGTAGCCACGCGGTCTAGGGCGTTTTGTCACTGTTCGCGCGGTTCCCCCCTTAGGAGGTTCAAGTCCTCCCTCAGGCATGGGTTTGTGTGTTGTCCTCAGCATAAGTTAGTTTAAGTTAGATTAAGTACTGTGGAAGCTTAGGGACCTATGACCTCAGCAGTTTGGTACCATAAGACCTTACCACAAATTTAAAAAAAAAATTAATCTGCTAGGAAGTTTTATATCAGCGCACATTCCGCTCCAGAGGGAAAATTTCATTCGATATTAAAATTTTATACTGGACGGAAACTATATTGCGTCATGTGACCTAACTGTGGCGTCTTTTGTTGCATTTCAAATTATAAGCATCGTATGTCATGGTAGATGAATGATCATTGATTAATTAACTTTTCAGACGTGTATCAAAGTTTGCAGTTAATTTACAAACACTTTAAACAAAACAAAATTGTGAAAATCGCATTCACGATCACACTCGTCATTCGAAATCTTATACTAACGTACTGAATACATGTCACGTAGAATGATACAACTAGTTACGACTGATTATCTATAAATATTTCAAACAAATACATTCATTTCGGTCCATTTTAGCGTAGCATAACTTCTGTCAGAAGTCTCAATTAGAAGCTCGTGCAGCCACAGCCATCATGACACTCTACCAGAATTATTGTTGCTTATACGTGATTACTATTACTTGCTCTCGCAAAACTACAGACATCTTACGTGATTTTAATTTTTGCAGTCTGCAATGATATTTATAAAAACATAAAGATAGAAATACATAATCCTTTACTAAACAATCCATGTGAAACAAAAGGATAAAATATAGTGTATGTTAAGAAAGTATAGTTCTAGCTCTGAATAAATGAAATTTCCATAATAAGTCAATAAAGTAAACAATATTTTCATCGCAGAAGAGAAAGTAAATTACACTCATTACGGGCATTTTCCGGACTCTACATTTTAATTTCTTTATTTATTAAACATCTTGCTTTACAAATTTTATGTATTTCTTAATTAAAAATTTATAGCAAAATAAGTTATTAACATTTTAAGAAAACAAAATGCTAAAACATTTTCCTAAATTTAGTGAATACGATGTTCGAACGGGCTGAAAATTTCCAAATGTTAAAAACTTTTATAATAGTTAATGAATATCGTTTAGGTCCGCAGCTCGTGGTCTAGTGGCTACCACCGTTGCTGCCTCTGGATCACGAGGTATCGGTTTCGATTCCCGACCGGGTTGGGAATTTTCTCTGGGGACTGGGTATTTGTGTTGTCCTCATCATTTCATCGTCATAATCATCATTTGCGTTACGGGCTGTCGACAGGAAGCGCACCTAGCTACCCCTTAAACTAACCCTGCCAAATACGACCCTAACCATGCCGACCTTGCGAAAGGCACAAGAAAAAGAAGAGAATATCGAATAACATTTATATTATGCAATAAATGTCACGAACACGATTCTGAACCACGACAAAGAAATAACGATTCCAAACCGTACTTTTGTTCTTAGCGGATCATGTCTTACAAACGTTAGCATCCAAGGAAGCCTCGCAGCTCGACTCAATGCTTCAAATTATGGCGTTGCTGCCGCTCGCCTAAATTCTCAAAGTTCCCTATAGTATCTTGCAGAACAGATTAAATATCTTGGAGAAAATTTCATTCCGACATGGGTTCTGCAGAGTGTCGATTGATCTTCGACAGGCTCCACTGGTAGGAGTAGGTAATTCGTTAGCTCGAGCTGCTTTGTTACTGCGTGCTCTGTTGCGAACTTCAGACGGATTACTTTAGACTGCTGAGTAACAAAATAATGAATGTGCTGATTAAACCTATATATTATAATACTAAGCTCCTCCATCATCATGTGAGACAAGAAGTGAAAGTCAGTAACTCCCAGGCCTTTTTAATCTTGTGATGCAGGAAGCAGCTACAGGTCGCAAGGATCACGTTAAAACATTGGTTAAAACATGTCAAAGTTCTGTCATATTTTAGTGTTGAGTTACTATTTGGCAGTGGTGTTTGATATGTCTTTTGAAGGTTTCTTTTTCAGCCTCCTTATTATGGTTGGCTATGTATTCCCTCTATGGGCAGATTGACACACTGTTTATCTGACTGGCTGTTAGCGCAGTTACTTATTTTTAATTAGGCAGTGGAAAGCAAATTATCCGAAGGTTGTAGACTCTATGCGCACAACAATCAGTCCGCTAAACTTTTTGGCATGCACCAAATATGAAATTTCCACACAATTTGCTCATTAACATTTAGGCATAACCACGTCTAACTACATAGTGAGTAGAGTAAATGACAAAGGTTGTCGTACTTTTAATTGGAGAACCAGTAACTTTTGTATAATACAATGTCGTGAAACCGAAAACAAAATGTTTCTTCCTCTACTTTCGACAATAGAGAAGGCACTGTTTTATGAAAAGCAGTGGACAGTCGAACTACTGCAGTTTCAGATTACGCGCCAAGAGCGTCTTTGACTGTTAATTATAATAAACTACTACACTAATGACGCGCAAATCGACCAAGAAGTGTTTAAATGAACTAATAAGTCTTTCTGGGATATTATAACCTCCCCCCCCCCCCTGACCACCACTCTTGGAGCAATCCTCCTTAATAATTAAATATTGCTGCTGTTCACAACATCTTTGCTTCCATTTTTTCCCTTATCATCTCATATGCAAAAACTGTTCTTCCCGTCTGGGAAAGGGGATGAGGGATGAAGATTTAGTCGTTACATCATTCGAGTAAATAAGTAGTTCAAAATGTTCAATACGTGTATACAAAATAGTTCTGTGCATCATGCAAACTAACGCTGAAATATTTTAGTCTTGACAATGCCATATTTTACAAAGATATCAGTTCAGTGTTTCGTTGCACTTTATGTTTGTGAAACTGGTTAGCATGCAATTGATATGTAACTTTTAAAAATTGTTCAGGTAGTTCTCCGTAACACTGATCGTTTGCTTACAGTTTTGTTTGTACCAACACTTATTTTTAGTCAAATTAGATTTTGTTGACCCTGCGTTAGTTATTCGTTTAGAATTACGATTTAATCCTATCCTGAAGAAAACGTGGGCAAAGCCGCAGGAACACCCTTTCAACACTGATCAATGGATTCTACACAATTAAAGGGTAAATTACATTTTGACAATTGTTTCAGATTTTCTTGGATAAAGTTTTCAGTATTTAAATAGCTTTTTTGTTTGGACGTATACAGTAACCAAGTTCTTTTTCCATAAACTGAATTTGTGGATGACTTGATTTTCACAGTTTAATCTCAATAAATGTTTGAACATCGTGTTTATACCATTTCACAAGATATTGTTTAGTGCTGGTGTGACATCGAGGCGCTGTCTGCATATGGTGTCGTCGATGGAGCTTCCTTATAGATAGCTAGGGATCATAGAAGACCCTAAGCGAAAGACAGGAAAGCACCTCACCGAACGATGTTCAGCGAAACCGATGGCTAGATAAAGTGACACATTCGTGCATCAACATAAAAAAAACCTGTCTGTAAGAAAACCCATGCTAAAACTTACTACTGGTAGAAGCAGGAAGAAAGACCCCCTTCATCTTCTCTTAAGCTAACTACAACTGGAATTGGGTGGGATCTGGTACAAGCAATCAGTAGTACTTGAATTTTTTTTCAGCCTGTCTGTGGAACACCATCCAGATACTTATAAGTGATATCAATATGCGTCTTAATAGAGCATTTACAGCATTTCACAGCACAAGTTTTGCAAGTAACGTTTCAGTTCCAACAACACTGGCTAGTAACCAGCGATTGTCAACTGTCAGTTAAGTACAGTACAGTATCTATCATACAGTAAGTGCGTAGTCAGAGAATTCTACCATACAGTTTGTTTATATTTTTGATGAAAATGTCTTGTGTGAACAACACTCTCTAAGAAATCGATTGTGTATCTACGAATAGCAGAAAAAGAGCCTTTTGTGTGCATATTTTTATTTTTGTTTGAGCTATTGTCTCTGTTTGTTGTTCATAGCTGGCTTATGCGAACCTGTGTATTTAGGCGTCGAGGGTTGGGGTTAATGAAGAAGCCTACCATTATTTAATTCTGTCATCCTCGAATGTTATTTCACATTCCGATTCACACCAATTATCCCACAGTCTTTTGTACGAGGCGTTTTTTTTACAGTAAGTACCGTTTTGAAATTTTAAAAAAAGACATGCTAAGATATCTCAACAATTTTATTTTTACATGAAAGTCTGTACCTTAATCTACGCACTGTGGTCGAGCGGTTCTAGGCGCTTTTGTCCAGAACCGCGCTGCTGCTACGGTCGCAGGTTCGAATCCTGTCTCGGGCATGGCTGTGTGTGATGTCCTTAGGTTAAGTTAGGTTTAAGCAGTTGTAGGTCTAGGGGAGTGATGACCTCAGATGTTAAGTCCCATAGTGCTCAGAGCCATTTGAACCATTTTGTTTGATTCTTCTTTGTTTAAATTGTGTACTGAGCGTTTAAGATGCCTCCGATAATCGTGAGTCCCGCCGACTGTGAAGTACGGGCTGTTATAAGATTTCGTAGTGCTAAAGGCCTGAAAGAGATCGATAGTCATCGCGAGATCTGTGCAGTTTACGGAGAAAACACTATGAGTGATGGAATGGTAAGAAAGTGGGTGAGAGCATTTAAAGATGGCCGCAAAAATGTGAATGATGAACAACAGAGTGGGCGTCGTTCGGTCGTTAATAAAAGTTTGGTGCAGGAAGTGGACAATAAGGTGAGAGAAAACACGCTTTGCGATTTCCTCCTTGCGGGGTGGCTTTCCTAATGTTTCTCGTAGTGTTTTGTATGACATTGTGACCGAGCACTTGAACTACCGAAAATTGTGCGCACGTTGGGTACCGACAATGTTGACGGATATGCACAAAACCAAACGTTTAGACAGTGCATTGACTTTCCTTGAGCGGTACCACATCGACAGTGATGATTTCGTAAGCTATATTGTTACGTGCGATGAAACATGGGTGGCCTACGTCACACCAGAATCAAAGAAACTGTCCATGGAAGTTGAGAAAGGGCATCGTTTTGCTGCAAGACAATGCCCGTCCGCATGTGGCGAGTCAGAGCAAAGATCTCATCACATCTTTTTGATGGGAAACTCTAGATCATCCTCTGTACAGCCCCGATCTTGCGTCCAGTGACTACCATCTGTTCCTGCACTTGAAGAAACACCTGGGCGGTCAGCGTCTTCAAGACGATGACGAAGTCAAAACAGTGGTGATGCAGTGATTAACAAGTCAGGCGGCAGACTTCTGTGAGGGACGTATTCAAAAATCGGCACAACGTTATGACAAGTGCCTCAATATAGACGGAAATTATGTAGAAAAGTAGATTAAAGTACAGGCTTTCATGTAAAAATAAAATTATTGAGATATCTTAGCACTTCTGTTTTAATTTCAAAACGGTACTTACTTAAAAAACACACCTCGTACCTTTAAGGAACTTAGAGTAACGCGTTCCCTTTGTTACAATACTCATAAGTTGTTAAGTTCGAATCTATTTTTGTTTCCAGTAACATTTTGATTTGTTTCTAAGTGGGAAGCACGTGAGAGCACTTACACATATGAAACGTTTTATTGAAGTAGAGACGCCAGTGTGGCAGTTTCTTTATCAGTTGGTCTTGTATCTGCTTTGGGAGTAGTTGTACTGTCCACTGTCGGACTTACTTGACACCTCAGGACCTCTAGTTGTAATTATCGTCTCAGGAGGCACCCGCACAACCAGGAGCTAAACTACTAGAGTGTAATCCTCTACACGCAAGCGATCGTGAACAGGCTCTGACTAGCTAATCAGATGACGTCGAGTGTAATTCCTTAGTATTTTAGCCACATGTGAGGAAAACTTCACAAAACACATGAAAAAACAGCTTCTCAGAAGAAAACCAACACAGTTCGTAAACTGATAACTAATTCATTTAGCATGGGTCAATTGATTAGAAACGCACTGGAAAACCCTGACGTAACATATGAAGCAACTCACACAGTCACATCAGTGTGGTTTAAACTGATAATACATTCAATGGCAATTCATAATAACGAAGGTGATCTCCGACTACTCTAAAATCCATTAACACCGAAGTTCAGATAAAAAATAAACTCGGCGCTCTTTGATCATTACATGAATATGGAGTAGCCGAACTTCCCCTCATTTCTTTTTTGGTGTTTTATATTCATTTTCAGCAATGGCCGTCGATAATTTTTGTCTTTGACAACAGTAGCATCCTTGACCGGCCGTCGGTTACCTTCCGCCAGCGTCGTAGAACTCAGTCCTCTGGTCGTGGCTGACAGCGTTTCCCACAAATAACCCATCACTCAGCAACATGTTTCATGACGTTAACATAAATTTGCCCTCTTGGTCCATGTCTGTACACTCGGCTGTCCGTTGTACCGATCCCTTCAGTACAATGTTACGCGAAATATAAAACCATCTCGGCAGTAGGCGGACCCTTACAAAGTTTGTATGCCTGCTTTCTCCAAAGACGATGAAGCGAGTGAAGCAAGACAAGACAAAAGAAATGACAAGATAAAAGAAATTGAGATGATTATGGGACAAGAAGTTTGATTGTGATGGGGTAATAGAATACGATAAGAGGGAAAGGGAGGAGATAAAATAGCAGGAGAACACGAATGTAGGGAAAAAATACAACGGGAAGACGCATGATAGCATTTTGCACAGCATTAATTTTATCACTGCTAACTTCATTTAAGAACCATGAAAGAAGGGTGTATACGTGGAAGTGTAACTGCAAAACATTTCCAGGGTCGGATGTGGTCTTGTTATGAACTAAGGACTAAAATTGCAGGGAGGTAAGAAATTAAAGAGATAGGACTTGCGTGAGTTCAAAGAACTAGAGATTGCTCAGAGTTTCCAAGTGAGCTTTAGGCAATTACTGACTGAAACAGGATAAGCTAACAATATAGAATAAGACTGAATAGCTTCGAGAATTGGTGTAATGTACGCAGAAGTGGAACAGTTAAGTAAACGAGACAAGCAGCTGTATTAAAATTCGGAGCTAAAATGGCAAGACCGACCTAAGCAAAGCAGGAAAGTATGAAAGGTGGACCGAAGATAATATTTCGGAAAGAGCAGAAGATGTATGTAGATGAAGAGCCGATGGGAGATATGACGCAACAACATAAATTTTACAGAACGTTGAATGACCTGAGTCAAAACAAGGCATCTGGGGTAGAGGATATGCCCTCAGAACTATTGGGATCCTTGGGAAAGTATACCATGTCAAAACTATTACACCAAGTACACCAGAAGGCGAGCGAAATGGGACCAGACTTTAAAAAATTCAATAATTCAAATTACAAAGAAGGCAGATGATGCTGATGGCGGGTATGAATATTACAAACCAAAATTAATGTGGGTACAATAATTATGCAGAGATGAAGAGTCTTGTAGACTAGACTGGAGAGATGCATAAAACCTGTCTTCGGACTGGAGACCACAACGACAACGTTTGAGTGTCTGAAGGGTAGTAGTTTAACGTTCCCCTGACAGCGAGCCCCTGACAGCGAGATTGTTAGAGACTGAGCTCAATCTGGAACTGGGGAAACGTGGCGGAGGACATGGACTGTATTCATCTCAAAGAAGCTGTGCAGGCAGTTGTCTTAATGCTGTTAGGTAGGGCGTGGAAGACCTAAGTCCAGATGGCCCGACAGAGATTTAAACTGAACAGTCCCTACCTTTTATCTTCAAAGTTGAACAAAATTTTAAATTCATAAAACTGTATTAACATACTTTACATTAATTAAATAGCAGCAACCAAAACAAATTACAAACTGGACGCAACACGCTCCCAGGCCACGTTAAAAATCCAACTTTACATAAAAGATACAGGACGTCAGCTAATGACGCCACTGAAATAACTCAGCAGTTAAGTTACTAGTAAGAAAGGGAACTCTAGGAGAAGCCGACCAATAAGAAAACAATTTGCGAATGTTTACTGCGTTAAGCTGAAGGAGCAATCATTGCACACTGAAGTAATTAAATAAGAGTGTGCTTCAATAAGCTCGGCACCACTTAAGATAGGTCAATAAAATCAAAACCAAACAACAGCTTTAAAAGAACTTTACGAGAATGTATAATAATGAAACCCATGACTTCAAGTGCAGCCAGCACATCGGCTGATAAAAATAACATACAAAATTCATATAAAATTAATAGAAGCCACTGTTGTTTGAACAGGGCGAAATCTACTAAAACAAGTAAAGGACGAGCAATGAATTTTAAAGAAGATGCTCTCCCTTGTCATGCAGAAGGGTAGTTCATCTTTGTTCCCCCACACAGAATAACGTTCCATGAGCCATAACGCCTTCCCAATGCAACATCAACTAAAGGCGCTTAGTATCCACCGTATTTCCACGTTAACGAGCCACACAATGTGCCCGCCCAGTGCGGTTACAACGGTCGACTTAATCCGCTGAAACTTGAAGCTTCATGCCTAGCGCCGTATCTGCATGCAAACCCACACACGGCAGCCTAGTAAGACTTCGCTACATTGCAGGGTCTCCACCGCTGTGGACCACAGCTATTAAAACACACTTCCGCACCACTCCACCTAGTGCGAGGCACAGCAGGCCACACGGAGTGTAAATAAACCGCGACATTCACCTGCCCCCCCTCCCCCCCCCCCGGCCTGTATTTCTCTCCTCAAGGCCTCGACCATCCACGCCCGCCACCTCGCGCCGCAAGCAATACATCGCGAACGGAATGCAACACTCTCCGATATCGACTACGCACCGTCTCAGAACCACTCTCCTCCAAGATGTGAATCAAATGTTGTAACTACGGCTTCACTTTCGTCCGGTACCGCAAGACAACATTGTGGAAACATACTACATTAGGTGCAGTTGTTAGGAGAATAACACTCTCGTCGTATGTACTTGGAATCGTTACATGCTCTACTATCACCACTTATTTGGCGCTTGAAGGAATCAAAATAGGTCTCTTTCTTCTAGAGCGGCGGGAACCGTTTAGATGCTATTCAAACGCGCTGGTGGTTCATGAACTCATTCCTGCCACATTTACCGGTGAAGGAACGCTCACTATCGTTCCCAGCTTTAATTTCTCTGACCAAATTATTGCGCGTTTCCAACGAATTACCGAAAACTATACGACGTACAGCATATGTTATCATACTGCAACACCGTATACATTATATGAACAAGAACATATAATAGCAAGAGCTTAACTGATGTTAGGTTTATGTTTTAAGAGCCTCGTACAAAGAGGGAGCTGTGTAATCTTATTTTATCCCGAGTGACACAGCCGATAGCACATCACTCCCGATAACAGTAACAGCGCTGATAACAATTTTATAAGCACATCTGTTCGGTGATATAGGCTATCCTACTTTTGATACGTGAAAATGATGACTAAAGTCCAACGTCCCGTCGACAACAAAGTCATTAGCGACTGAGCACAGGCTCGGATTTTTTCAAGGATGGCGAAAAAAGTCGGCGGAACCCAATCAAAGGTATTCACTTAGAGCGATTTAGGGAAATCACGGAAATCACGGAAAACCTGAATCTGGATGGTTGGACGCGGATTTGAACCATCATCCTCCCAAATGCGAGTCCAGCACGTTAACCGCTGTCCCACTTCGCTCGCTTTGATTCATGAAACAAACTTTAATATTACGTAACACTCAGGATGGATATTCCATATAGCTCGGAACGAATTCTGTACATAAAAAACCGAAAAAATGGAAACATCTGGGTTAATGTCTTCAGTATCACATGGGACCACCTTTAGGCGGTCGTAAAGATGCGTTTCGTCGGACTAGGTACCTAAACCTTTTGAATCGCTTGCGCAAGAATTTTGTAACGCGTGGTATGCTGTGTTGCGCTTAAATCCATGGTATGCAAACCTAATACAAACAAAGCTGACGCACTACGAATGAATTACCCGAATGGGACAGAAATGGGTAGAGGTGAATCTCATAAACACACAAACAAACGATTGCAAACTCGGAAAAACTGGCTGATTTATCCAAGGGAAAGTGCTCCTCAAAATGAGTGGATCCAAAGCGCGTCAATCCACCTCTGGCCCTTACGCTTGGCATTGATTGGCAGAGTTGTTGGATGTAGCCCTGAGAGATATCGTGCCAAATTCTATGCAATTGACACGTTAGATCGTCAAAATCCAGAGATGTTTGGAGGGCCCTGCCCACAATGCTCCGAACGTTCTCAACCGAGAAGAGATTCGGTGACCTTTATGACCAGGGGAGGGTTTGGCAAGCACCAAGACAAGCAGTAGCAACTGTCGCAGTCTGCAGGTGGGTTACTATCTTGCTGAAATCCAAGCCCAGGTTGGCTTTCCATGTATGGCATCAAAACGCGGCCTTAGAATATCGTCGACGTACTTCCGTTTTGTAAGGGTGCCGTGGATGACAATATTAAACAATAATTCCCGGTAGTCGGGGCGTACGAAGGGCAACAGTGAGGTTAGTATCCCACAGCTAGCCGAGGCGACTCCAGGCACGTTTTCATCGGTTATTGAAGCAGGACTCCTCACTGAAAACACTTCAATTCCAGTCGTGAGGTTCTAGGCCGAAGACGTGCCTGGAGGCGCCCTCGACACCTGTGATCTCTGGTATACCAATCTAACTGTCGCCCGTCATACGGCTCAATAACCAGCAGTGATGGTCTGGGGTACCATTTCTTTTCATAGCAGTATCCCTCTGGTTGTCATCCGTGGCCCCTAGCAGCAAAGAAGTACGTCGACGATATCCTACGCCCAGGTTTGTTGCCCCTCATGGCAGGCCATCCATGGATTACTTGGCAGCAAGATCACCGGACTTCTTCACAGTTGAGAACGTTTAGGGCATTATCGACAGGCCCTTTCAACAAGCTCTGCATTTTGACAATCTAAAGCTCCAATTGGACAGAATTTGACACGATGTTCCTCAAGAGGACATCCAAAAACTGCTTAAAACTATGCCAAGCCGAGTAACTATTTGCATAAGAGCAGAGGTGAGCTAACGCGTTATTGATTTGTTCAATTTTGAAACTCTTTCTCTTGAATAACTCATCAAATTTTTCTGAAATAGTAATCGTTTGTTTGTCTGTACATGTACATCAGATCTACCGATTTCCATCCCACTGGAATTACTCCTTCGTGGTGTATCATTTTTTTTGTTTTGTTTAAAAACTTGTAGGGTGGGGGGGGAGGGGGGAGTGTATCTGTACCGTACATTGTGATTTAAGGATTACAATAAACGCTTAATTTTTCGAGTCGAGTAACTGACCGGCCCAGGGATGTTCGCAAGATTTCTTAAAAAACTGCGATGAGATGTTGGTGTAGTAACTGTGTCAGTTGTCCTAGAAGACATATGAAATAACTTTAAACAATGAGGTTGCTACAACGGCAGTGATCGTCTGCAGAATAAAAAGATGAACAGAAGGCCATGTAAAAGTACTCCGTGTTATCAGACTTACCTTCATGTTTAACAGCAGGAAGTAGTAGTTTGGTAATTAGGTTCGTTGTGTCCGTTGTACCCGAAAGTAAATCCTCTGTATTGTCAGTAGATACATCTCTATCGTCCTATTTTAATTACTTTCCAAGTTACCTTTCGAATTAGGTGAAAATATGAATGTCTGAACGATACAGTCCTCTTATAAACTCTGTTGGCCCATGTTGCCAGTTTTGGCGACAGTCACTTCGACGCCACACGTGTCGGGGCAGATCAGACACAATAAATCTGGCATTCGATTGCTGCTGTTCATTTTATGCAGCTTTCTCGGAGTGCTGCTTGAGTTCCGACGCTGCGTACGTCGTATTATTTCTACAGATCCTTGTCATATCCATTCCCAGTAATCGGCGACCTTGGTCCTCAGGTTTGGATTTCATCCCTTGCTACATTTTCTCTTGATTGGAGTCGTCTGTTTGGATGCTGTTATTCCCGCCCCACGTAATGCACATCCATAATTAACAAACGCACTCCTATTAGCAGCACTAGAAGAATCTTCTTTCCTTGGAAGCGACGAACATCAGTCCTCTTGGTTGCCCGACAGTGCGTCTTGACAACTGGACTCTGTGAAGGTTAGATTACATTTGGTAACCCCAGCACACAATTTTTTTTTTTTGCTAAAAGAAACGTTTTAGCGCTCAGAATGCTGTTCCAGGACATCGCTGTGTTCATTATTCGGCATAGTTGCAGCTCACCAATTATTAAGTCTGTGTCTGATGTAACCTTCTACGCTACACTTTATGTGCAGATCTGTTTCACGTTTTTTCCATAAATATCATCGATTGATAACGAATACGACTAGATATCAAGATCTTGATGTTGTCACTAGCAATTGGAGTGAGCACGGATATACGAATCGTGACGTCGGTGTCTTCTGAATGGATTCAACGTTATTAGTTCCGATGTCATGAGGTACAAATTCCGCCATAGCAGCTCCTTAGGATTTTACTGATAAAGAAACCTATTCACAGCTCCTCATATAGCTTAGCATATTGGCAACACTTACCGTATGTTTATTTATGTTTGAAGATTGTTAGGAAAAGACGGTCGTAGTTCAAAAGCAAGAGGAAATAAGATATACATTATCTTTTGCGCAAACTTCTCATGGCGCGTGGGGAAGTATGTGAGCATAAAGACAATTGACCACGTATCGAGTGACTTGAGGAACGTAGGAAGTATGTAATGCAAATCAACATGGAAATAGGATGTTTTCCGCTACAATACTACTTCTAATTTACGGAACATTTTCTTATAGCCTCACCGTGAATTTGACACGTTGAGTTACAGACAGGCATAGCGAAAAGACTGTTACGCACTGAGCTTTCGGCCAAAACCTTTTTCAGTAATATGTTAAAAACTCGCCTTCGTAGGCGAAGTCAGTAACATATGCGTGCGCGATGAGACTCATCTCGGAGATAGCGTTTTCGAAATCTGGTGGAGCAAGCCTTTGGCTGGGAAGGGCAAGATGGGTTATAGCGTGAAGTTATCACCAGACTTCGTGCCCTTAAATTCAAAATCTCTCTGCACTGTCTCATGGAGTGAGGACTTGGACTGTGTTAACGGTGATTACGACTGTGATGTATGTAATGTTATCCCAGAAACATAGCGCTGTTACTCAAAATTGATACGGACTGTTGCTCTTGTAAACGGGAAAAAAAAAAGAAAAAACATAAAAAAGAACTAACAAGCTATCTACAGTTGATGGGTTACCATGCACAGTTGACAGTCATACCATGCGTAACTGTGTATAGCATGTGATTTCTCTTTTTTACTGATTACTTGGTGATATGTCTCTATCAACCATACTAGCCGTATAATTTTGAGAAACGATACAGACAGTGGAGCTATTTTTTCATATTCTTACATCCATTCAGTTGTATGAAATAGACAATGATCACACGTTCTAAAATAGCTAGGTGCACGGAATAAAGTACCCATTTAAACTAATTGACCGATGGAAACGATGTCATTCCTTAAAAATAAATATCGTTAGCCACTACTACATGGGGTCTTCAAAACGTAAGTTACACGTGTCGTCCCACACTGAGACCTTTGCCCAACAAAAGTGGTACATTGTTGTAAGAGAGTACAGTATTTTCTTGGTTTCTAGCAGACACAGCTTTACTGCAGTACGGTTAAAAGGTTTATTACAGACTGGGAGTGAAATGGCGAAGCAACTGAAACGTACACCATAGCTGAAGTACGCGAAGGGTGCGATTCTCGTGGGCAAACGTGTAAATTGCTCACAGGTTCACCGTCAACATGCGGTGGTATTCAGAACAAATGCGAGGTCGCCTCCAGCGGTAGCGAAGTGGTGCAAGAATTTGACGATAGCCTCGCGGGTGTGGGTGATGCTGTTCTGGAAGGAAAACCATCGACGTCGACCACAGGCGGCAGTGTCCAGGCAAGCGAGGAACTGACTCGCAGCAATCGCGGTGAGAACTTTCTCACAGTAGTTCTCGAATGGCTCTCTGACAAAGGAGTGGATTCCTATCGTCGAGGAATTCAACGATTCGTAGAGCGTTCCGTTCGTTGTGTGCAGAGACTTAGTGACTATGTTGATAAATATCGTCACGTACACGTGTCACTTCGAAGTGAAGTGCATCACGCAGCCAAAGCTACTTCGCCAGCCATACTAACGAGTAACTTATTTTTTGAAGTGCCCTCGTACTTAAAATAGATTTAACGTCTTCGAAGCAATTGAAAGCGGAACTGATTCTGTAAGGAATTGACGCAGTCCACGTCATAACGAACTGTCGGGAGTATAAGCTGTTAAAAATTAACAACAGCAGACTAATATCTATTTTGTCTCAATGTGCCTGTGATAAATACGCGTGTTCGTACGTGTTCACTTCTGAAAAAAGGATGTTTCATCTCCTGCTTCAGACTCTTAGGGATCGATTTTTTTTCCTTAATTTCTAAGGCAACCTTTGTTTTTCGTCAGGTTTCAGACTATCTCCTACGCAAATTTCATCGAAATAGGTTCCGCAGTTTAGTTGTGAATACGTAACAGATTTACATTCGTATACAATAATATTGAAATGAAAGTATGGGCTAAATACGTTGAGTATTGTATAAGCATTCTGTTTATTATTTTGAATCTTATTGCATGGAACATAGGAATCAATAAACGTATTTTCACAAATATGGTGCAGTTCAAACGTCGAAGAGTAAGTACCTTTTTCAGTGACTTAATGTTTCCCTGTGCCACGTTATATTTTTCAGAGGGGAACAAAACTTTAAATTACAATATCCGCTTTTCCGTTATCCCATTTTGATGAAATAAAGCGAATATCTTGCCAAAAGCCACGCTCAAGGTACTTGTGGAAACCCCATGACAATTCTCAGGTACTTTTGGAGATAAGAGTATTCAAAGAGACAAGCAGACAGGCATGACGGTTTTTCAGACAAAAGTTTAATTTACTATATTTTTTTCGTGAGTCGGTTCTGACAAAATAGAACCTGTATGTTGCTTCAAGGTACTCTGAAGTTTCGTGCAAAAATCCTTAAAAATTCGTCTAGTAGGTTTGGAGATTAGCGTGTTCAAACCGACAGAGAGACACGACGGTTTAACAGTTTTGTTGTTAGTACAGATATTACAGAAGTGTCATGTGTTTTCCGTTCGTAATGGATAAAATATTCTATTAACAACGAACAGAACAGTCAATAATGCAAAAAATATGCATAACTTCATTTTTTCGAGGTGATAAGAGTATGACTAACCTTCCAATGGACAGTCGATGCATGAATCCCCCAATTGTACTAAACGTCCATAAATGTATCAATTTAGCCAATGAGCCTGAAGGAGATGGTATATGAGGCATACATTACGAATGGCCGTGATTTTCCATCAGAATTTTGTGAAAATTAACACCACCCGTCCTTGGGCTACCTTAGTGAGTCATCGTGTAGGATTCTTTCTACCTGTTTCGCCAAGAAGCTCTCGAAGTTTACGTCCATCGCAGAAGCAGTATCGGCGCCGTCGGATTTTCTGTAAAGTAAAATTCTACTTCCTGTTATACTAAATAACGGAACGGAAAGCTATTATTCGGAAACCCTCCTACTAGCTTCGTGGTCTAACGCGCAGCTTCCCGAGCGGGAAGGCGTGCCGGTCGCAAGCAGAAATCCAGTAATCCGCCCAGCGGATTAGTGTCGAGGTCCGGTGTGCCGGCCAGCCTGTGGATGGTTTTTTTAAGGCGGTTTTCCATGTACCTTGGCGAATGCGGGCTGGTTCCCCTTATTCCGCCTCAGTTACACTGTGTCGGCGATATCTGCGGAAACACTGTTTCCATGTACGCGTACGCGCAAACATTTGGGGTTACACTCGTTTGATATGAGACGTTCCCGGGCGGCGGAGGGGGGGGGGGTCTACTGGGGGCAGAACCACATAATAACCCTGGGTTCGGTGTGCGACCGCGGTGGGGTGGGTGGACTGCTGTGGCCTGTTGTAATGTTGTGACCACTGAGGGCTACGGCGGGACGAAGCCTTTTTGTCGTTTCTAGGTCCCCAGGTAGTACATACATACATATTTTTCGGAATAACGTTCAAAAGGGATAGCATTATGATGCGTTTATTTACTAAATATTATAAACTTACAATATTCACACAGTTAATGACGATTAACTGAAAATTGACGATTTCCTAAGAGCATTGTCATACGACAGAACTACATTGGAAGGCATCCTATCGGCGACTGAAGACCATGGTGCACAGCCTGTACCTCGTACTTACACTCGTGGTATTTCGTAGCCGTTCGTAGATTTCCGTTAGCTTGAACGTTATTCATTTACTTATTAAGCTGATCAATTTATAGCATTGGAATATTGCTTAAGAAAGTACTGATGACCTGTAGGCTTCTCCTAATACTAGTATTAGAAAAGCGACTTTTATTAGCAAATATTTATTGTGCAAAATTACTTGCTTCGCGCCCGAGTAACTTTGTTTTCCCCATGTATCTCGCTGCTGACGTAACGGGCGTTCTCGTGTCCTAGCCACAGCACTTCTCACCAAGGTCCACTGGAAACGCCATATGGTTCACTGGCTCCTTCAGCCAGCGTTGGACTAATATCTTACTCCCTAATGTGTTCATTTTGCAGTACCGCTTTACTCATTCAGATCTACATGATAAAGAGTCCGCTCAGGAGACGGTGGCCGATGGCAGTGGCCAATTTTCGTAGAAAGCGCTGAGAAAGTTCATTTGTTTGTTTGGAACGGGAGGCCGAAAATGTTTGCCACTCTTTGGCCGGTCGGTGATGCGAGAATCGAGGCACACGCCATGCAGTATTTCTGAAACGATTTTACAGGAACTATTCGATGAAAAAAATTCGTTTTTGCATTACTCATAGCTTTAAATGTGCGGTTCATTATTATCTGCCCATAATTTCGTTAATGGTCACAGTTACTGTGGTATTTACATGGAAGTAAGACACTGCGCGAAATTCGAAAAATTTTGCAATGAAAATCAGGGGTCGCTATGATTTTGCGTTTGGTACATACGTCATAATTCGTTACTGCGTATGAAGTTCAGCTAACGTATCGAATTTTTCTTTATAATTGGCTAAAGGTCTCTATCTGTTATCATCTCGAGAAAACTGATATGATTTTATATTCTCATTTCCAATCGCAGCACTCCAGCTATAAGGCCAAAGTGAAATATTCAGCCGGCCGGAGTAGCCGAGCGGTTCTAGGCGCTACAGTCTGGAACCGCGCGACCGCTACGGTCGCAGGTTCGAATCCTGCCTCGGGCATGGATGTGTGTGATATCCTTAGGTTAGTTAGGTTTAAGTAATTCTAAGTTCTAGGAGAGTGATGACCTCAGAAGTAAAGTCCCATAGTGCTCAGAGCCATTTGAACCATTTTTTTAAATATTCACAACATTCTTCATATTTCATAAATTGCTAGAGATATCGAAACGAGATTTTGGCAAATGATAGTACACAAAGAGGAGAACATTTTTCCGTTTGGTTATTATGTAAAACCTTATTATTTGCCGTTTTATTCAACTAACTACAGACGTTTTCGATGAAAGAACATAATTTTTTGATGAAAGAATGTAATTTTTAGGGGCCATTGATAGCTGGTGAAACGAGAAATGCTACAGGTTTTGGAGCAACATAAGTGAAGACTTACACGTTTATTTTGTAGTGAGTTTTCATAAGCTGCTGACCTTACTTTTCCTTATTTCCTCACTTAATAAACCCCTGTTTCAGAATTGTCTCTGAATTCCGTCTGCACAGCAAGTTGATGAGGTGGCACTGTATAAACCCTGCTGTGTTTTGGCAAAAGAAGCTAATTTTAACACGTCAACGAGAGAAATGTGTAAGTTTTAGTCAGAAATCACCACTCATGATGCTGCTCTGAAAGTCCCGATTGATTAACAAGCCATGCGAAAATAAATTGCTGCATTTTAAATGGAATCCTTTTTACTTACTAACAAAAGCAGAGGTGTTTTTGAATTGTCACAACGCAATTGTGGGCGTGGAGGGGCTCCACTTAATATTTAAAAAATGTGAGCGTTGCCTTCAGTTTAGAGTGGCACTTCCCCTCTAGTGCTCAGCATTTCTCCTACAGCGTCTGCCCGTAACCCCCACCACTACCGCTCTCCCCACTTGTGCCCTCCTGACTACGTATCTACCGGCCACAATATTCTGCACGGACTCTGTCTGAAGACGCGATGCAAAATTGTACAAGTAGAAAATAAGGAAATTAAATGTTGCTTCAATAGGAGGAGTACCTTACACGCAACGTGGCACAATCGCAAGACCGGTCTGCATCTTTTTCCGTTCAGTATCCTTCGGTCAAGTTTTCCTAATTTCTTACTTCAGCGGTAATATATTCTGGGTGCTGACGTATTTCTGCCTTACGTTGAGTGTGTGTGTGATGGGGCGACACAGTATTGGGCAACTGTGCCTGTGACGACGTGATGATGGATGCGCAGCTGATTGCTGTCAGTGGGTGGGGCGGCCCCTGTGCGCCTGCAGCCAGCTCTACACGAGAGTAGGCAGGCCGGCCGCTTGTCGCGACGACTCGCCGGCAGCGCCTGTCCGCCGCCGCATCTGCAAGTCAAAGCGCCTGCCCGGAGGCTGCCTGTGACAGCGGCCGGCGCGCGCTCCCTGTGTTTTGTCGCCACGCCTGTCTGCAAGTGCCGAGGCGGAACGGCATAAGCCATCCCTTACAACGGGTTATCCACAATCGTCTTCCGACCGCCTCGATGTTGGTACGGGGTTTAATTCTTAGCTTCACAGGTATTTCTTTTGTCACACACTGTCACTGGTGCGATCTTACATACCTCTCTATGTTTAAATACCCTTAAAAATCGCATTCAGTTCTGTCAGTGAAATATTTGAGCTTTGAGCTTTTTACGCAAAGGTTATATAAATATCACACAAAAAATTTATTCAAATAAATTTTAAAATTTATTTTTACGAAAAAACGCATTTAACCCAAAAAGTGCACAAAATGAACGTAATATTACATGAGAATGTTAATGCTACGAAAACTCAAATACCTTGCACTCTAAATTTTACTTTTTGCTATATTTTTATATGTTTATTATAAATACAATAATAAAAACTCCCATAAAACATTAAAATATTGAAAATTACTTTAATAATTTTCAGTTTTTTAATTTTATTTACAGAGGTTTTCTTTGCTCTCCTGGAAGTTTTTACAGAGAAATCAAGCTAGTTTTGCTTTTTACATCAATGACGAATATAAAACGTCATTCTATTCGTGTTTGGCTCACTGGTGGAGGATGTTTTGCGTTTTTACAATCGTTCTTCAACGAATTCTACTCTTTGTTCTGCTACACCGCAAAATACAGTTAATGTATACACGAAGGTTACGGGTTATATGTTAGTTGTTGAGTCGCTTTTTACTTGTGATGTAAACAACTTGTTTGCAAGCTTCTTCAAAAAATTAAAGTGGTTCACCTGAGTGTTGTCCTAGTAGGAACACCGAAGGACAAGTACATTCACGCAACTCACGTCCGGGGTTCACCTGAGTGTTGTACTTGCAGGAATTGCTAAGGACAAGTGCATTCACGCAACTAACGTCCAGCACGCGGAAAAATAATGCCTTTGGATATCTTTGGAAGAGCAATGGATCACCAATTCAGTATTGGAGGGCAGCGTGGAGGGTAAAAATCGTAGAGGGAGACTAAGAGATGAATACACTAAACAGATTCAGAAGGATGTAGGTTGTAGTAGGTACTGGGAGATGAAGAAGCTTGCACAGGATAGAGTAGCATGGAGAGCTGCATCAAACCACTCTCAGGACTGAGTACAACAACAACAACAACATCTTTGGAAGAGGCTTCGTCGACCAGCGCTATTTGTTTCAACTAAATATATTTCTAACAGAACCTTTAGTTAAGGATTCAGCCTGACAGTACTGTCTTCATCACTCTGATCATTGTTTTCATTCAAGTATTTCACAGGTGACAAAACAAATTTGTCTTCACTTTCGCACTGTTCGTATTCTCTATTATGTTCACTTTCAATCTCGTTGCCATTATGTAATCCAACATCACTTCCTTAACTGTCCTCAAACCATTTCAAAACAGTATCCTCAAAGTCAGGGACCGTAACATGAACAGCAGGTGAAGACTTGAACATTGAATCCATAACGCAAAGTCCCTAGTGTTGTTTCAGAGACTACTAACACGAAAGAAGCAGTAATAGTATAGGTTCACGTCACATCAAAGTGGCTGCTGACAAAGGAAATCACTGCAGGTGTGGGAAGGAACAAGTACATAACGCTGTAATCTTCTACCCCACCCCTCTGCATTAGCAATGGAGTAACAATAAAAGCTAGCGATCTGTGATACCGTACCTGGGACGTTTTAATTGGTGCTAAATAACATTTTAGTCGATATAGTTAGCATATAACCCAGGGAAAAACAGTTGCCGCTTATAAAAAAATTAAAGGGACCTTGCAAGAGGAGGGGAGCCCATGTGTCAGTATTTAGCACTCTGATGGGAAGCCAGTATTAAGAAAAGAAGGGAAGACTGGAAGCTAGGAGAAATATACACTTTCCAGCACAGTTAAAGGATTCATAACTGCATAATGGTCTCCCGTTGCTACACAGAAGATTCAATGGTTCAAATGGCTCTGACAACTATGGGACTTAACATCTGAGGTCATCAGTCCCCTAGAACTTAGAACTACTTAAACCTACCTAACCTAAGGACATCACACACACCCACGCCCGAGGCAGGATTCGAACCTGTGAACTTAGCGGTCGTGCGGCTGCAGACTTAAGCACCTAGAACCGCTCGGCCACATCGGCCGGCTACAGAAGATTGAAATTTGGGTCAAAGGTGTCTACATCCTTCTTCAGTCATCATGCAAAATCATGATTCACTGCGACGTCACCTTCGGACTCGGGGACCCTTCAGCAAGGTGTCGACACTTGTTATAAAAGGCCAGAGCTCAGATGTCCATGTGACGTGTAAAACGGGGTAATAATGAAACATCCTGGCAGATAACACTGTGTGCAGGACTGAGGCTCGAACTCGGGACCATTGTCTTTCGCAGCCAGGGAACTGAATAATGAATTATGAAGAAAAACTGAAGAAGCAACAGAAAGATGGATGAAAGAGAAATGCGAGGAAATAAGAGGAATGGGAAGACAGTTCAGGCATAAAAGATATGTAGATTGAACAGGGAGATTGTTCTTGAAACTAAAATAGGAAAACTAACATGCAAATAGCAAGATCGGACAGTATAGTAGCTGAAGAGCCATAGGAGGTCATGAACAAATGGCAAGAATATACAGAATGTATGTAAGATAGATCAGGTACCGAATAAAATCAAGGGTGAAGAGGAGGAATATGTACCAGAAGATGGAGAGTGGTACAGCATCACGAACTGATGAACGAAGTGATCTAGTTGTTGAAACTACAAGTCTGTTGGTACTACTTACTTACTGCTGGCTGCTATTTCGACTGCACATGAGGTTGGATTCCTCCTACACTTGGTTAGGGGGCCTGAAGATAGCCTATTGAATGTTGGGAAATAAATTACATTCGAAATATAGACGGGTGAAGGTGTTTTCAGTTTTATTCTTAACTTTACATTTTGCATTGAACAGCCCAAGTCCCACAATCATCTTGTACAAAGATAGACTTACAGAGACAGGAAGATACATGGGGTGTCAGCAACCATTATCGACCAGGAATGAGCTGAGACAAATGTACCGCTAACTCTTAAGTCGCCGTTAAGGGACTCTAGACCCAAAGGCCCCCAGTGACTTTGGGCTACTCAGTAGTTTCGAGGTTACTGACGGTTGCTGTATCAGTTGGCGTATTCCACATTTAAGCCTTAGAATAATAAAAACAGAATTGTCGTTCACACTCCGTTTAATGTTCCATGAGAGGCGCTATTGTCGTATGTTCGTTACTATTTTTCATTAAATTGTTGTATTTTACATTGGTGGTCGCCTGTCAACTGAGGGGTACCCACCAAAAACCTTAGATGCGACTTACATGTTCCAAACCGTGTTTCAAAAATGGCTCTGAGCACTATGGGACTTAACATCTATGGTCATCATTCCCCTAGAACTTAGAACTACTTAAACCTAACTAACCGAAGGACAGCACACAACACCCAGCCATCACGAGGCAGAGAAAATCCCTGACCCCGCCTGGAATCGAACCCGGGAACTCAGGCGTGTGAAGCGAGAACGCTACCGCACGACCTCGAGATGCGGGCAAACCGTGTTTACAACGATAGAGGTTGACCTCACAGAACAATTGCGAAATCGGAAAAGGAGAGAAGTAATTTCAACATATTATTCGAAAAACCAGGTTCGCCTCCAGCAGTTGACGCAAATAGAACTTTTCCTGTCCTCTGCGAACATTCCAAATCCTTTAGTGAGGAAAATTATCTTCCTGAAAGAATCTCTTCACCTCCGCGATGTTAATAGTCACGTACGATTGAATACGATATCCTAGATCGTAATTGTAACCAAACCATTACAAACAAGTGTCCCTGCAAATATTACAACATTTTTTGAATCCATACGAGAAGGCACTTGGTCAATAGTGCAACTAGAGATATTGCAATGGCTTCATCAATAATAACCATGCGGCCACAGAGTTGGGCAGGCAAAAGTGTGATGTACCTGTAAAATATCTTGGTCTGTCAGACCATTTCTGCCGTATAATAATGGTAAAATCAGGTACGGAAAAAATCCCTGAACGGCAAACTTGCAAAACATATTTATCAGAAATCAAAATTCAAGATTTTACAAAAGATCTGGTAAAACAAAGCTGAGATGAAATGTATAGAGAGACCAATGTAAAAATCAAATTCTCAACGTTACGTAAGTTGAACTTCGAAAAGATATTTTCAACAGTACCCACATCCATATCAATGCCCCACAAAAACAAATGGATAACAGCAGATATAAAGGAGTCCATCCACCTTAATTTCTAGAAAAAGAGTGATAATGAGCCAGAGTTCTTGAGTGCCCATCACAGATTAAAAAGAATCATAGGAAGGTACCGATGCTGCAAAAAAGTCATTTAATGACAAAATAATATACAATGCAGAGAATAAAACCAAATGTCAGGAATGTCATTAAAAAGGAAATAGCTAGGGACAAAAAAGGCAGAGAGAATAAAACCAAAAGTCAGAAATGTGATTAAAAAAGGAAATAGCTAGGGACAAAAAAGGCAGAATAACATGCTGATATTGGGGGTGGATGAAGTAATAAATGACCGACACCAACTAGACAACTACGTAAATGAGTATTTTTCACGTATTGCAGGGACGTTACTGCAAAAATTCCCCAAAACAAACATAACGCCTGTAAATAATTAGACACTAACATAAATAAAATGATGTTGCTACCAAGCACAGAGCATTTAGTCTGCAAAAACGCACAAAAACTAAAAAAATTAAATGTCAGAAGGCATAAATGAAGTACCAATGTGCATACTGGAACAATGCATAAAGATTATGCAAGCATCCATAACAAACATAACCAATGAACCTTTTGCATCAGGGTAATGCCCAGAATATTTAAAACAGGCAAGCGTAGAACTTCTGCTAAGGAACGGTAATGCAGAAGACATAGAATATTAGCGGCCCATTTCTCTGCTGTTACCATTCCCAAGAATAATAGAATTAATTATGAAACACAGATTAATGAATTACTTGAGTAAGTAGAATCTTTTAAGTGACTCACAGTTTGGTTTGCGAAGTGGTAGAAGTACGGAATCAGCTATAGTAGAATTAACAAAAGTAGTACTTGATGCTGTTAATGAAGATGAGTGTGTCACAGGCATCTGTTTAGATCTCCCTATGGTTTTTTATACTGTTGGCTATAAACTTCTATTACATAAGCTAGAAACATCTGGATCTACATACCAATAATAAATCTGGAAAACCGTCGCATCTGTCTGTCTGTCTGCCTTTGAACACGATAATCTCCAAAACAATTTTCATGGATTTTCGAAGGTAACTTGAACATAGTTTGGAGCACCGTATACGCTTCAGTTAATCAAAATCGGATCACAGAAGATATCCATATATATTATAAAAATGTATGTAAAAAAATCGTTGTGGGGGTGACAACCACTTACCTATGGAATTTGGGGAGGGGTGAAAAGCAATTGTAGGGCACGACACGTGAATATCAAGTTTGTATTCATCAAGTGTTTGGGAACCAGAGCAGTTGGTGACTCGCGACGAAGTTTACACATGATGTTCCTAACATCGAACTACTTGTCGCAAACACCCATCACAAAATAATGAAAAGAAGAATGTTTAGCACTTATTATATTTTCGCCAATCGTTTCCGCGTCAAACGTGGCGTTTTAATTTATTACTACTTTTCTACTAACTATATTAGCGAAACATTTTGCGGACAGTGCTCACATATAACTATCACTGATTGTAAATGCAAAGTCAGGTATTGTGCGATATTTAGTTCGGGATATATGACACTGAGATGAGTGGAAAATTGCCGCATCATACACGACGTTCAAATTTATTATCACTGATCCGCTTAATGGATTTGGATGACATTTGCTAAGGACATTGCCTAAACAACTGACAAAGAATATAGGCCACTTTAGAAAGTGTGTGGTACAAGGTACTTATTGATAAAAAGAATATTACACGAATTAGTGAAAAATATTTGCTCTAAGAAAGCTATTTACTCTTTCGCTTTGGAACAACATTTCCAGCAAACGTGACGTCGATATCGACGGTCGTAGGAGCTACCAACTGCGCACTTGCGTTAGCGTTCGATATTGGACTCTCACAAGACATCATGCACTAATATTGGAGAGTTATAAAAACGCATCATTCTTGGAATGATTTATTATAACTAATGTTGTAATTAAACTTAGCATAACTATTTATCTATGGTTAATGCCTTGATATAAAAGTGCTCTCTCAGGACTGAGCTATGATCGTCAATAATTTACAAATTAAACATGAAACAAGCTTGTATTATAATTTGCAGTATGCTTTTTCAGCAACGGAGCTTTGAAAATCTATCAGAAACTCATCATTATGATTGAATGTCAGTTAATTACGCCACAACGAATAAGCCTTCAAGAGATAACATGATAACCAAGGCAGGAGACAAACATTGCATTACTAAGTGCTAGCGTAATGGATAATATCATGGTTGCTGCAACTGGAAGATGCCGGTTCGCTTCCCACCACATGCAGATCCCTTTTTCTTTTTTATGTTTGCGTTGTGGACACATTCTGGGACTTTCTTATAAATCTAATACAAGTGTGTTCTCCAATATTCGATGTTACTTACACTTTTGTCTGATTAGAGAACGAAGGATGAAATAAATATTTATCGATTTCCGACTGTGTGGTTAGGGAGGAACCTAAGAGGACAGCTTAAAATTCTGCAGGCGGAACGAGGAGCAATAATATTTTCTTTCTTGTCATAAACACTTCTCTGTTTATTTACCAATATGTGGCGATTTCTGAGGAGAAAGGGGGGGGGGGTAGGGGAGAGTCTAATAGTACAGCTTTAAATGCTGCGACTAATACGAGGTGCAATAGGTATTCTTTCATCTCAGAAATTGGCTGTTTATTTCCGAATATGTGGCGATTTCCGAGTGTGCGGTCAAGAGGTATCTAAGAGTACAGCTTAAATTGCTGCGAGAAATCGAGGAGATATGACATTCATATCCTCCCTTTCCAAAAGGATCATGTGTTCGTAAATATTGTACGTGACGTCAAAATAATATCAAGTTTTCAAGACGTGTTGTGAAATGAATGTTGTCCGAATCATATTTGTTAAACCGCTTTTATTGGTTCGTATGTACTGTTTGATAAGATTCAAAGTAATGAATACAATCCTTATACAATATGTTTAATCCATGCTTCCACAATACTTCAGTAGCACAATGTACAGAATCACCCCTCTGTACACACCCCTCTGTACACAGGGGTATAGTGGGGAGCAACACATTGCGAGCTACGCTTCCCAAGACGGACACACGTCAGGGAAACTGATGTTATTGCACATACCGTAATTTACTTACTCACCATAACTCATCATAAAAAAACTACTGATATGTAAACATAGCTGCGGGTGACAGCTAGTTATGAATAACAGGTGTAGCTAATGACTGTTTCTGATCATGCCTGGCAGATACAGTACAAAGAGTAGATATCACACCCACCTAAAGTAAGTCCAAAGTTTTAGTAAACACTTACCAGTGTAATATATATAATATAATATAAGAGATCCTCAGGGCAGCGGTTTAGGACCAATACTGTTCCTGATGTACATTGATGACTGTCCTACTGTTAGTCATGAAGAAAAGTGCTCATCTTTGCTGATATTATAATCACTGTGGAAAAAAGAGAACTCCTTGCAGAGAAAGCAAATGAGAACCACAAGGAAGTTTACAGCTGGTCGTTAAGGAATAAAGTTAGTTTGAACATAAAGAAAACAAATGGCATGAATTTCTGGTGAAGAGTAGGAGTAGGACAACATACTACTTCCCTTACATACGTCTCGCGTAATGAGTAGAAAATTCGAGAAATTCGAGCCAATACAGGGTCTTACCGTCAATCATTCTTCCCACACGCTAACCGCGAGTTGAACGAGTTTGGAGGGTTCAGTTAGCGGAAAAAAACTACCCTCCGTCACTTCATTAGGTGGCTTGTGGAGTATGATGTCGATGTAGATGTAACCACACGTTGCAGTATGTTCCGATCCATTTTGACTGAACTACATACGGTACCCGACTGAGTTCCATTACTGGGTTCCATAGAAAAACCTTCTGGACTACCAATCAGGGCGCTTTATGTGGTTTCATTGGTCTTTGGATTCCAAGTAAAATGTGTGTTTATTAAGCATTCTAGAGTCTAAAACATTTCCCAGACACTGACCACAGACGTGCTTAAACAAGGTAAAACTGTCATCGAGACAAAAGCTGGTTGAACGGCACAGTGCTTTACTAGGTGTGGTCCAGATAGCAGCGTTAAGTCCATGTCTTCCTCTTGTGGGATGTCAGGAAAAGGAAGATGAAAAGAATGCTGTCTCGCATCAAGCCGTGAATACGTGGTCCAGGTAGCAGTATTATCCGACAGTAGATGGATCGGACCTCAGTCAAGCTGTATGCTGGGAATTCCATAAGGATTCAAATGTTAGTGCCTTCGATCACCCTCCCAGAAAAGTATAGTAAGACTGGACAAATCAAACGGTAGGATAATAAAATAACAAGTCGAAATCAAGAGTTATAGCTTACTTCTTTCTGAAAAAGGTACTGGCAGAAGTAAAGCTGTGAGGACGGGACGTGAGTCGTGCTTGGGTAGCTCAGTTGGTAGAGCACTTGCCCGCGAAAGGCAAAGGTCCCGAGTTCGAGTCTCGGTCCGGCACACAGTTTTAATCTGCCAGGAAGTTTCGTATCAGCGTACACTCCGCTGCAGAGTGAAAATCTCATTCTGGGTTACTTCTTTCTGTCCTAGTTCCTAAAAGCAACGCACTGATTTGTAAGAAGCACTCTTTATTACTGATCTTCCCTCTGAACTGTGGTAACTCTCCAGAGTTAATGAATTATTTCTGACGGAATGCATCAATAATTGGGAGGAAATTGTGACGATTGTGGTGGCCATATTAGTCTAGAAACGGGCACAGTAATAGCGGTACACCTAATCATCTATAAACTTTAGCTGCACTTGCACAGTTTGTTATGTGACTTCGTGACTATTTGCAAAGCGATATCTACTCTGTGGCTACTTTATTGTACAGGGTGTTAACTTACACTGAATACAGAAGTACGTCGTAAAAGAGTAGCAATAATTTAGCAGTTGCTATATGATTTATGTTGCTAAATGATGAATAAAATCCACGGTCGAGCTGTTTAACTGTCCTTGCACCACTCATCCTAAAAGCTCTTCCTGAAGGCCTCACAGGTGTTGGCGACCGGTAGCCTGCGCTCTGTTGCGAAGGAAGTACTTAGCACGTGAAATAAGCACTCCTCAAATAGACGGCGTGCGAGGCCAGTCACGCTGTATATTAGGTCTTTGTTTGTTACAAGGGAACAGGCGTTTATTTTTCGACGCTTGTTTCAACTTGGGGGTTCCAAGAAGCCACCTAGACATAACCGGCGCATTTTTTCGAGTTTCCGCCCTTACTACATCGACGTCACAACACCATCACGGCTGACTTGCTCAGGTTGGTAGACACAGTTTCGGCGACTTAAATTCGGCATATTTCAGGGCAGTATTACAGGTCAGCGACAGTTATTCTTGCATGTCTGTATCATAGTTTGGAAATACCTAATACTGAAGTGCACTACTGTATTTTCAATAGCATGTTCACTCATCGGTGCACATACCGAAGCAAAGCTTCATTATAAGGGCATTACTTCCAGATGGAAGGACCTTCACTGTGAAGTCAACAGGCCAGGTAAGGTATCTGATAGATCAATAAAGCGTTCTTAACTGAAATTTACAGCAGTGGTGGAATGTATTGAGAATTACAGAAAAAGATTTGTAGAGCTTTGTAAAAAATTATGTAGCTGACCTGTGAATTTTGTTGATTTCTACTGCATACTATATCACAATAAATTAACTTCTACGTGTTGTTTACTGTGTTATATAGTACATACACTGATCAGCCAGAACATGATGATCACATGCTTAGTAGCCGGTATGTCCAACTCTGGCACGTGTAACAGTGGCGACGAGCCGTGGCGTGGCAGTAATCAGGCCTTGGTAAGTCGTTGGAAGGAGTGGGCACCAGATCGGCACATTACCTAATTCCATAAATTCCAGGGAGGGGGCGATGAGCTCTGACGCCACCTTCAATCACGTCTCAGATGTGTTCGATCGGGTTCAAATGTGGTGAGTTGGGGGCCCAGCACATCAATTGGAACTTCGTCGAATCACTGTATCACACTCCTGGCCTTGTGATATGGTGCATTATCTTGCTGAAAAATGCCATTGTCGTCGGGAAACATGATCGCCGTGAAGGGGTGTACCTGGTTAGTGCACGATACTCCTTGGCCTTCATGATGGCTTGCACGAGCTCCACTGGTCCCAAGAAAGCCCACGTGAATATTCCCAGAGCATACTGGAGCAGTCGCCAGCTGGTCTCCGTCCCGCAGTACAGGTGTCAAGGAACTGTTCCTCTGGAAGACGACGGATTCTCGTCCTGCCATCGGCACGATGCGCCAACGTCCAGTGCCGATGCTCATGTGCCAATTTCAGTCGTAGTTGCCTATGTCGAAGTATTAACATTGGCACATTTATGGGTCATCGGATGCGAGGGCCCATCGTTAGAAGTGTTCGGTGCACTGCGGGTTCAGACACACTTGTACTCTCCCCAGCATTAAAATCTGATGTTAGTTCCGCCACAGTTTGCAGCCTGTGCTATTTTACCAGTCTGCCCATCCTACAATTTCCGACATCTGTTATGAGGTGTGGCCGCCCAACCCATGACGTCTGGACGTGGTTCCACCTTTCTTCCGCTTCGCCACATGTTGAAGACCCTCAACACAGCACTCCTCGAACAACCGATAAATCTTGCAGTTTCTGAAATTCTCGTGCCGAGGCTCTGGGCCATCACCGCATAGAAAATGTTGTGCTATTATGAAATGGGCCTACAAGGTTCGAATAATTTGCACTGAAGATGGTCACACAGTGACCGAAATCTATAGGTAAAATAAAGGCTTTTAGTATTTACAACCGATGCTGCTATGTATCCAAAACATATTGACCATAATACGGTCATGGTGCACATGGTTCCCAGTGGAATTAGACATAAAAGAAACTCAGACAGATCGCGCGATTTCCACACTCTACACACGGACAGCACGCTCACTGATACTACATGCAACATGCGCGTGTCTGACTAGCAGTCATTCCTCGCCAGGTGACACTGCTATCTCCTGCACTGGTCCATATGGATAGTAAGTCTGTGGTCATAATGTTCTGGCTGATCGGTGTACAATGTGTTAAATGAAAGCTGGCTGATCAGCTGCCTAGCCCTGACACATTTGAAGTCAGTAGACGTCGGAAGAGTTTGGCTGGTAATCATTTGTTTTTAGCTGCAGCCAACGTCACCCAGCAGACAGTACTGCGTGATGCAGCTATTGTATTCTGATGTGCTACTGAGCTGTACTTCGCTCTGTTCCGTACTGTTTCCTTTCCTGGAGATACGTATACGTAAGTGTTGCTGTTATAATGTTTACCACAGACGTCAGTACATAAAAGAAATTCACATTCGATGAGAAACAATATTTTTAATCCTTTGCTAGTTTATTCACACACGTGTCAATGTAGCAAGCCCCCGGCCCTCCCTGCACGCAGGATGGCGTGAAGCAAGTGGGCTGAAAGAGCATAAATACCTTTTGAGGCTTTGGATCACTTTCGCATTTCGTGGAACGGCTGCGAGTGGTCCCTAGTGGTTTCAAAGTGTATAACAGAGCAAAAATTGCGGTCGCGCTACACTCCAAAGTACTCAGATCTAGTTCAATAGGGTTTCAATGAAACTAGGTCCTTAAAGAAGAGTTTAATCGCCTGTCGAACGTTGTCAAGAATGGCGCCCTGTTGCTCATCGCAATGTGGCTGTTTTCGACCGTCAAATGCGAGGGAATTAACGCCACAAAGGAAGGCTTACGTTACCTCCTGAGGTCTTTTCGTGTCGATTCCGAGCGGTGGTATGTCTGAAATGTTTTTCTCGTCCACCCATGAAGAAACAGCGTGATTTGAAAGCTTGGCGTCGCTGTTCTGATCTCCGTTACATAGGCGTCCAAAGCAGGGTTGAAATGTGGGTAAAAGGGAGTGTGTCGACTTTCCCATCGTGTGACTCGTCTACAGTGGTACTGAGCAGAATTGTGGTGAAATTTGGTGCCACTATGGTATTATTAACCGACCTTGCGCGAACTTCTGAGCTGTGGAATTTTTTCCACATGTGTCGACACCTTGCTGTTTCAAGCGTCACCGGGGCAGAGGGTGACGTCGCAGGGCACCACCACCGCTTCTGAACCATTACAGAAGAAGGTTCTGGGCTCTTTGAAGCCAAATTTCAAACTTCTGCGTTGCAGTGGGAGACATTTAAGGGGTGTAAAAACGTGGCCCTGTAATTGTGTTGTGAAATGTAGAAAAACTAAAAAAATATCATTCCAAAGTAATTATAGACATATTTCGAATGACACCTGAGTTCGAAGAACTACAGTCTACAACTTGCCACATTGTCTTTCCATACTTCCGGGCTGGGGCTTGAGTATTGACGTGGACGAATTGTGCAATCAGTAATATTAAGGCACTCTACGTGTAGCTCTGGTCGTAGTGTGGGATTTTCATATCTTGGAGATGCGGTTTCTTCAGACATTCTTGCTACAAGACTGCTTGAGGAATGCAATCTACAGAGCAGTCCCGAGCTCATTTCCAGATACCTGGAATCATTCGTTCGAAGAGTCCGCCGATGTTCTCGGCGTGGGTTGTCCGTGAAGATCCTTTGGGACCGTGTGGTCATGTTATAGTGATAAACAAAATCAGTGCACGGCGAAGCGCAGCATATCTTAGGTTCCAAGGCGCATCTGATATTTTTAAATGACTGTAAGACTGTTAATAATATCAAGTTTTTCTGTGCGTTCACATTTATTGTTCTAATAGCTTTCTTCCTGTGGCTTCACACGCTTATGCGTATATCACTTGTATTTCACACATACATAAACACTGTCTGACAACAAAAGTGAAGCACCAGTAGAGGAAGAACAAACAAAAGAAATTTCACGGGTTGAAAGGGTGTTGTATGTTATTGAGTGACTGCGTACCGAGTCAAATTTACTAACAACTTGGCTGTATGAGACCACCCGTCAGTATCACGTTGCATTCTCTCTAGCCTAGATGTATGCTCTGATGAGGTTGGGAAGAGCATCATAAAACCGTTGCATCCTCTCCTGAGGATACTGGCACTGGCACGGAGTTGACATACAAGTTGGTCATATCCATGACCTATCAATTTGTGGTCGCTGTTTGTGGGGGAGCAGTGTCCTGTTGGAAAATGCCACTACGATACTATCGCGTGCTAGTTAACATTTGGAATGGAGGATACCTGTGACGTACCTTTGTGACGTCCGAATTCTCTCAGTCACTACTAGACACGACCTGAAGTCATACCCGATCCCTCCCCATACCATGATGTGATGAGTAAGACCGCTGTGCGTCTCCAAAACTTTGGAAGAATTGGACCTCTCACCTGGTCACCGCCATACACGTGGACGATGGTTCTTCAGGGGGTCCAGGGTAGTGCTGTGATTCTTCACTGAACACAATGCGATGGCATTCACCAGCAGTCCATGCTTCCTGATCACGGCAGCATTTCAGTCACAGCTGTCTCAGTTGTAATAACCGCAGCGGACGCATGGGCCGACAGTTCCCTAGTTCAGCTGCTGCTGGTCTCCGATCAGTGGTATGGGATGACACAGAATGTTACAGGTCCCCCATCACTTGGTTTCGGGTGGCAGGCGTAGACGTGAAGGTGTAATGATATGTTTGGTGCTCAATACAGAGATCCTCCTTTGTGGTGGACAGACATACCAGTACGCTTGCCCTCACTTTCCCATATTTTCCAACATTGAGCGAGTACCTTTTGTATCCCGCCTGGAAAGCGGAGCATGGGTCTGCTCCTGTAATTTTGAGAGCAGGTCGAATGTAGGAAGTTAGGAGGAGCAGGTGAGGTAGAAATGCGTCGGTACTGCAAGTAAAGAAAAAGATGTTTACTCTAGGTAAGACAAGTAGTAAAATATGGTTAGATAACTTTGGTTATGATGAGCACGTAGGTGCGAAGCAGGATGTATGAAAGCTAACAGAAGTTACACAGGCAAAATCTGTAGTGGCTTGCCCACTATGAAAATGAAACAATGTTGGTCGGTCGTCTGCTCGTGATCAAGTGGGCTGCATCTGGAGCGGCCGGCTAGAGGGCGCTGTCGTCGATGTGGATCGTCCGCTCTCGTAGTGCCAATCTAAGGACTTGTACCTACGCCGTGGCATAGTAGCTATCGATACCATAGTACCTCATGTGAATGCCCCACCAATCTGGATATTGCACGTTTCGATCAACCGACGAAATGGAGACCCACAATAAGGCTCCTTCCAAGCTGTGTCGTTCGATCATTTCGTTGTCACACGCGAGTATGCTACATCTCCATGTCCTTCGGAACGCTAATGCACTCTGGTCACCGTTCTACCTGTCACAGAGAATTCCAGCTGTAATTACTTACAGACCCGCCGATAGCGTACACGTGTAGGAAATTACATTAACATCCGTCCACGTCTTCTTGGTCCTTGTTTTGTCAGGCATTGTATTTCACATATATTTAACATATTACACACATATTTGTATACATTTCTCGTCTGTATCTGTAGTGAATTGGGCCGTGCAGTTTCACCTGCATCGTTCGAAAACTTGTCAATCTGTTTGGGTAATAATTATGAAAAATGTAGTGGACGATGACTTATCTTCCTGGGTGCGAAAATAGGAGAGACTTGTTTTATATTTTTAATATGGTAAATATTTCATTTCATTTCTTCGTATTTGCTAACATTCTTTCTTTACATAACACTTTTAAAGTATTCTGAATCAACCAAATATAGGAAAAAGATACCCGCAAGTCGTTTCCGAAGATATTTAAATATCATCCCACCTCATTCCCATCCCAAACCTGTCGGGGTTGTAAGAGCATCTTACTCTCACGCTACGTTTTTGCAAATACTGAGTCATGTATAAACTTAATTTGATTGAAATTGTCCCAGATGTCCTAAATTAGTCTTTTTATGGCACCCTGCTTCACCACTACCCTCACCCACAGGGGTACTAAAAGTTTCTTATTGTCTGGTAGACTTTTTATTTTTTTTTAAACAAGCTATGTGCACGCTCCGATTTCTAGCAATTGCTTCAGGTGTAACGGAGATATGCCGATGTCTCACTGTCTTTGCACACTCAGCCCCACCCATGGAGATGAAACTTCATCGGGACTGTCACCAAATGACCCTAAATACTCCTGAAATCACGGATCTGACACTAACGTCGGTCGTTATTGAATTATTTCAATTGTCACTGCACATAACCCGCACCCCTAACCGTAGGGGCGATAAAGGCATATTATCCGTACAACATTGCTATACAAATTTAATAAATAATGAATCATCTATTATCAAAATTTGGTTGAAATTTATGCAGAAATTCCTGGGTTATATTTCCACGTGTCCTCCTTTTCACAACCACCCCCACAAAACATGGGTATTTCTTCCCCTAATAGTACCAGATAGTACGAGATATGTGTGACATGGGTACCAAGTTTGGGTGAAATTGATCCATAGGTTTAAGAGGAGATGTGTAACGAACATAAATGCAAATATTTTTATAAGTGTGTAGGTTGCTTGTCTTATTGACTGCACTTTGTGAACGAAGCTTTGCTAAAACTATCGCAACTCACGGATAAACACTGTTGAAATCTAGGGAACACATGAGACCCTAATTTATTTTCTAAGCGACTTAGTGCAGTGCCATATAATAACAACCGTCCCTTCCAACATCGCGTCAGCAATAATAACAGTTGGTTAATGTTGTACTTGAATGTACATAGTCATTTTAAATAGCCTACATCTCTTCCAGTGGTGTTACAATCCTATAGGACTACCAATTTCATTCAGTATGCAAACGATATTTCAAAACTTTCTTTTGACTTCATTTAATTTGCAAACATCCATCAGAAATGCGCAAGATACGTCGAAAATGAATTGGAAATTCACCATTCGATCCAGCCGGAAAAGTCTGTTATTGCTTCCTGCGTTTCTCGATTCCCTTGAAAGTTCTTGTAGGGAGCACTGTATTCGATTGAATTGCTAATAGGACTCCTTAATGGTCGGAAATACTATTGGAAGGAAAATGACTGCCTGAATGCACTAATCAGATATTACAATCTCTCTCGTCTTATCGGAATGTTTCGCAATATTTTGTAATTTTTATCTCTCAAATTTTAGTCTTGATTTACTATTGATATGACATTAAAAACCGAGTATGCCACGCATCGCAAAACATTAGCACGGTATGAAGAGTAGTGCATCGGTGCATATATAGTAATGGACGAAAGACTTAAAACAGGAAAACTATGGGGCTTCCTCAGATCTCTATATATAAAAGCCAATGTCCCCACTAACTAACTCATTGACTCGTCATCGCCCATCCCAATCTACTAAGGACAGAAACTTGAAATTTGCAGAGGATGTTGATTTTATACTGTAGGCGTCATTTAGGAAGGGATTTTTGGAAATTTAGCGCCTAAGGGACTAAAATATTGGGCGAAATTTTTTTTTAGAGCAAATCATTATTAAAGGACTATTAAAGAATTTTAAAGGTACATCTTTGAAAATGGCACTGACTTCTCAGTTAGAAATTTAAAAAAAATGTATGTTCCATTGTTTTAGGAAATTCAACCCACTACGAAAGTGAAATAGGGAATGAAATGTTCTATGACATTATTCACTTTGAAAGCCTTTTCAAACCTACGTCTATGAAGATTTGTATTTGACATCTCTATTAGAAATAAAAAAAAAACGTGTTTCACTGGTATTGGAAATTCAACCACCAAGGGGATGAAATAGGGGACGAAAATTGTTAAAAATAGTTCGTTGTATTAATAAAAGCTAAATCCATTGAAACTGGTATTTCATTTCTCGATTAGATACAAGAAATGTGTGTTAGGGGGTGAAAGTTTCCATGGAAATATCAAAAAGGCATGATTAACAAAAACCTTGGACTCCAGCTGCCAGAATCTCTTTTTGGTCATAGTTCCATTCGGAAATGAACACGCTTTACAAGCTTTAATTAATGTGAAAACTTGAAAAGTTGTTACATTTTGTGAGCTAAATCAAAGAAAGCTATTTAACAGTCACCACGACAAATTGACTTTGTCAGAATGGCATTGAAGAGGAAACAGCTCATTAACACACAAATTTTTTGAGAATGCCTGATATACATTTATAAAATTATTTCTGATCTAATTACTGCACAATCATGAGCGAATCAGTGGACGCTAAGTTAGTAATATATAAACTGAGAAGATCATCCAAAGTCTTCAGAATGGAGAAAAATGTAAATAACAGTTCAACAGACGAACAGAAATGTACCAAGATCTTACAAACAAAATGTCTTTGGGAAATAATACAAGGACTTCAAAGAATTAGAAAATCATCTAGTCCCAAGCTTGAAACTTACAGATGATACTGGAAAAGCTGCCAAAACAATTTGCAAACTCCTTCCAACCTATTTTCTAAACCTACTGGACTTTGCAAATCTAAATGACTAACTCATTTATTGTTTGACAAAGAGACATCAAATTTATAACTTATAATATGTAAAACTAGAGGAACTCAGCAAAAAAATTCGTTACATACAATTGAATTGTGTATAATAATTATCCCAGAAAAGTGTTCATGGTAATGGGGGATACAGTATGGGGTAACAGAACATAAAGTATCATGACTCGGATTCAGGCAATCAAATCATGGAGGCTTATCGTAAACACTTGAGGATGAAAAAAAATCTCCGCTCTGCGACATTGCCCGTCTGCTCTACATGAAGCATAAAATCGAAAACAATTATTTGCTGTCGGTCAGTAAGAAAGTGCCATATATGAAACATAAAAATTGACTCTTATCATCATATCATTATTAATTACACCTATGGTCCCAGAGGTGGAAGTTTATGAGCAGTAGTGGAATAATTCTTGTGACATACTTACGCTAGGAACTCTAATGGAGCCATAATCATTTATTGACTTATAATAAATTATATTTCATTTTTCTTGTAACCAGTTACGGATCTTAAGATGACATATTATATTTTTAAGATACTTCTGTAATGTTGTACAGATATAATTTTAAACGAGTTTATATTATGCAAAGTTTCTGTGCAAATGTCGAAAGTCCATAAATTCTAAAACGTATCATTTGCATAATATTTCTTGTGATATGACAAATATATTTTCGAAACGGAACGCGACGTACTCTCAGTGGGAGGCTTTTTCACAAATGTGTTGCACTGAGCTTTTCTCATTTCAGCTGAAGACAATACTACCCTCGTAGTTTTTATTTTATTTCCGAGAAAGCTTACGTTATCCTGAGTATATTAGCTGTATATGTAAGTGTTCCACTACTTTTTCAATTTCCATACATGGTTTATGCATCTCGCACTGACATATTTTTTTCAGATCACTGGGACAGGTAACTGCCGTATAACTTCCATCTAAAATAGTGCTAATGTACGTTTTTCAGTAGCTGCAATACTGTTCCGTCTTTGAACGCTGGTAGATATCAAATTTCCGCAGAAAATAAACGTGTAAGAGATGCTGAAGCTACAGGATCCATTGAACGTAAACACCACTGACAGATTAAGGCGTAGGCCTTTTCTGACTGGCCGACTGCTGTCTACAAGGTGATACGAGAAGAGGTCTATGGTCGCACGTAACCAGTCCCTCCAGCCGTGTTGCCAGAGGATGAGTCATGGTGATGTCGTTCCTCATTTGGCCTTATGAGGCTGAGTTATTTCTTTTGCACGAAACCATACCTAATTCCCCGTCGCACCCTAGTCAGATTTAGTGGTAAGACCACGCAGTGCATATCCGGTCAAAAACTTAACAAAAATTGAGCATGAAAATAGGAAAAAGAAGAGATGAACTGCGAAAAAAAGAGCGAAATGGAAACAGTGAACGGCCCAAGCTCAAGATATGTGACATCGAGTGTATTCGGATAGCTGCGGCGTCGTGTTTGTGTGGTCACGGTGTAGGGCTTGTTCTACACAAGTACCACATGTTATGACTCTTGCGTTCAGTTTTGGTAGTTTTGACTGTAGAACTTCTTTTCTGTAACATAGTTCGCACCCGTTTTCTTAAATTTTTTATTGTGAGAGGTCCATAAAGGATCTTGCTGTTCATCACATATACTTGCGACGGTGTTATATTCTTTCCACGTGACTCGTATCCTACGACCAATGTGTAGTGTGACAGTTTCCAAGACTACAGAACGAGAACAGAGAAGTCAGTGACCGGACCGAAAGTTCGTAATTGTGGAGAAAAGAATTGGGCACGAGGGAGTTTGAATAGAAGTCTTCCGCTTTGCAGGCCAACACCATGACCACACATCCACGACGTGCGGTTCATAATATTCGCTCGATGTTGCGTATCTTGAGCTTGCAGCGTCCACTATTTTGCTTCTTTTTTCACTGTTCAGTGTACCTACTTCCTGTTTTCATGCTTAATCGATGTTCAGTTTTTGACAGGCTGCCCTCTGGGCCATTTTAACACTAAATCTAAGGAGAGGAGGGGGGGAGGGGGTGATGGGAACTTTACCTTGTGAGAAAAAAAATTCTGAGAAGGGACCAGGAATCGAACCCGAATCCTTTCATATCAATGGCAGCGAAGCTTCCCATTTGACAACAGAGGTAGATCTAGTAATTTAAGATAATTTGGATATCATACAGTATGTAACATTGGGATATTTCGTAATTTAAGCAATATGAAATATCTTATACGAAATATCAAAACAACAATAGCTGAATAAGCCGCACAAACTGGACAAATTTATTTACATAGTGAAAACATTAATGCCACTCTGTTTAAAAGAATGTCTTTATTCCTTCATAACAAGTGTAATAGAATACACTGGACATGTAATTATCCATCTTTCCTGTAGCACTCAGCCGCAGCGTTTGTTGGCTGGTGACTGGTTCGTAGCAGATTTTCGGTGTTCACGTTTTTCTGCCTTCTTCTTTATTGCTGAACAGGTGCTACAGTTGAAGATTTATACTTTAATGTACGTATTTCACTCTTCCTCTAGATGCTGTTCCATTGATATATCTCTAGATTATTGTTTTTAGGAGCCTCTCATGTTTCATTAAATGGCCAATGAACTCATCTTTTTCCACTATATATTCCATGGAATTATGTCGCACACTCTTAAGAATTTCGTTATTCTTGACTTCATAAATCCATTTGATTTTCATGAGATGCTTATAACATTTCAGTTCAAACGTACCCAAAGAAGGAGTTGCAGGTGTGGTACGGTTGCAACATATATAAATTATCTAGTGAAAGTCAATGGTTGCAACACCAGAAGACAGAAGTAAAATGCGGAGGATCTACGACTGATGGAGGGACTATCATGTAACCCTAAATATAAATAAATGTAACGTATTGCTTATGACGAGGCGAAGACACTCGTTACTGTTCCATAGTTATTGGCAAAAAATCACAGGAAGCAGTGAGAACTGTAGTAAATCTATGAGTAATTGTCCGGAGCGACCTTATTGGAATGATGACATAAAATTCATGGCAGAAAGATCATATGCCAAGCTCAGATTCATTGGGGCAATCTTTTGGAGAAACGCAATTCATCCACGAGAGAATTGGCTTACAAAATAGTTTTAGGACCACTTCTTCAGAATTGTTCACCAGACTGGCATGCTCACTAGGCTAGTTTGAAAAAAGAGATAGAGAAGATCAAACGAAGAGCGGCACGTTTCTTCACGGGATAGCTCAGTCGGCGTGGGAGTGTTACGGTCATGCTCGATGCATTCCAGTGGCAGATGCTACAAGCGGGGCTTTGTGTGCCACAGATAGGTTTATTGTATAAATTCCGAGAGCATACGCTTGAAGAAGAGTCGAGCAACATATTACTACTGCTCACGTATGAATCACAAAATGAGTATGACGAGAAACTAGGGCTAATTTGGAGGTTTATCCTTCACTGATATTAACACATGTATAAAATTATAAGAAACATAACCTCATGGGTGGTTGACGGAATTTCAGACAGAATTCTGGAACTTTGTTCCACCTTAATAAGTAATGACCTTAGTGATATATTCAGTGCATCTCTGGAACAGAGAAGTTTTCCAGACAGTTAAAAATATTCACTTGTTAGAACACTTCACAAGAGAGGTGGTACGACAGATTTAAACCATTATAGTCCAGTTTCCTTGCTGGTATCCTTTTGCAAAACATTCGAAACGCAATATACTCAAGAGCAATCTCACACTTAAGTGGAAACAATTTACGTAGCATCTCAGAGTTTAGATCCCAGAAAGGGTTGCTCGACTGAGAATGCTATTTATAAATTCACTCATCAAATAGAATAAGTCTTAAAGAATTACATATCACCAGTTGGTATTTTTTGTGATCTAGGCAAGGCGTTTGATTGTGTACATCATATTAATGTCCTTGAAAAACTTAATTTTAATGGAATAGATGGCTTTACGTTCACCTCGTTTGAATCATACTTAACAGACGGAATGGAAAAGGTTGTGCTGAATAATTCACGGAAAGGTAGGGACTTTTAGTAACTGGGGAAAAAAAATCACAAAGATAGTCCCAAAGGGCTCAATTTTTGGTCCTCTCCTAATCCTTACATATATGTATTACCTTTCACTTAACATTCGAGAAGCAAAATTGGTACTTTTTGAAGACGATACTGAAAGCTGGGTAGAGCCACAGATAAGTCAGCCGAAATTTTTGCGAAGAAAGTAACGGTGCTCAGAAGGGAAAGAATTAATGTACTTGGTGGTGGTATGTTTGTTGCTATTAGAAGTAATTTGTCTTGTATCGAAACTGAAGCAGACAATTCCTGTGAATTAGAATGGGCAGAGGTCATTCTTGGTAGCTGGAATAAAATAATAAAATTACTGACTTCCCAACGTAGATGTTACAATTGCTGAAAGTTTCAAAGAAAACTTGAGTTTAATTTCAAACATGTACTCGACTCATACAATTGTAGCTGGTAGCGACTTTAATCTACCGTCAGTATGTTCGCGAAATTGTTCTTGACGCATTCTCTGAAAATTATTTCGAGTAGTAAACGGTTGTGAAAACACACTTGACCTCTTATCAACAAATAATTCTGAGCTAATAACGAGCAACAAAGCGGGTACAGGGGTTAGTACACACATGGTGTGTCGTAGAGAGATTGAATATTGTAACTCCCAAATCTTCCAGAAATATACGAAAAATATACCGCATATATAAATTCACTTGACGCCTTCATGAGAGACAATCTCCATTCCTTCCAGGTTAAAAATGTAAGTATAGATCAGATGTGGCTTGAACTCAAAGAAATACTATCGACAGAAATTAAGAGATTTATAGCAAATAAATTAACAAACGACGGAGCTGATCTGCCTCGGTTGATAAAACAGGTCAGAACACTGTTTCAGAACAAGGAAAAAAATTTAAACGAACTCAAAATCTCAGAGGTTGACGATATTTTACTGAAGCTCGAAATTTTGCGCGGTCTTCAGTGCGAGATTCTTATAAAAGTTTCCAAAACGAAACTTTGTCCCGAAACCTGGCAGAAAATCCAAAAAGATTCTGGTCGCATGTAAAGTATGCTAGCGGCAAGACGCAATCAATGCATTCTCTGCGCCCGATAGCAATGGAAATACTAACGACGGCAGTGCTGCCAAAGCAGAGTTACTAAACACGGCCTTTCGAAATTCCTTCAGCGAAGAAGACGAAAAAATAGTCCAGAATTCGAATGAAAAACAGCTGTCGACATGAGTAACGTAGAAGTAGGTATCTTCGAAATAGTGAAGCAACTCAGAAACTTAATAAAAGCAAGTCTTCCGGTCCAGACTGTACGCCAGTTAGGTTCCTTTCACAATATACTGATCATAGCTCTGCACTTAACAATCATATACAATCGCTCGCTCAAAGAAATATGAGTACCCAAAGATTAGAAAGCTGCAGAGGTCATACCAGTATTCAAGAAAGGTAGTAGGAGTAATCAATCCTCTAAATTACAGGCCCACACCCTTAACGTTGATATGCAGCAGGATTTTGGAACATGTATCGTGTTCGAATATTATAAATTACCTCAAAGAGAACGGTCTATTGACACACAGTCAACACAGATTTAGAAAACATCGTTCTTGTGAAACACAACTAGCTCTTTATTCATACGAAGTGTTGATTGCTATTGACAAGGGATTTCAAATTGATTCCGTATTTCTAGATTTCAGGAAAGCTTTTGACGCTGTGTCACACAAACAGCTTGTAGTGAAAGTGCATGATTATGAAATATCGTGTCAATTATGTTACTGAATTATTGATTTCTTGTTAGAGAGGTCACAGGTAGTAATAATTTACGGAGAGTAATCGAGTAAAACAGAAATGATTTCTGGCGTTCCCCAAGGTAGTTTTTAAGCCCTCTGCTGTTCCTTGTCTATACAAAAGGTTTAGGAGACAATCTGAGCAGCCATCTTAGGTTGTCTGCAGATGATGTCGTTTATCGTCTAGTAAAGTCATCAGAAGGTTAAAACAAATTTCAAAATGATTTAGAATATATATCTGAAGGGTTCGAAAATTGGTAATTGACCCTAAACAATAAAATGTATGAGGCCATCCACATGAGTGCTAAAAAGAATCCGTTAAACTTCGGTTACACGACAAATCAGTCAAATCTAAGACCGTAAATTCAAACAAATACCTAGGAATTACAATTCCGAGCAACTTAAATTGGAAATAACCCATAGAAAATGTTGTGGGGAAGTCAAACCGAAGACTGCGCTTATTGGCAGAACACTTCGAAAATGTAACAGATCTGCTAAAGAGACTGCGTACGCTATGCTTGTCCATCCTCTTTTGCAGTACTGCTGCGCAGTCCGGAATCAGATAGGAGTGACGAGTAAATCGAGATATTTCAAAGAAAAACAGTAAATTTTGTCTTATAGCGAAATAGGGAAGAGAGTGCCACTAACATGAGACAGCATTTGGGGTGGACGTCATTGAAACAATGGCGTTTTTCATTGCGGCGGAATCTTCTCACGAAATTTCAGTCACCAACTCCCCCCCCCCCCCCCCCGAATGCGAAAACACTTTGTTGACGTCGAGTTACATAGGAAAAAACGTTCATTGTAATAAAATAAGTGAAATCAGAACTCGCACGGAAAGATATAGGTCTTCGTTTTTTCTGCGCGCTGTTCGACATTGGAATCATAGTGAGTTATTGTGAAGGTAGTTCGATGAACCTTGTGCCAGGCACTTTAGTGTGATTTGCAGAATATTCACGTAGATATAAATGTTTGTATTCGCTAATGAAATTCGTCATAAATAATCCAGCCAAATTTCAGAAGGATAGTGGTGTCCATACCTACAACACTAGATCGAAAAATGGCCTCTATTATCGGTTGTTAAAGCTGTCAGTGGTTAAGAAAGTTCAATATGCACCAACAATAATTTTTGATCATTTGCCCTGTAACATAACGTGTCTGCCAGAGAGCGAAGTAAAATGTAATTTAAAAACATTTCTCCTGGACAACTCTTTGTATTCCACCGAAGAATTTTTACTTAAAAACTGGTAGCCAGTAAGTAATAAAAACCTATTTTAATTGTAATTGCAGGAATAGGACTAAAAATAATACTTTGTTCGTTAATGTCTATACTAATAACGTATACGTAGCCCGTAAACTGACTCGTTCTACATCATTTCGATTAAGGAATCATACAAATTCTTGCCGCGAAACCATTCACGAACGGAACAGGAATGAGGAATGAAAGTGGTACCAGAAGCTCATTAAGCAACACATAATCAGCTAGCTTGTGGTGTATGGAAGTATATATAGAATCCTAGCACTGATAAATGTCGGATATAACTGCTGTTGTGAGACGAACTGGATGCCTTTAAATTTTATGACACTGGTTGATTGTGACATGTCCTGAGGCATCACTCTATATTCCCCACTACATTCATATTGAGCGACAGCTAATCTCTGTAAGTAGTGACGTACGCCGGAGAAAAATCCGCTTCTACTGAGGGTGCGTGTGAAAGGATGTAGGCTCCCAGTAAGCGTCGGAGCAGTACTGAGGAGGCGGCCGATTCGCTGTTCGCATGGACAGGCGGCGCGAATCGCTGTCACGGTTGGAGAGATCGCAAATTCCCAGAATTTAATCTCGTTGCTAGGTACGGCGGCTGCGTCGGCTGGGTAGGGTGTGCAGAGCTGTCGCCTGCACAACTCGCAGAGAAGTTTGCGCCACCGCTGCGGGGCGACGCCGGGCTATTGAGTT